>NC_084834.1:12510169-12814169 GCF_033115175.1 Lepus europaeus
AACCACACATCAAGACACTCCCTATTATTTTCCAGGCCATGCCGTCTTTCCCTACTCATCTGGTTTTGTTGTTCTTGGTTTGGCTTTTTAAAGATTTATTTATTTATCTGTTTGGGAGGTAGAGCTACAGAAAGAAGGAAAGGTGGAGGGTAAGATCTTCCATCCACTGGTTCACTCTCCAAGTGGCCGCAGTGGCTGGAGCTGGGCTGATCTGAAGCTAGGAGCCAGGAGCTTTTTCCTGGTCTACCGCGGAGCTACAGGGGCCCAGGCCTTGGGCCATCTTCTACTGCTTTCCCAGGCCATAGCCAGGAGCTGGATTGGAAGAGGAGCAGCCGGGCCTCGAACCGGTGCCCATATGGGATGCCGGTGCCACAGGCGGTGGGTGATGTTACCTCGTATGCCACAGCGATGCCACTCCTCATCTTTTGACCTTGCTGAGTTCTACAAATCTAAATATAAATAATATAAAAGTTATTTATACATAAATATATTTATATCCTGTAAGTATGCTATAGATATCTGTGCACAGAAATACGTATGTATGTCTCTGTATCAGTATATGTATTAGCTAGCTCAAACAAGAGTTTCGTGTGTGTATATATATATATATGTATATATGTACATATAAATGATGAGAAATATATAGAAAATTTTTGCCACATGAATTGATTTGATGAGAAAGATTATCTAATTCATTAATTTTTGTTTCTTAATGATTTTTATCAGGTGTATAACTGAGTCGAAAGAGAAAGATCAAAAGCAGACCACACTTCTGCAGATAGAATCACTCACCGATAGCAACATTCCTTATGTAAGTGTGTTTCAGACTCCACATTTTAAATTCCAATTTCCTGACTTTGAAAGAGAGGTAGAGACAATGGGGATAGAGGTTTTAGGTAGAGAAACAGGTAGAGATCAAGCAGTATGGGAAGAGGAACAATATAATGGAACAGAGGAGGGGATGAGAAGAAGAGGGAGGAGAGAGTGAGATTGGAGTGACAGAGAGAGATGGGAGAGAGAGAGTATTCAGAAGGGAACATGGAGAAATATATCTTTACCTACACATGCAGTTTTTTTGTGTACGTAAAAAGTAAACGTTAGGTTATATGAAGCATTGGGAATCCACGATAACTCAATGCTTATGCTTAGAAAGAATATTTCCTGTTAAATATCCACGAAGTTTCATGTTTTCATAAAGTGTTTTTCCCAAGCCAGTATTCTGGGAATTTAAATATTTCTCTTCATTTGTCACTGCTTTCAAACAATGGTTTTGTTTGTTCCCAGTTTTTCAATATTTATTTCATGTTAAAATATTTTTATTTATTGGGAAGGAATTTTAAAACCCTGAAATGTGTGAAAGAGTGATAGGAATATCACACCCAAATGTGCTGATTTGATAGCATCCTGTCCTATTTTTGTTCCATAATTTATTTTCTCTGTCTCTCTCTTGATATGTGTCTGGATATGCTTCTTTCTGAAGGCAGTTACATATGCTGCATGCCTTTATCTTCGAATACCTGTGTATTCCCAAGATCAAGATATAGTCTTAGATAAACACCATACAGTCCTCACCTGGAAATTGAACATTGGTATAAATAATATTGTCACCTGTTGTTCATGTCATGTTCCAATTGATTGTTCTAGTAATGCTCCCTTTGTGGAACAGAATCCACTCTCGGAGTTAGGTATTGCATTGAGCTGGTTACGTCCCATACCAAAGTCTGTCAGGATTGAATTAAACTTGAAGGGGTGAACCTTTGGAGAGATCGGTGTGTGTCTTCCTCATTTTTGTATGTTGTAGGGAAGAATAGCTTCAGTTGGATCACATTTGATTTCTAACATTAAGACACACTAGCCCAGATCTTCATAACGGTGACCATGATAACACTGATACGCTATTTGACTTTTTCTTTACAGCAGCTTCAGATCACAAAATGTGGTATTTGCAGTAGAAAAAGCCTAGTCCAACACAGCCATTTACCAGCAGCTAATCAGAGCCAGGCATCTTTTATGAGCTGTTTTCCATAACCAGAGGAATTGCTTGAAGAAGTTGAGAATGGAGTTCTCCTGTAGGGAGGAGCACCCTTGTCTCAACCTGCTTTGGTTTTAGTTGTGGCAAATGGTTGCTCATCCTGGAATTTTTCAAAATCAGTTTCATTTATGTATGGTTTTCATAAAATAACCATACCTAATGCTATTCATTCACACTTGAAAATCTGAGTTTTCTCTAATTTTATCTTGATTTTATCTTACAGAAACTTGCCATTTCCTGTAGTAAAGTTCTGGTGCCAACCAATTTTCTAATTTGCTTTCATCCAAAAATGTGTTGATTTCAGCTTCACCTTTTTTTTAAAAAAAATTTTTTTTATTTATTTGAAAATCAGACTTACACAGAGAGAGGAGATGCAGAGAGAGAGAGAGAGAGAGAGAGAGAGAGATCTTCCATCCGATGGTTCACTCCCCAATTGGCTGCAATGGCCAGAGCTGCATGGATCTGAAGCCAGGAGCCAGGAGCTTTTTCCAGGTCTCCCACACAGGTGCAGGGGCCTAGGGACTTGGGCCATCCCAATGCTTTCCCAGGCCACAGTAGAGAGCTGGACTGGAAGTGGAGCAGCCAGGTCTTGAACCGGCACCCATATGGGATGCCAGCACTTCAGGCCAGAGCGCTCACCCACTGCACCACAGCGCCGGCCCCTCAGCTTCACTCTTGAAAGGTACTTTTGCTGAACCTGGAAAGAATATCATATTTCTCTCTCTACGCCTTGCAGATATCCCACTGTGTTCTGATCACGATGCTTTCTGATAGCTTGAGTGATCCATGGTGACTGTCTTATTTGCCTATTTTTGTATCCCTGCTTTCAGGATCTGTGCTCCTTCTCTGACTTACAGTAATATGACCACAATGTGCCAAAACATGGTTTTCTTTGAATCTATTTTGTTTGATATTTTCTGAGTTCCTTTAATTTGTAACTTTTTAAAAAAGATTTATTTATTTACTTGAAAGTCAGAGTTACACAGAGGGAGAAGGAGAGGCACACACAGAGAGAGGTCTTCCATCCACTGGTTCACTCCCCAGATGGCTGCAACGGCTGGAGGCACTCCGATCCGAAGCCAGGAGCTAGGAACTTCCTCCGGGTCTCCCACGTGGGTGCAGGGCCCAAGGACTTGGGCCATCTTCTACTGCTTTCCCAGGGCACAGCAGAGAGCTGGATGGGAAGTGGAGCAGCAGGGACTTGAACTGGCACCCATATGGGATGCCAGCATACAGGCAGCGAGCGACCTTACCCGCCATGCCACAGCACCAGCCGCTAATTTGTAACTTTTTATTTTTGTCAAATTTGGGGAAATTTCACAGTGAGTGCAAACATTTTTTCCTTCTTGTAGGCAGCAAATAGATGGGTTTTGTTTGTTAATCCATTCAGCCAGTCTGTGTCTTTTAACGGGGGATTTGAAGGCATTTACATTCAAGATGACTATTAATAAGTAACTACTTTGCCCTGCCATTTTCCCAAAAATATTCCTGTTTTTTACATTGAATTTCCTTTGAACTTTTACTGAGGGATTTTCTTCCTTTACCTTCTTTTGTAGTGATGACCATGTTTCTGTGTGCAACACATCCTTAAGCATCTTTTGTAGGGCTGGACGGGTGGTGATAAATTCTTTGAATTTCTGTTTGTTATGGAAGATCTTTATTTCACCTTTGCTCAAAAATGAGATCTTTGCAGGCATAATATTGTTGGATGACATTTTTTTTTCTTTTAAGCCTTGGAGTATATCTGCCCATTCTCTCCTTGCTTGTAGGGTTTCTGATGAGAAGTCTGCTGTGAGTCTAACTGGAGATCCTCTAAAAGTACTGTGGCATTTCTCACATGCACATTTTAGAATCTTCTCTTTCTGTTTTACTGTGGTGAGTTTGATTACAATGTGGCATGATGAGGATATTTTCTGGTTATGTCTATTAGGAGTTTCGTGTGCTTCCTGTACTTGGATGTCGCTTTCTTTCTCCAAATTAGGGAAGTTTTCTGTTATTTCATTAAAAAGGCATTCTAATCTTTTCTCTCTTTCCATGCCTTCAGGAACTTCTGGAACCTGTATGTTGGGTCACTTTATAGTAACTTGTAGATTTCCAACAGTGTTTTTTAGGTTTCTAATTTCCTCTTGTCTTTGGTTTCATTGTATAGTTTCCTGTGCTTTGTCTTCCAAGTCTTATATTCTTTCTTCTTTTTTTTTTCTATATGCAGAGTGGGCAGTGAGAGAGAGAGACAGAGAGAAAGGTCTTCCTTTGCTGTTGGTTCACCCTCCAATGGCCGCCACGGCTGGTGCGCTGCAGCCGGCGCACCATGCTGATCCAAAGGCTGGAGCCAGGTGCTTCTCCTGGTCTCCCATGGGGTGCAGGGCCCAAGCACTTGGGCCATCCTCCACTGCCTTCCTGGGCCACAGCAGAGAGCTGGCCTGGAAGAGGGGCAACCGGGACAGAATCTGGTGCCCAGACTGGGACTCAAACCTGGTGTGCCGGCACTGCAGGCGGAGGATTAGCCTATTGAGCCGCGGCGCTGGCCCATATTTCTTCTTCACCGATCCTGTTGTTAAGGCTCCCCACTGCATTTTTAATTCATTTTATTCAATTCTTCATTTCATTTTGATTTCTCTTTAAGGTCTCAATTTCATGGAGGAAATTTTCTTTCATGTCCTGTTCAGATTTCAGTAGTTTGTGCATTTGTATCTGATAACTTCTGTGTAATCATGATCAACTTTTAAACTTCATTTCTTCTGCCTCAATGTATTCACAATCTAGTATTGAAGGGTTTTACTCTTTTTCAGGGTGTCATGTTGTGTTCCTTATTCTTGTTTCTTGAACTGGTGGGTTTGTTGTTTGGCATGTGTGGAGATACTCGTTGGTTTCTTCCTTTTCTTCTTCTTTTTTTTTTTTTTGTCTAGTGGATTTTATCTTTGTACTGTGGCTCTGTAGATAAGTGGAATGTCTACTTTCAGTGAATATCTAGCTTGTAGTTGGTGTGGTCAGGGAGCTCTGTTCAGTTCTCCGGGGTTAAGGGCATGTCTGAGGTGATACACCCAGGTTTGGCACAGTAAATCATCTCTCTCTCTCTTTTTTATCAGAAGGGAAATTTTTTCTACTCAGCCGAGCTCTTCTCCTTAATGGAGACCAGTGCCTTAGCGCTAGCCCCAGTGGCTATAATATTCATCCACTCTGTCCCAAGGAGCACACAAAGGATCTGTGCAGTCCTCAGTGTAAGTTCAGATTCCCCAGCGATGTCTCTGTCCAGGTAACCAGGAAGCCGTGAGCATGTGGAGTCTCCCAGTGTGAGTGTCCAGAGTCCCAGCCTCACCGTGGATCCTGCCTCACACCCTCAGTTTTTTTCACAGTCCCAGTAGAGAAGCCTCACACAGTCACAGGTTCCTATCCCCTTGTTAGTTCTTCCCACCAGTCAGGGGTCTCCACTCGACTAGTTGCTGGGCATGGACACCAGGTGGCACAGCTGTTACATATGTCCAAAATGGCACCTGCTCTATTGGCTTGTTACAGAATGGCATTGTAAAGTGATTGGGGAGAGAAATTGTGTCCATACTTTTTTTTTTTTCTCTTATAGCTTGGAAGGTACACTATCCCCGTTGGGGCTCAAAGCCAAGTTTTCTCTAGGCTCTCTTTGCAGCTTAATCACCAGTGCCTTGGACTACTACTACTACTGTATGGTCTCACCTCACTTTTCAATGCCAGTGCGTAGGCTCTGGGCTGCTGAGCTGGCTCTCGGCTATTGGAGTCCCAAGTTGTGGGCATCCATGCCATCCATGGAAGGTCCACCATGTCCCTCTAATTTTGGTAGAGTTTCCTCTGGCATTTTCTCCCCAACTCTTCCCTGAGACTACACTCTCTCCACTTTTTAAAAACTATCTTCCCCTGGACTAGAGCAGTAAGCTCTAATTTTTTCAGTCATACCTTTCTTCCTTCTTCAGACTGGCTGTTTCCAGTTTATGTATTTTCAAATTTGTTGTCTTCCTATTTGCCATCTCACTTGTGCTTTTTAGTCCACCCACTGCATTGTTCTTTCAGATATTTTTCACAGCTAAAGTTCCCATTTTGAAATATCTTCTGTTTTTGTGCTGGGACAGCCTCTACTTTTTTTTTTTTCATTTTCAGCACATTTGTTTCAATGTCTTGGAGCACATAGCTGCTTTTGTTTCATAATATTCATATGAAACTCTTAGAGATCTGGTCACATTTCCCTAGGCTGTTATATATCAAATAACATCTCATATGGAAAAGAAATGAAACTCATTTCCATATTTTCTAATTATTGAATAGTTATTTAAATTACATGCTTATAAGCATCTCCATCTATTGTGTTCATAGAGAGAACAGGATCAGAAAAGAAGGCCCATATCCTTGTACTGCTTATTTTGCATTTAATGATTTCCATATACCATGAAAATTCATTATGTTACAAACCAGATAAATTGGAAAAAGATGAGTAAGCCTTTAAAAGAGTTTTTTTTTCCTTAAAAAACTCTGTAAAAGTGTTCATATACAGTTTTAAAATTCTGTGGGTATCTCAAAAAAGAACTCAAATGTCTAGAATTTTCAGCCTTGAATTCTGGGTTCATGGAATCAATACATTTTGACAATGAAAATCTAAAAAGGATGATCTGACTAGGAGAAGGTATTCCCTACATAGTGGTTTACAGAGCAAGAATGCCTGTGAGAGCCAGTTCTTACTCTCATTTGATGAGGACTGAACATATGACATGCAAAGAAATCAATCTAAACATAAAAACACAACTCATCAAGAGAAGGAGAGAGACTAACTCCTTGTTGAACTATTCCCTGCATGATGGAGACTCTTTGGGTGTTGGGCTCTTTCTGAATTGAGGTTCTTTCTCTTTGGGCCTTAGCAGTTATATTTTTAGTACCATAACTCCTCTATTAGAAATATGTTAATTGATTGAAATTCTTTCTTCTGGCTTTGTGTTATGTAAAGTAATAAAAATCAGTTATCATTAAGGTTTGGTGCTTCATATGTATTTTGCTTTGTCATTACTCAAACTTTACTCTGAATCCAAGAGTTTCATAATTATGTAATCATATACTTTAACATTCTCCTGTATTAGCAGTTTTTTCTTCTTTTCCCTTTTACAGTCTGGAATTATAACAGTTACCAATTTAGACACCGTGAATGACGTTATCCATATGGCACTACCAGTGCTAGGATTAAGTGTAAGTAATCTGAAAGATACTTTTAGTTAGTTAAATAACAACTTTGGTTTTTGAGATGAATATGTGTTCCCCTTGATCCAGATACATGCACACATGCTTACAGTGCATATTTGTAAAATACAGTTCCGGGCAAAGATACCAATCGTAGGCAGCAATATATTTTGTCCCAAAACCATGTGCACATGTGGGAATGGAAAACATCGGAGATATATTTGTCTATGTATGGGTATTGCTCTTCTGTTCGGATTTTAAATTTCATGTGAACTGAAAGCTACAATTTAATGAAATTGGAGTATAATTTCAGATTGCTATTGTCATGTATTTTATTTTTGTGTATATACACACACACACACACACACAAATATCTTACGTGCTTCCTAATACGAAGGTTATAAGCTTGTCTGTTGGGTTGCTATTTCTGTATATTCTGGTTTCTCCAATCCCACACCTATCATCTCAGTGTACACAAACCTAATAGACATGTCTAGTTGAATATTTTTTTTAATTTTTGAGGGTCAGAGAGGACAGAGATAGCAAGAGAGACAGACAAAGACAGAGAGACACACAGAGAGGAAGACACAGAAATACATAGAGAGGGTGCTCCCTTCTGTTGGTTCAATCTCTAGATGCCCACAGCACCTAAGGGTGGTCTGAAGCTAAGGTCTGGATCCAGGAGTACAATTCAGGTATCCCACGTGGGTGGCAGGGACCCAGTTACTTGAGAATTCATAGCTGCTTCCCAGAATGCACATTAGCAGGGAGCTGGAATGAGGACCTAGAACTTGGATTGGAACCCAGCTGTTGTGGCGTGAGTCTCAGGCATCTTAAGACCACCATGCTAAAATCTCACTCCTTGTAAATTTTGACATGAAGAACACCTGCATAAAAGCCGTATGCCTTAGATGCTGATTCAGGGAATGATATATCTGGTGCCTCTAATAAATTATTAAAGAGCAAGATAAGAGTTGAATGAAAGTTTGCTATTTGGGGAATGTGTGTGCACACCACATACATGTCTTTTTTAAAAACTTCTTTTATTTGAGAGACATAGACACACAGAAGAGTTTATGTCTATGGTTTCCCTCGACAAGTGCCTACAGCAGCAGTGGAGCTGATGCCTGGAGCTGAGAACTTAATCCAGGTCTCATGTGTAGATGATGGAAAGCCAGCTAAATCCACTAAAACACAGCATTCTTCAAAGAGACCGGAGATAGCTGAGAGTGGAATGATCAGGATTAGACTTCCCTTTACTAGTGAAGTGGCATAAATATGAGTCCTTATTCCTTAGGTCACTTGGGGTAATAGCATTGTGATCCTTGTCAAAAGTCATATGGCATGAATCTGGGGTGTAGTCTTGGAGGCTCAGAGAGGGACCGAAGTTACTTTGGTCAGTCCTGTTAACTCGAAGAGCATTGGCACTGGTCCCAATTATTTTCTTCTTTGGAAATGTAGAAACGCTAAAGAAATACATCCTTGATCTGGCTAAAAAGCCCATGAGAGTTTCTCAGGCATGGAAAGCCAAGACACTGTGGCAAAAAAAATGACCTAAATGGAAGATCTCTGTGAGTGAGATCCCAGTGGAAAGAACAGGCCATCAAAGAAGGAGGCACCTTTCTCTGAAGGGAGGAGAGAACTTCCACTTTGACTGTGACCTTGTCTAATAAGGCCGGAGTTGGTGAACCCAAGAGGCTTCCATAGCCTTGGCAGCTCATGACAAGAGCCTCTGGTGATTACTGACGTCATCAATAAGAGTGTTATTTGTTAAATCAATAATAGGAGTCACTGTGCACTTGCTTCCCATGTAGGATCTCTGTCTTTAATGTGTTGTACTATGTGAATTATAAGACTTATCTTCAAACAGTACTTTATGCTTTGTGTGTCTGTGTGGGTACAAAGTGTTGAAATCTTTCTTAGCATATACTAAGTTGATCTTCTGTATATAAAGCGAATTAAAAATGAATCTTAATGAAGAGTTGGTTGGGAGAGGGAGTAGGAGATGTGATGGTTTGCAAGTGGGAGGGTGGTTATGGGGGGAAATGCTTTCAAAATTTATATTTATTAAAGTTTTCTAAAAAAAAAAAAAAAAAGGAAATACATCCTTGAAGTATGCCCTGACAAAGACTTGTGATGCTTAGTTCTTTTTGTCTCTTAGGGCTCAGAAACGGACTACCAAATGTGGGTCTATTCAAACCAGAGAAAGAACTCTTACCCACTCATTGGTAAGTGTCCAGCAAAATAAAAAATGAAATGTATTGCTTCAAAACGGTAACTATTAATTTCCAGACTATGCATTGTCTGTTCTTAAGCTTAAATATCTTTACAAGGGAGAAAACAACCTCATGTAGTCAGTACTCATTTATAAAATTAATTGCCAAGTGTGTACTCTACCCCGGGTGCCTGACAACATATCTTCATACAGCAATTTAAGTTGTAGTTGGAGAAGAAACTGAAGTTTTATTCTCTGCTTTTCCATGTGGATAACACAACTGTCTTGGAATAGTCCTTTTTTTTCTTTTTTATAATGAAATGAAAATGGAGTTGAATTTCATCTCTCCAAACATTCGATTGATGCCTATATACTGGTTTGTATTCCCCTTTTCTATTTCTTGTCTCATAGGTAACCTCTATTTTTAAGTCTTGCAAAATCTGTCACGTCTGTGTCCAAGTATACCACTCTCCCTCCTCCTTCCTTTCTTATTCTTTCTTTTAAGTTTTATAATAACATACTTTCAGTTTACTTTAAAATTATATGCTTAACCCTCCACTAAGTAAAAATTTTACCAATAGTAAGAAAGAACAACAACACTGTTCTAAATAGTAGAGGATCAGATTATTATTTACAGACAAGGGCTTTAAACAATAATCACATCTCAAAATGTGAATTTTTCTCATATACATTAAATTTTTGTACTCTGTTTGGTACCAGAGATCAAGGAAAGCATATGATATTTGTCTTTTGGGGGACTGGCTTATTTAACTAAATATAATGGTTTTCCAATGCATCCCTTTTATCGCAAAAGACAGAATGTCGTTCTTTTTTGTGGTTGAATAGTATTCCATAGTATGTATATAGCACATTTTCTTTACCCAGTCATTGGTTGATGGACAGTTGGGCTGATTTTATATCTTAGCTATTGTGCAATTCAGCCACAATAAACATGGGGGTACAGATAACTCTTTCATGCACTGATTTCATTTCCCTTGGTAAATTCCCAGGTGTGGGATGGCTGGGTCACATGATAGGTCTATTTTCCTGTTTTTGAGGAATCTTCATACTGTGTTCCATAATGGCTGTATTAACCTACATTTCCACAGATGTGTATTAGGGTATCTTTTTCCTACGTCCTCACAAACATTTCTTGTTTGTTGATATTTGCATGAATTCCAATTTAATTAAGGTAAGGTAAAACCTCATGGTGGTTTTGTTTGCATGTCTCAGGTAGCTAGTGATCCTTAGGATTTTTCATGTGTCTCTTGGCTACGTGAATGTCCTCTTTTGAAAAATGCCTGTTCAAGTCCTTTGAGCATTTTGTAGCTGGGTTGCTTGTTTTGTTGTTGTTGAGTTTCTTGAGCTCTTTATAGATTCTAGATCTTAATCCTTTATCTGCTGTATAGTTTTCCAGTGTTTTATTCCATTCTGTCATTTGCTTCTTCACTTTGTTGAGTGTTTGCTTTGTAGAAGTTTCTTACTTTGGTGTAATCCCATTTGTGTATTTTTGCTTTGATCTCCTTGCTTCCAGGGTCTTTTTCAAGAGGTGTTTGCCTATGCCAGTGTCTTGCAGAGGTTCTCCAATGTTCTCTAGCAGTTTGATGGTATCATGTCATAGCTTTAGATTCTTGACCCATTTTGAGTTGACTTTTGTATAGGGTATATAGCTATATAGGTAGGGTTCTTATCTCATACTTCTGCACATGTATATCCAACTTTCCAGCACCATTTGTTGAAGATACTGACCATTCTCTAGGTATTGATTTTAGCTCATTTGTCCAAAGATCAGTTGGTTGTACATGTTGAATTGGTTTATGAAGATTCTATTCTGTTTCATTGATCTATGTATTTATTCTAGTGTCAGATCCAAGCTGTGTTGATTATCAATGCCTTGTAGTATGATTTTTTAAAAAAATATTTATTTATTTATTTATTTGAAAGTCAGAGAGAGGAGAGACAGAGAAAGAGAGAGATCTTCCATCTGATGGTTCACTCCCCAGTTGGCCGCAATGGCCAGCGCTGTGCCGATCCAAAGCCAGGAGCCAGTAGCTTCTTCCAGGTCTCCTATGTGGATGCAGGGGCCCAAGGACTTGGGCCGTCTTCTGCTACTTTTCCAGGCCATAGCAGAGAGCTGGATTGGAAGTGTAGCAGCCGGGTCTTGAACCAGCATCCATATAGGATTCCGGCACACCAGGCCAGGGCGTTAACCCACTGTACCACAGTGCTGGCCCCTGTAGTATGCTTTGAAATCTAGTATTGTGATGCTCCCAGTTTTGTTTATGTTGTTTAGTATTGTTTGAGCTTGTTGGGCTCTCTGGTGTTTCTATATGAATTTTAACATCATATTCTTTAGATCTGAGGAGAATGCCTTTGGTATTTTCATTGGATCACATTGAATCTGTAAATTTCTTTCTGTCATATGGACATTATGATGATAAGTCTTCTGATCCATGAACATGGAAGATTTTTCCATTTTTCTCTGTTTTCTATTTCTTTCTTTAATGTTCAATAATTTTCATTGTAGAGATCTTTCACCTTCTTGGTTCAATTTATTTCAAGGTGTTGACATTTTTGTAGCTATTGTGAATGGGACTGATCTTACAAGTTCTTTGTCAGGCTTGGCATTGTCTGGGTACACAAAGTCTATTACTTTTTTTGCATTGATTTTATATCCTGCAACCTTACCAAGCTCTCTTATGAGTTCCAGTAGTCTGTTAGTGGAGTTTCTGGTTCCCCTGTGTTTGTGAGTGTGTGTGTGTGTGTGTGCATGTCATCTGTAAACACATATATATTTATTGTGAAATTATGCCAAGAAGTTATTTGAGCATGATTAACAATTAAGATAATCACATTCAAACTCCTAAAAGGTTTTCTGATTAACAAACATGTACAGTTCAGCCATTCTTTTTGTTGAATTTTCTAGCACTTCATCTTGAGGTTGTTGATAAAAACATTATACCCCTCCTAAAAGAGTTGTTGAATTAACCTATATAAAGAAGAAACCATTCATGAATCATCATGTGTTTCAGTGTCTCTCATAGAAACAAGCCCCGGAAAGGAAAGGAGGCGAACCATTTGTCATAGACTTTGTAATATAATGCTGGTGATTTCTATGAAAATCATACAATATTACTTACCGGGGCAATCTCCCTATTCTTCTTTCAACAGTCATGTAAAGAAACTAATTTGTAATTTATAATGTTTTCAAGTCACTTACAAAATTTGAAAAACAAAGTTTCTGTTCTTTCCGAATGTACTTTGTCAGTCTCAGAATCCAGGAATTGCTAAATACATCTGAGGACAAAAGCCAACCACCTATTTTATGATGTTTTTCCTTTTTTTTTTTTAAGGGAAAGGGTTTATTGGAGAATACCCTACAGACCAGAGTGAAGGGGCGGCGAAGGAAAAAGAGGAGACTGTAAGAGAGAGAGACAGAGAGGAGAGAGGAGGGAGGAGAGAGGCGAGAGGATGAGAAGCCAACAGAGCAGGGAGCAGAGCCAAGAGAGCATGTATTCAGGAACAGGCCCTTTTAAAACTTTGCCTGAGGGCGGGCAGGGAATCCCATTAGGATGGGGGTGGAGCCTGGCTCAGGTAGCTGGGCTGTGCAGCCACCTGGCTAAAACTGCACCAGTTTCCTAACATTCCCCCCTTTTGTTTTTTATAAAGCAGGATTTCTATGGGGTTACATTAGTCCCAAAAGCCCAGGGAGGGTAGAGGGATGATGATCTGTCTTTAGAGCTACTTCCTGCTGGCATGGGGCGATGTCTCAGGCTGCTGTCTCCTGGGTGGGGAGCCGAGTATCTTCCTGTAGCAGCATTTGGTTGACTGCCTGGTTGTTGAAGGCCTTTCCTTTGTTCCATTATAACTTGCTGTAAACACTTAGACACTGTAGTATAAAAGACAGGGTTGAGAATAGTAACCAATGATCCTAAGAGTAGCATTAACCATTTCATAGAGGAGAGGAAATTGAGGGGGGGGTCTCTGGATCCTTGTGGGGACAGTTTGATGGATGTGGCTTAAAGCTGGTCCCAGCCAAGACTGGGAGAAAAGGCCACTTAGCTTTTGTAGGTAGCTGGGCTTGTCTGTAGAGAAATTCTGAACAATCATACAACATTAAGTGGGAAGAGGACCATCAGTACACACAGGTTGGGAGTAGAGCCATTGGTGGTAGAGTAGACGCTATAGTTGCAAAAGAATGAGGCCCAAGTGGGCCTCTGATGTTTTTCCTTAATTTTGACATCTTTGTAACAAGATAGCAATAGAGATAGTGTGAAAATCAAATACTGTAAATGAATTTATTGAGTAGATGGCATTTGTTTATGTCAAATGTTTTTTTCTGGAGGATGATTTGGACCTGAACAATAGCATGCATGGTGACTGGCTCTAAGAAATCCTAAGAGTGTATCTGTCATTGGTGACCCCTAGCAGTCATTATGGACGTGTGTTTAATATACTCTCAGTTCCTGATCATCTTTTTCTGTCCTGGTTATGCTGATGGTTTGGTTTTATTAATATTGCAGTGATAGAAGCTTCTTTTACCATGAAAGAGACAAGGTGCTATAATTCGTGCTCTGAACAGAGTATTAATGTCCCATGAAATGGAAAATTTAACTAATATGTCAGAAATTGAAGAAAGGGAGCTTTCACTTTGTTGTTGAAAAGAAAATCCCTTTGACAGCACAGAATCATGAAAACATGTTCGAAGTTTAGTTTTTGAGAGGCAAAAATAGAAACAGAATGTTAAATTGCTAGTTCTATCCTTAAAGGTCCACAAAGATTGGAGGTGTCCTAGAGCAAGGAGCCAGAAGGCAGGTCATCAATCCAGTCTTCCACGTGAATGGCAGGAACATCAGTATTCAAGACAACAGCTCTGCATCTTAGGGTCTGATCTGCATTTGCAGAGAGCTTCAGTCAGGATCCATGATCAAGGACCAAACCAGGTGGTTCCGTGTGGGACACAGGTGTCTTCATGGACATCTCAATTGCTAATACCCACCAGTAGCAGAGGATCTTTGAGAATTTCTTGGGTTGCCAGCAATTTAAAAATGAGAGAGGAAAGCAATGACTGTACATGTACTCTGTGAACATCAGTTGGTAGGATGGCTCTGGGTCTCTAACACTCTGCAGCACTCCCTCAGCTAGTTGGCTGTGAGGGGCTCCCGAGAGGGCCCAAGTAGGAGGGAAGTGTAACAGCAGACCATGGCCCCAGTGCTCTTGAGAATCACAGGCTATAAAACTAACAGAGAAATGAAGTCTCTTTTCATGATCTAACATCGTGGGCGAGAGATTCTAGATTACAGCAACTCATGACATATATGGCCCAATCATTTAAAAAATGCAGACCACTGATGTTTACTCATATGAGGATGGTAAGTATGGAAAGGGGCGGAATCTGGTTTAAATTGATCACATCTTTTTTTTTGTGAGGTGTAAAAATCTAGTTGGAGGCAGATTTTAGGAGGCCTTATACTTTACAATGGAAATAACAAGTCATCAATGTGTAGTGCACTGAGGGATCTTGGTCTTCTAAGCTAGGCAATGGGTTATTACTTCTGTTTGCGTTGGAAAGGTCCTCTGCCTAGGTACCTGCTTTATGCAGTGCCTCCCCAGAGAGAGCACACCTGATGCTCACTCCCAAGACACAGCTCTCTTGCTTGCAGAAGCCCCAGGAGAACTTGAGCTGTCCACGGTGCTGTACCCACACTGACAACAAGGCATGTTTGATCATACCTGTCACCATCAGCCTGATGTATATTGAGATTTTTCTCTGCCTAGGGTATGAATGTCCATATGCTATTCAAGCAAGTTACCATCGAGCTGCTCTTCATAATCATGAACCGGGGAAGTCCACCTCCACCCTGAGCATGGAGGATCCTGTTCTGGACATCTTGTCTTATGGAGGGATCCAGTTCGTTTTGAAGCCCAGGCACGTGGCTGAAAGGCCGCGCCGCTGCGGTAAGTCTAATTTCCAGCAGGGTTCTGCTCTCTGCTCATCCATGCATTCCTGAGAAAAAATTCATGACAGAGAGCTGTTCTCTATGAGGGAGGAGGTGTGCATAAGTACAGGGACCCCCACCACGCTGCTCCTCTCAGAAAGGAACCCACTGCAACATTGTTGAGAAATCAACTGTAACAAATACTCACCAAGAACCAGGCTTAGAGAAACTATTCAAAATCAGAACCCATCTCACTTCCAGGAGGATTGTGGTGGTTCTTCTACATTAGAACTTTTGTCTCCTCTGGATACCCTGAGCATTTGCTCCATAAAATAATGCATGCACAAACCTATGTGTCTCCAGAGAGAAGTTTCTTGGGGCCTGGCATCATGGTACAGTGGGTTAAGCTGCATCCTGCAATCCACATCAGAGCATTGGCTTCAGTCCTGGCTCTCCCAGTTCTGATGAAGCTCGCTGGCTTTATCAGAATGTGCCCGGGAAGGAAGCAGAAAATGGCCCAAATACCTGGGTCCTTTGTCTCGCATGTGGGAGACCCAGGTGGAGTTCTAATCTCCAGCCCTATCCCTGGTTGTTGTGGCCATTTGAGAAGAGAACAGAGTGATGAAAGATGTCTTTCTCTGTGTGTTATTCTGTATTACAAATCAATCTTTACAATGAAGAGCATCAGGTGTGAAGGCCTGGAAATGAAGACTAACCATTCCAGAGGTTACCCCTGAATCTGGAGTGAGAGCAGGAAGTAATCAGTTTACTGCATGCCTTAGACTTACCTTATATGGAAGATCTCCAGCTTGGTGAGAAACTGTGGCGTTGAATTTGGATCTCTTCTGGCTTGGGCTGAAGTGGCTAGGGGGTTGCTTCCTGAATTGATCTCTTCATTATGCCCATGGCATGCTGGCTTTCTCCAGGCTTCAGATGCATATCTAGACCAGACATGGACTGAACAGTTACGATCAGGGATGTTTCAGCTTTTTGCTTTCCATTCTCTCCCTACTTGTCAGTATTCTTTTGAGAGACCTTTCTCTGAAGAACAGTTTTTAGTAAGGTGGGAAATATTGTGGCAAGAATATAATAATTTCCACTGTGAATGGTGTTCGTACTTTTCTTGTTGTGAGGATATTCTGTGAGTTATATAGCTTATAAATGTGTTTTTGGTTGTAACTTGTGAGCATAGAGCAATATTCTATAAATGTTGCTCCTATACAAGATTGTAAATCTTAACTTTTTAAACATCTACAACCCCCATTTGGGCAAGAGAATGCCACCACCAGAAGTATCGCCAGGACTGTCAGAAAGGCTCAGTGGTTTTGAAGTGAGCTGGTTGAATTACGCAACGTGTCTCATGGAAAATGGCTGCTGTTTCCATTGGTCACAGAAGCAGCATGCGCTCTCACTAAAGAATGTACCTTATGAAAGCCTCAGCTAAGCACCGAAAGTATTTTTGTTTGAGAAAGATTGTAATGGCACTCATCTCTCTTTGTTCCCATATGTTCTGGATGTATAGATTCATATCAAGGCATGGAGCATGATGCTTAATTGCTTAGCCATGTGACAACTAAGTAGTGGATTATGTCCCAATAGTTTTTTAAATAATGAAATCAGGTGAGTCTTAGGTGCACCAGGTTGCACACAAGTTAAACCATGTATTCTTGCCTGTTTTAAACAAAAAGTTGGATATGGTAGTATGTATGAGCAGCCTCCTGCATTTGAGATGGCATTTGCTTTTTTCTTGTCTCCTTTTAAAATGGTGGAATTTTGAATGCTTGGTGTTGGATTTCTTTGTGACCGCATGCTCTCTGGAGAGTACTAACTAACCAGAAAGAGAATGGAGATAAAGTTTACTTTAGGGTGAGGAAACTGATGTGTCGGATCCTTTACACCATTAGATTGTAAATGATTATAGAAGAAAGCAATTTTCTTCAGGGTTGTGATAACTTGTGTGCCATGCTGAGTAATACATTATATTAGTGCAGTGAGGTGTAGATAGCATCATTCTTATACAAGTTGAGTCAAAGGGAAGTCCCAAGAATTGACTAACTGGGCTGGCTGATGAAGTGGCACATCTTGGAGCCTATCCTGGCTTCCTCAATGATACAGCACCATGAGGATTGCCCTCCGTTGTTTGTCTGATGGTGATGCATTCAGGGGCCCAGAAATGCCAAGAAGATGGCTGATGAAAGATATTTGGGGAGGGGGCCGATGGTGTGGCACAGCGGGTTAAAGCCCTGGCCTGAAGCGCAGTCGTCCCATATGGGCACCAGTTCTCATCCCGGCTGCTCCTCTTCTGATCCAGCTCTGTGCTATGGCCTAGGAAAGCAGTAGAAGATGACCCGAGTCCTTGGGCCCCTGCACCCATGTGGGAGACCCAGAAGAAGCTCCTTGCTCCTGGCTTTGGGTCGGCATAGCTCTATCCATTGTGGCCATCTGGGGAGTGAACCAGTGGATGGAAGTCCTTTCTCTGTCTCTACCTCTCTCTGTAATTCTGTCTTTCAAATAAATAAAATGAATCAAAAAAAACCAGATTGTTTTTGGCAATTTCCCCTATCTGTCTATCACACTGCACCTTGACTCCTCTGGTGCCTTTTATGATATTCAGCATAAATGGGTCATTTAAGAAGAAAAGTTTAGGTGCCTTCTTAAGAAAACGTGCACAGCTGAGCAGTAGATATTCCAAACTCATGTTTTCTTTGGTGATTCTCTTGTCTGTGGAAAATTCTTCTTCAGCATTCACCTGGCAGAGCTTGATGGGTAGCTAAAATATAGTCTGTATAGCTTGGCAGGGTGGCACAAGGAACAAGGTCCCATGGGATCCTGCCACTCGTTTGGGAACCAAGTGAAGAAGGTGGAATCAAGTCACCTGGGGAACAGGTTAAGCTTTGTAACCCTGAAGAGTGAGGGAGGGAGGCAGAGGCTGGTGGAGTGATATCAGGGAGCTTGTGTCATGAAGTGCAGATCTCTTTGATGGGAGTGAGTTGCTGGTGGTTGGGCATTCAGACTACCAAACAGGAAATCTCATAGGGAAAGGTGACTTAGCATGAAGTAGATTATGAGACTCCACTTAGTTTGAATGTCAACTGTATTTTTTAGCTTTTCAAATGAGTTCTGACACCTGACTCCACTGGGTAAACTTCAGAGGATGTGTACAACTCAATGTGAGGTGTCTCATTATGCAAAAAAAATAAAAAGCAAAAACTGTAGGTAGCACTGCCAGAATTGAACCTGAGCAGCTTCCTCAAGTCTTTATATTTCATTTCTGGTTGATTAATTGATTGTTTGATTTGAGAGACCATCACACACATGCCCAAGAGAAGGAGGGAGGGAGGGAGGGAGGGAGGGAGGGAAAGAAGGAAGGGAGGAGAAGGGAGGAGAGAGTTGAGATGAGTTTCCTATCCTCTGATTCACTCACTAAATGTCAGCCGTGGCCATGGGCCAGGGACAGAACTGGAATCTGGTATTTATATCATGTCTCCTTTATGACAGGCAGGGCTAGAGCTGGAATTTGGGAACTTATTCCATGTTGTGCTTGTTAGAGGTAGGAACCCAAATTTGTTAGCCATGCATAGTGCCTCAGAGGGCCTGCATTTGCAAGAAGCTGGAATTGAGAGCCAAAGATGGACATCAGCTCCAGATACTCTGATATGAGCCTAGGGCATCTTAACAATTAGGCTAAACACCTGATTCTAACTGCCAGCTTATAGGGAACTGGGAAGAAAAGTTCATGAACGTCACGTGGATGGAACTAGCCAATTTCAGATCGTAAGCTCTTGTGCACCACAAATGGATCAGTTTCTGTCTTTTCTAAGGGTGGAAACAGAATCTGTCATTGATCCTCCACAGCTAATGGTCTCACTTTCTCCTCAGGCTTTCCCACGAACTGGCTGTGTTGCTGGGGCATTACCAGAAGCCATAATGACGTGCCCCAGGACGCCGCTCCTGCTCTTTCAGTGCCAACATTCCTGAGAGTGTCTGGTGTGGAGGACCTGATGCTCACGCTTTGGGTAGGTACCATTTTGATCTCCTGAAGCCCTCCTGAGGAGTGAGCGTTCTGAGGGTTGGTGTCATCATCCAAAAGTGTTTCCGATGAGGCCATCGTTTGTCAGTCCCTGGCTTTGGCTGACATGCCTTCTGAACGTGACCTCAAAGAAGAACAGTCAGATCCGTTATCGTGGTCTTACTTGAAACGCAACAGGAGAAACAACCGTTCCGTTTATTCTGCTGGTTTCAGCGATGTTACCCAGTCACCTGCTCACACACAGCAAAAGGAATGTTTCTGAATCTCTTTGAGTCGACATCCCCCGTGTTCCCCTTTTAGCCTCTTCCTTGAAGTGTTCCTTCATTTCCTTTTTGTCTAGATGACTCGAACTTATAACTCAAGGTCCCTCACTGTGGGTGTGGTTTGTATTTCAGATGATTAGATGGATCATCTGCCATTTATTTATCCTTCTATCATAAGAAATTGTGTCAGAGGAAAGCCACAGAATGTGGCCTGTGTTATTTCCCGGGAGGGCATTTGAGAGTTGGCACATTGATTGTCCAGCACATCTACACGCACTATGCTAGATGTAGGGCATTTTATGCTAGGTGGGGAGGAATGTATCAAGTTAGTTCCATGCTAGATGGTGGTCCAGCCCTTGCAGCATTCACAAGTTGAAGGAGTTGCTAGGATCCTCATCACTGTGACATCATTCATGGATAAAAGGAAAGCTTGAGTAAGGTAATGTACTATGCCCAAGGTCTCATGAAAAGTAAGGGACCTAATAGGTGACAAATTCCTGGAGATACCTGACTGTGACACTCCTGTTCCCCTCTTGGCATGAAGATGGGGCAGAAGGACTTGGAAGTCAACAAGTGTGGCAATGAGATTTTCCTAGTTGGGCAAGGTCATCAGTACTAGGAAATAATGAGAACAGCGTGGTGAAACAGGAGAGAGTGATTCACTGAAAGCTTGAAGCAGAGAAGTTTGGTTTAAAAGTTCCATTCCTTGAGAATGAAAATAGGTTAAAGCCAGCATTCAAAACAATTCAGTGGGTGGACACAGATCAGAGGGATGGGTCGAACATGTATTTAGAGACACTGAAACAAATTTTCTTCTCTCACTTCAGCTCCTGCTGTATTAGTTCACATACTCTTCTTTACAGGGGCTAGCTTTTGTTCTGGGCTTGTGGATATGAAATGTCCTTTAATTAGCTTTCCTTTTTCTTTCCCACAGGAGTTGATCCGCCTTATCAAGCAGAAAGGGCCAAAGACAGAGAATATTTTTCAAAAAGTTGGTGACATAAAGTCATTTATAGCCCTGAAGGAAAGATTCAATACAGGAGATAGAGGCGACTGGGGCAATGAATCGCCACTTGTGTTAGCAACACTATTAAAGGTAGGGGGATTCTGGCATCATCTATGCACAATATGGAAGCTGTGTGATGGGTTTCATTCCTCGTGACATCTCAAGAAGAGTAATAGGCCTAATCAGTTAAGCGCCTGAGAAACTGAAAAACACATCAGAATGTCCAGGTTGTAGGCAGCTACTCCCTTCATTGGACAGACTCTGCTTGTTAGATAGCTTTCCCCAGTCTTCAGACTCCATGCTTGCTGTCCTCATCTGAATGCTCCGTGCAGAATTATGCTAGCATAGTTCCTAATAATTGCCCAAGCATCTTCCAAATAAACCCTGGTTATTCATATAGAATTTTGGCCAGTACAAATCTCCTGCGTTTGCCAGATTTGACAGTGTCTTCCTAATGACATCAGAGTTTCCCAAAGAAACTTTATTTGAAATTTTGAAAACCATTCTAGGTGTTTTCCACAATAAGCAAACATTGCTTTTAAAATGAATTACACATACACATAAATGCCAAGAAAATTCCATTCTTTCCATTGTCATTCTTTCCCCTGTCTCTTATGCCTTTGCTTCACACGTGGTATCAGGACTCTGCTATTTGGAGCTGCCTTCATTTTGACTACTGTTGGCATCTTATGTTCATTTCCATTGTACTTAAGCCAATACTCATAGTTATAGTTACATAGCAACGAGCCCCAGCACAAAGCTCAGCTTGTAAATCTGACTTTGAAAGTGTTGCAGCAGGCAAAGCTACGTTAGACGTTTTAAAATGTTGGGCCTGTGTTGTGGCATAGCAGGGTATGCTGGGGGTTGGAATGCTGGCGTCGTATATCAGAGCACCAATTCGAGTCCTGGCTGCTGTGCTGCTGATCCAGCATCCTGTCAATGCATCTGGGAAGGCAGTGGAAGATGGCCAAGGTACTGAGGTTCTTGCCTCCCATGTGAGAGGCAAGGATGATGCTCTTGGCTTCAACCAGGGTCTGAACTGGATTTTGGAGCCATTCCTTTATGTAGGATCTCTCTCTGTCTCTCTTCCTCATTCATGAACAGTGTGTGTGTATGTGCATGTGTGTCTCGCTCTCTGTGCCTCTGCCCATTGAGCACAGAATTTTCTTTTTTTATTTATTTGAAAGTCAGAATTACAGAGAGAGGAGAGGCAGAGAGAGAGAGAGAGAGAGAGAGAGAGAGAGAGAGAGAGAGGTCCTCCATGTGATGGTTCACTCCCCAATTGGCTGCAATGGCCAGAGCTGCACCAATCTGTAGCCAGGAGCCAGGAGCCTCCTCTGGTTCTCCCACGTGGGTGCAGGGGCCAAAGGACTTGGGCCACCTTCCGCTGCTTTCCCAGGCCATAGCAGAGAACCTGGCTGGAAAAGGAGCAGCCAGGCCTCGAACCCGTGCCCATACCATATGGGATTCCGGCACTTCAGGCCAAGGCGTTAACCTGCTGCAAAACAGTGCCAGCCCCGAGCAAAGAATTCGAAAAACCAAGGTGGTGCAAAATACACATGTATTTCAAAGTTATATGGTAAAATCACAAGTATCCAGGTTCATTTCTATGAGGGAAAATTGAATTGTTGGTATTTTCAACAGCTTGAAACAAAAATCTGGTAATGTCGTAATCACTACAAAAAGTATCCTTACATTCTTCGAAACACTCATTACACTTGCTCTTTCCTTACCCTCCATCAATGCTTGGCCACATGTTAAATGGTTACACTTCTGTAATGACTTACAGGCCCACACGTACATCACTCAATCATAAAAATATACACTAGGTTAGACAGTCACATGTTTGTGTTGTTTGTGTTGTACATGAAGTTGATGTCATTTTCCAACAAGATATAGGGTTTACCCCTCTGAGGACTTTGGAGTCTGATTTTTGATAAATACCATGTGAATCACCTGGAGAGTTGGTCCAGGCTAAAAATAAATGCAATCATCGAGTTGAATTTGCCATTGAGCTACCTAGAAGCAGAGGTACAACAGCAAATCGTCTTCACATATTCTCCTTGGCTCACAGTGTGGCTTCCACAACATGCCCCGTCTATTCATCCTGCAGCACAGGGAAAGCCAAGAGAGGACACATACCCCACATGCATGGAAGTAAGTACTCAGCAGACAAAGCTACTCCTGAACCATCCCAGACTTCCACATCATTCAGAGCTCCACACATCTTGGACATACTCCTTGGGAAACAGTCGAAGGCTGTAACTACAGTGGGAGAGTATTGGACACGAGTGACATAGTCAAGGTATAAGAGGGCTTGGATTTTGTCCATTTTCTTCACTGTTCTATCCCCAGTAGTCCAAACTGGATATGACATAAATGACTATTGAAGAAATACTAGAATGAGCGAGCAATGTCTGGATTATGAACACAACACTTACTGAGAGGCATTTCCTACACTCACTGCTATTTAAACGTGTCATGGGCCATATAGTAAGACCAGTGGAAAGAAAGCTAGCAACGGGATATGAACTGGAAATATAAATCCCACCATCGTCTGGTTATATTTGTGAAGAGTTGATCAAGGGCAGCGCCGTGGCTCACTAGGCTAATCCTCCGCCTGTGGCGCCAGCACACCGGGTTCTAGTCCCGGTCGGGGTGCCAGATTCTGTCCCAGTTGCCCCTCTTCCAGGCCAGCTCTCTGCTGTGGCCAGGGAGTGCAGTGGAGGATGGCCCAAGTGCTTGGGCCCTGCACCCCATGGGAGAGCAGGATAAGTACCTGGCTCCTGCCATCGGATCAGCGCAGTGTGCCGGCCGCAGCACGCTGGCCGCGGCGGCCATTGGAGGGTGAACCAACGGCAAAGGAAGACCTTTCTCTCTGTCTCTCTTTCTCACTACCCACTCTGCCTGTGAAAGAAAAAAAAGAAGGCCGGCGCTGTGGCTCAATAGGCTAATCTTCCACCTAGCAGCGCTGGCACACTGGGTTCTAGTCCCAGTCGGGGTGCCAGATTCTGTTCCGGTTGTCCCTCTTCCAGGCCAGCTCTCTGCTATGGCCCAAGTGTTTGGGCCATGCACCCTGTGGGAGACCCGGAGAAGCACCTGGCTCCTGGCTCCTGATCAGCGTGGTGCGCTGGTCGCAGCGCACTGGCCGCAGCGGCCATTGGAAGGTGAACCAATGGCAAAGGAAGACCTTTCTCTCTGTCTCTCTCTCTCACTGTCCACTCTGTTTAAAAAAAAAAAAAGAGTTGATCAATGAGCTAGTGAAAAGGAAAGTCGAATGAGGCTATTAGGAGAGTATTTTGCCCCAGGGAACAGACATAGTCAAAATGTCCAGTCCTTACTTCCTATTTTATGTGAGTACACGTGTGTATATTTAGTTCATTTGGTTCGGAACCTTTGCTGCTAAGACTTAAAAGGATTAGTCTGAAATCAAAATGTGAAGTATGTATGTTTACATGTCCTCAGTGCATAATATGATTTAGGATGACCCATAAGCAGATCTGTCAGTTTGTACTATTTTACTAAAATATAGGCAAAGAAGACTATAGAGATTTGTTTTATATGTTTGAATGGCAGAGTGATAGAAAGAGACGCGTATGGGTCTGGCAGTGTAGCGCAGTGCATTTACCTACTGCCTGCAACACAGACAACCTATATGTGCACTGATTTGAGTCCCAGCTGCTTGCTTCTGGTTGAACTTACCACGAATGGACATGGGAAGGCAGCAAAAGATGGCCCAAATACTGTGGTCCCTGCCCCTCACATAGCAGAGCTGGGTGGAGTTCCTGGCTTGTGGATTCAATGTGGACATTTGCAGAGTAAATTCGTGTATGGAAGATTTCTCTCTGTTTCCCTCTCTCTCTCTCTCTCTCTCTCTCTCTCTCTGTGTGTGTGTGTGTGTTTCAACTCCATCTTTTACATAAATAAATAAGCTCACAATAACACACACACACACACATGCTCATACAGAGATATCAATCTTCCACATGTAGGTTCACTCCCCAGTTTTTTGCAGTGGCCCAGGTTGGGCTGGGCCAACCTGAAGCCAGAACCCAAAACTTGTTTCAGGTCTCTGAAATAGGGCAGAGCCCCAAGTACTTGGGCAGTTACCCACTGCTTTCTCAGGCACTTCAGCAGTGTGCTGAATCAGAAGTAGAGCAGCCAGGAATTGAAGGGACCCTCTGATATGAGTTGATGGCATCCCTGGCAGCAGATAAATCCACTATGCCATAATAACTACCCCCCAAAAGATGATTGAGACAATAAGATGAGGTTTTTCTTCCCTTCCAAAACTTCTCAGACTCTGAGAAGTCAGAAGAAAGTCAGAAGAAATTGAAGCACCTGTTTCTGCATGTACACAATGGTGGGAATGAGAGGCCAAACTCTATGGAGGTCACAGTTTGAGCGTCTAGAGAAAAAGCGGAGATTAAATGAAATATTGCAATTACATGTTTTCTTTGTAACTTCTCCAGTCTATACTTGCCAACAAATTGATATAACTTCTTTTTTAATCTCTATAAGGATTGCCTTCGAGCCTTTCCTAACACCCTGTTTTCAGCTGACCTCTATGATCAGTGGCTGAATGTTCTTGATGAAGGCAATGACGAGGAGGCCAGAGACATCCAGAGGTGATTCTATATAATTGGTACTGTACTCCAGACATGCCTCAGAAAGCAACCGACATAGTCTGAGAAAAAGATTCTCTTCTGCTCTCGAGCATGAACCACTAAAAGAGTGCACATTGTGAAGAGGGTTCTTGTAGTCCCACACACCACAGCCAGAATCAGAAGACATGTAGACTCTACCATTGTCATTGAGTTCTTATTTCTCCCCAAATAGTGTTGTTATCGAGTTGTTGATATTGTACACATTCTGAATGTATGACATTGGTGGGGAGGAAGCCTGCTGGTGTCAGAGACATGGTACAAGAACAGTTGACCACGGGTCTGACCGTCATATTGTCAGGAGCAACTAAGTGGAGATCTCTGTGTGTGCTTATGGAATTGAAGTCAGTCAAGCACTTTTGTATACATTCATGCCTGGGATGTGTTTGTTCCATCACTACTTTAGACTCTTGGCTTGAGGCAGCATTCTTGCACTATTACCTTTCAAAGAAGGGCAATGCTTTCAATTAATTGCTGTTGAATTTCCTCAGTAAGCTCTCACCTGAGAACATTCTGTAACACAACATCTGTTTTTAATATACCTGTGTTCAATTAGATATTGACAGAGTTATCCCAAGTGAAAACACAGCAAAAAATCATAGGAATTTTTTTAAGACTTACAGCTCCTTTTGTCTGTATTTTCATTGGATTATGTGACTTGTTATAAGACTCCATTTTTTTGTGTTTAGGCTTTTAGCCCATCTGCCCAGAGCTAACGCAGCTGTCCTAAGACACTTGTTTTCATCATTATATGCAATCTCACGTAATGCATCATACAATCAAATGACTACATCAAAGTTAGCTTTGTGCATCACCCCGAGCCTTCTGTGTGTCTGGCGATCTACTTCAACAAGCCCAGCCCTCGAAGGCGAATTGAGGAGAAAGGTAATGAGGTACCCTGTTTGTATGTGTTGAGGAGCACAGTCCCATTGGGAAAGTGAAAGTCAGGATTTGCATTCTGATGAGCCTTTTTTTTTTTTTTTTTTAACCGTGAAGACTTCCATTTTACAGTGTCAGGTCACTTATTCTGTATTGGGAATTGTGGAAGGGTGGGGTGTTATGCAGGAAATTGATAGCAGTGAGTTACTTCTTTCCTATGTAGGAAACAGAAGAGTGATATGACTTAAACATGGAGAGAGAAGAAGCTCATGTAACATGATAGAAGGAAACCAAGTTTTGGTAGTTGGGCAATCTAAGGTGCAATTCTGTCTCTGTCACTGAGAGCCATGCAGACTTGAACCAAGTTTTCTTCATGGCTTCCTGAGCTGAGTGATGGCAGTGGTGATAATAGTGGTCAGTAGTGGTCAGCAGTGACACTGCCTTGTGTGCTTGGGCAAGATGAGCACACTTATCCTTCCACCAGTGACCTTCATCCACCTGCTGTGGCTCATTCAGAGAAATGTTTGTGTACAATTTCATCTCTGCTACTGGAATGTGAAGGTGAATCAAGGTTTCTGGAGCATTGTAGTGGGCCCATAACATCTCCAGTATACTCACAGCTCTTCTCAAGCTCATGCAGAATGTAATGCTGGGTTGAGGCAGAGCCATGCTGGTGGAGAGACTTCAGCTAACCAAGCAGACAGTTTCTTTGCACTGACTCCTTTCACGTCAAAGGATCCACAAAGAAACTCTGCTTCTCAAGCTTAAGATGATTCACTTGAGAAGCACATTTCACATGTGTTCTTCTCTCGAGTACTTGACATGTTTTAGTGTGGAATGATTACATCTTCACTTCAAACATCCTGCATAGGTTAACTGACAGTTATCCTATTTTTGCCAAAGAAGCAAGTGATATCAAAATATTAGCCATTTAACTAGGCCACAAGATATGTTGGTCTTCTAATGAGAAGTGTTTTTGGACAAGGTACATAGTATTCTTGAAAGTGTAACTGTCATTTAGGAGATAAAATTGGTTCGTATGTGTTAATGTCAAGTGCAAATTTTTGTTAGAATCCAGAATTTCACATTTTTGTGATGTTCACAGTTCACATAGGACTTGTGCTCCTAAACAGACCAAGTGGAAAAGAGCACCCCATGTCCGCCCTTTTGTGTCACAGATTTCCCTTGTGGAATTTATGATTGCAAGTTATCCCAGAATATTTGGAGATGACCAGAAGTCTAAGAAGAGCTGTATGAATTCCAAAAGAAACTTTGGAGAGAGTAGCCGGCAAGTCATCGCCACTGCGGGGCAGAGTGCTGCCGGCCTAGGTGAGAGTTCCCTGAGGTGGGATCTTAGGGCCAGCGTGCCAGGTTCTCTGGGAGAATTTCACTGCTTTGCTAAGAACCAGACTGCAAGCCTGCCAGGTGTCACGGGAGAAGCTCGAGCGATGTCCTGTAGCTCAGGGCTAACCCCAAGAATAATGCCACCCCTCCCATGACGCCACCTGCTCTGTCTTCACAAGGGTAGCGCAGATCAGGAGGTTTTATGGTGTCCTGAGACCAAAGGACAGATAAGATGATGTACTTGACTTACCACGCCACTGTTGCAAATAATGTGTGCATCGGAGAGATCATGTGTTGATATAGTCTACGGATCCATTTTCTAACCAAATTTAAGTGTAGCCCTTACAAATGAGTGCCTCTTGTGCTGAGGAAACATGGACTTCAAGTAGTATGTGACTTGGCTGCTAAACATATTCAGATGAATGCACACTTTTTCATAATAGGTATTTATGATACAACCAGAAACAGTGTGTGCATAGACAAGTTCATACTTTGAAATGCATTGCAACATACACTTCCTGAATTACTCTCTCACACATAATCAGTGTGTTCCTGTTGAAGCATCGGCGAGACTAGCAACACTACCGGTTGTCTTTCTCTCCCCTTGGTACTCTGTGGTAGCTGACACATCCCAAGTCCCAGTGCTCTTTGAAACCCTTTGAAAGGGAACAGTGTTAGGGATGAACAGAAAAGACCTCATGTCCTTCCCAGTGTTCCAAATTTGGTGCCTTCATGTACCAACGTGTCATCTTTATATGTTGTGTACATAAATAGTACTCAAAGTTAAAAAGAAAAACCTCAGAATAAATATAGGATAGGGATTTGTTTTGCTCAAGAAAGTAGTACATCTATAAAACATTTTTTTCATTAATTGTTCTTTCATAAGCTGGTCTTCATGATGTCTCAGAAACTGCAAGACAATCTCCAATATGAGTCAATGATGTTATTCTATCCTTGGCTCCCTGTGGAAAACTGATGGGTACTTTTCCAAAGTACAAGATTCTTCATTTAAATGATTTCAAGAATTAAACCTCAAACTTTTAATTCAAAACAAGAATTGGTTTGATTCACAATGATTATTCAACTTGGGCATCATTTTCTCAGAGACATACTTCGATATACTTAGTTTGATGATGTCTCAGAACTTATGCAACCCACATTGGGAGCAAATGATATTTACATTTCAAACAAATTCTTCTCCTGCAATCAGATACTGGAAAGTGACTGAAAATACACTAACACTACTTTTGTTTTCTCTTCAATGGACAAGATGACACTGTCACTGGAGTCTGAACCCATTAAAGGTATGGTGTCTGGCCAGAACTTTCCAGTGGAGACAGAAGTCAAGCCTGAGCTTGTAAAGGGACCACCTGTGTCTTCTGTCTTCGCAATCTGCGTTACTGAAGAGTACCAAGAGCGTGCTTCCTTTAAATGTCCCTAAATTTCCTTTCACCTAACGCTAAAGGATAGTTTATAAAAGGTTTGCACCTTGTTATCAATGTGCTTGAAATCTTCAGTTTCTTTCCTGGAAGGCTAGAATTCCTTGGTAGAAAATTGCCCATGAGGCACCTACCCTAAGACAAACATTTTTGAATCCAGTTATTCTGTAACTGTCTCATAGTTGCAAAATTCAATCATTGATTTTCAAGGTAGATTTTCAGTATCTCTGTCCTTATCCTTTTTGCACCTCTTAAAGTCATTCCCATGTTTTGTATATAAGTGGAATTTAAATAAAAACAAAACACCTGAAATGAATTTAGAAAGGAATTTTCTTGCTCAAAATATTCAAATGGCCAATAGACAGGTGAACAAAGGCTCAGGATCGCTAGTCTGCAGGGAGATGCAAATCAAAGCCACAATGATTTTTCACTTCAGCCCAGTTAGAATGGCTATCATCCAAAAATCAAAAAGCAATAAATGCTGGTGATGATGTGGGGAAAAGGTACCCTAACCCACTGCTTGTGGGAATGTAAACTAGTAGAACCATTATGGAAGACAGTATGGAGATTCCTCTGAAATCTGAAAGTAGATCTACCATATGACTGAGCCATTCCACTCCTGGGAATTAGCCCAAAGAAAATGAAATCAGCGTGTGAAGTGTCATCTGTACCCCCATGTTTATTGCAGCTGAATGCACAACAGCTAAGATGTGGACTCAACCCAGATATTCATCAACTGATAATGGAATTAAGAAAATGTGGTATATACACACTATGGAATACTCCTCAGCCATAAAAAGAAAAGAATGAAATCCTGTCTTTTGCACAGAAATGGGTACAAGTGGGAACCATTAAGCCTGATGATACAAGCCAGTCCCGAAAAGACAAATATATTTATTTTCTCTGCTATGTGGCAGGTGATGTAGAATACAAAAAAATACTTAGGAATAAAACAGATACTTTGTGATATGATTGTGCTTTTTAGGCCTTGTGTATACTTCTGTGGAACTGTAGTCTTCCTACTTTGTTACTTGTTGACTATATGGTTAGTGATAAATTAAGCCTGTGACTGTAGAGTGGACTGAAAGCTTTTCTTTGTAAAAATTAAAGGAAAAGTAGGGAAGAAAAGAGGGGGTTGAGAGAGTGAGGGGGGGGGGGAATTATGATTCCCTTCTTAGAACTGTAGCTGTGAAATACATGAAATCTGTTCTCTCTCTATTAGTAACAATTCTAAAGATGATTCAGTTTGTGCAGTGGGTTCTCATCATATCTAGTTTCCTTTTCTTCAGTCTAACACTCTCCCAACTGAGCTATTTTGGCTGCCCCCAGTATGTTTTCTTTTTCTTTTCTTCATGAGGTCTCAGAAACCTCAGGAAAATCCCCTTTATGAGTACATGAAGTTGAGATTTCAGAGTTGATTTTACTTGTATCTTACACTGAGATGAGTCTGTTTTCTGAACATATTCTAAGACAGCTTTAGATTTTTCCACAGTGGAATCAGTAAAACCAACATGAGAATCTGACCCAATGTCACAGAATGTGACTGACCCAAACCCTCCACTTGGCAAAAAGGCTATGCCTTCTGACGGGGTACCCTTATCCCCTGGCCGCCGTCCCTCCTGTGCTGAGTGCGTTGGGTGGCGTGCCCCACCCGTGTGCCCCGTCTGCCCCTTCTGCTGGGGGGGGGGAGCGTAGGCATGCTGGTCGGTCTGCCGGTCCCCGCGGTGGGGACCAGGCGCTGCTCTTTCGGCCCTACCGCGGCCCGCACCTCCCCCCTCCGTGTCGGGGGAGGATCCCGGTGGGCCGGGCTGTCGGTCCATCGCTCGTTTTGGGGGCCTGTGTGCATGCCTTCTGAACCTTGTCTTCTGAGTTACTGAAGAGAACAACCGGCGTGGTTCCTAAGCATGCACTTGAATCTTCCTTGCACTGCCTTGAACGTCTGCTACAAACCAACTTGCCAAAATGTATAATTTTCCTAACTGGAATTGAACTCCTCCATTGATAACTCTCTTGCTAGAGAATGACCAGTGTGACCACTAAACTAAGGCAATGGTTTTGACTTCATATTTTTCTTGACTTGGCTTCCATGGGAACACTGACTATGCAGTTTGCCTTTATTTTTCTTGTGCTTCTATTTCTGGAAGGAAAATTACAGTTCAAAATGACATCCAAGGACAAAAAGGAAACATCTAAGAGAGAATTTAGAATAGGAATCTTTTTTTCTTGAGCAAAAGTAAGTTCACCCAGCATTTTCCCATAATGCATGTTTGCATGTGTCTCCTTTCATGTGCTTGTATCATATTTGGATTCAGAATAACTTCATTACCAGTTATCTGATGTTGAGAAGGGTCTGCTGTTGGAAAATACACTATGATAGGTTTTGTTTTTCCTTCAACATGAAAGTTCACACTTCACTTGGAGTGTGGCACAGTGTAAGATGTGGTGACTGAACAAAATCTTCCACTGGCAAATAATGCCGAGCCGGAGCTGGCCAGGGCCCACATCTGTCTTTTGACCTCTTCATTCTGAACACTGGATGTGTCCAGTTAGCAGAATTACTTAGGATTTCATTTTATGTTCTCTACCCATCTTTTAATGTGACATTAAGAGCTTCTTTTTCACAAATGTTTGAGTGTGTGTTTCCTAACTAGCTTGACGTCTTCAGTTTCTGCCTTGGAAGGGCAGATTCCCTTGAAAGAAAATTGCTGATGAGGCACAAACACTGAGACAACCATTTGCTTCTGCTGGCATTGTGACTGTTTCACAGTCGTACACCAAATCAGCACTTTCCAGGTTGCCAAGATTTTCATTTTCTGTATCCTCACACATTTGCAACCTCAAATCGTAACTCCAGTGTTTTGTAGAATAGTGCTACTCCAATAAAAATAATATACCTGCAATGAATTTAGAAAATCTTTTGTTTGGCTCCAAAAGAATTCTGTCTTTGCATCTTGTACTCATGATATGTATTTCCCTCTCCTTTTCTTCACGAGGTCTCAGAAACCTCAAGGAAATCTCCATTATGATTGCCGTGACCTCTGATACGGTCTGTTTTCCAAAGCTATCCTAAGACAGCTATAGATTTTTCTTCAATGGATTAAATAAAATCTACCTGGGAATTGGACCGAGTGTCTGGGAGTGTGACTGGCACAAACACTTCCTTCACTGGGCAAGGAGACCAAAACTAAGCATGGAATGAGCCCACCTATGTCATTTGTCCTCTGTCTTCTGAGTTACTGAAAATAACAGTTGCCAGGGTTTTTTAGGATTTTATCCCATCTTTCCTAAAATTCCTTGAAACCTCCACAAGAACTAACTTGCCAAAATGGTTGAGCAATTTTCCTAACTTGGATTGAAGTCGTCTTTTGCTGTGCAGCAGGGATTAAAATGCCTAGATAGGGAGTCACCCTTGTTGTCTCTATGCCAAGACAGTGGGTTAGCAAAGTAGCACTTTTTCCTTGGCTCTCACTGGGATACTGGCCACTTCCCTAATTACAGGATCTTTTCATTGCATCTATGCCTATCCTCTTTTTTTGTGAAAGGGGAAGGGCAATTCTCAGCACAGAAATGACCTGAGGAAGGGCCCATCTGTATAGAGTCATAGGAATTGGTTCCATAATCACTGGAATCATCAAGGCTTGCCAGTAGGACAAGGAGGAGGTCAACGTTGTCTCTCTCAGCACCAAGAACAAGGTCTTGGCTGTCACACTCTCCGGCAAGACTGAAACTGAACTCTCGGTGCACCAGAGATATACAGATAAAGAAACCCATATTCAGCTCAAGCCCAACTTCTATCCTTATGAACTGCAGCATACTATACCACTGGGACACTCATAGACACAGTTACCATTGGTGAACATTGGTGAACGCTGAGAGACTAGACGCCTAGAGCAGCTTAACTCCAACCAAAGCAAAAATCCAAGTGATAACCCTGCATATGTCTAAACCATGAACTCTTTTCAATAAAAACTTATTCATAAAGAGGAGAAATGAAGAAACATTTCTATGCCCAGACATGCTTTTCTCTGACAACTGAGATACTGAATTAAAGAGATGGCATGGTGGTTTTGCATTTTCACCTTTCATCCCTAAATGCTTGGAGCCATCCATCAAATACTGAATTTACCAAATATATGAGGGCAAGGCTAATGACAATTGAGGTTTTCAGTTGCAGTGAAGGAGGGAAAAGATTAATTCACAGAGACTGTCACCATGATCCCTACTAAGAAAGTGAACTGGGCATCATATTGTACTTTCTTGGCTCCCTAGCACAACAAATAGGCAAATGATAGTTAAAAGAAATTTCATTACATCTGTGGCTTACAGTGTTATCTTCTGAAAAGGGATGCACTAATTGAAACATGGAACGAGTGGGTTCTGCAATCCTGCCTGAGACACACTTATTATTTGTTTTCAATGGAGTTTGAAACCCAACATGACAATTTTTTTTTTTTTTTTGCCTCGGCTGGTCTCAGAACCCCGGGAAACGTGTCCACAATGCATGGCTGTTGCCTGAAGTGAAGTCATGGATTTGATCTCTGCTGCTGGAATGAGAGTGTTCTTAAAGCATGCCTAAACACTTTGAGATTTGTCTGAGGTGGAGTACATGAACCCAACATGAGACTCAAAGAGTGCCAGGAATGGGACAGGCCCCAATCCTCCAGTAGGGAAAAAGGCCAGACCCAAACAGCTGTGCGGCCACGCTTGCCTTCTGCCCTGTGAGTGAGCAGAGAGGAGATTGTGCAGCTGCCTAAGAATTTCCCCCATTTCTCCCACATGCCGGGAGCGTCAGCGAGGGAGGGACATGACTAAGCATGGGCTGAACATGGCTCATGAGAACTGGGGCTGGCAGTAGTGTCCTGCAGGGAACAGAGAGTTCCTAGAGGTGTACTCACCTGGCCCCTCAGAGGAGACTGTGGTCTGGGTGAAATAAGGTTCTATCTTTGCTCCCACTGGAACACCAAGGTGGCACATGCAAGTTCCTGCATCCTTTCACTTCACATGCCCTTTAACTTTCCCGTTTGTTGCAAAGTGATTCCTTCTCAAGAAATAAGTGCCTCTGCTATCAAGCTGTGATGGAACCGTGGATATGTGCCGAGGAAGGATGTGTCTCCTGGTTAAAGAGTGCCAGAATGCTAGTCAGGTTAACCGAGACTGCAAATTGTACTTCCCATTACACCTAGAGCTTACATGCACCACTACTTACATGAGGGTCTCCACTTGGCTTGAGCACTTTAGATCATTAACGTGGCAAAACACACTGGAGAGTGGGATGAAACTAAAGCATAAGTGGCCCAACGTAGGGGGAAACTCGACACCGGCCATGGCACCTCCGCACCATGGCCCTGGTACCACCAGTTTCCATTCTCAGGGATACATTGTGGCCTAGGCACACATCAGTGCTGTCTCCGCACTGACCTAAGAACCCATATTAGGCATGAGGAAGTGTGGTGCTGGGAGAACTTTTCTCTGCCTGGTCCTCTAGGCAGAAACAGGTATGTTGCTGAAAAGACCCTTACTCGGACCAAGTATGCTATGTCTCTTCTTCTTCCGCAGATGCCGAGCCTGACAACCGAGAACCAGTGCCGGACGTGCCACAGCCAGGCGTGACTATGAATGCTGAAACCAAGCCCCGCCACGGTAGGGGCCCGGGCGTCTTGTGTCCTCTGCCCCTGGGTGCCCGCGGGGTTGCCGGAGCTCCTGGAGCGAGAAGGGGGCTTTCCTAGTCCCTCCGGGACCGGGAAGCGGTCGCCCAGCGACTCCTGGTCCCGAACCCCTGGCCGGTGCTCTGGAGCTGCGGTGGCATCCTCGGCTCTCTGCCAGGAAGGATGTGCTTCCTGGCAGAGAGAGGGGCCGCGGTGCGAGTCGGGTGCTCCGACACGGGGCCGTGTGTGCTCCCGGGTTCTCAGCTTGGCTGCACGCTGCCTGGGCCTGTGTGCAAGGCGTCCGTTTCTCCCCGCTGGGGTCTCCTAACCCGTCCGGGAGGGGGCTATGCTTCCTGTTCCCCACGTCTGCTCCTGCCATGGCCCCGTCCGGTGCAGCAGTCCCACCAGCATGCCTTGAGTTGCCACGCAGGCTGCGAGTGCAGAAGGCTCCCGGGACCTGGCGTGGAGTGCCCCACTGCCCCTGGTGGCCCAGTGTGCGCAGGGGACTTAGGCGCGGGCACGCCGCGCTCCGCAAGGATGGTCCTCTGGGCCTCTGCTTCTCCTGAGATGTCCTTGCCCCGGCCCCTCCCCGGCCCGGCCCTGGTGCCTGCCTTCAGTTTCCCTTCGGTGGGATTTTTTGTTGCGTAGGCACACGCCCGTGCTTCTCCTTACTGACCTAGGTACCCACGTTAGGCGAGGGGAGATGTGGGGCTGGGAGAACCTTTTCTGCCTGATCTTCTAGGCGGAGGCAGGTGTGTTGTCTGAAAAGACCCTCACTCAACTCAGGCCAAGTATGCTATGTACTCTCTCTCTTCTTCCGCAGACACGGCGGAGCCCGGCACCCGGGAACCTCTTCCGGACGTGCCGCCTTCGCGCATGGATGCGCCCGACGTTTGCACCGAGCCCGACCACGGTAGGGGCCCGGGCGTCTTGTGTCCTCTGCCCCTGGGTGCCCGCGGGGTTGCCGGAGCTCCTGGAGCGAGAAGGGGGCTTTCCTAGTCCCTCCGGGACCGGGAAGCGGTCGCCCAGCGACTCCTGGTCCCGAACCCCTGGCCGGTGCTCTGGAGCTGCGGTGGCATCCTCGGCTCTCTGCCAGGAAGGATGTGCTTCCTGGCAGAGAGAGGGGCCGCGGTGCGAGTCGGGTGCTCCGACACGGGGCCGTGTGTGCTCCCGGGTTCTCAGCTTGGCTGCACGCTGCCTGGGCCTGTGTGCAAGGCGTCCGTTTCTCCCCGCTGGGGTCTCCTAACCCGTCCGGGAGGGGGCTATGCTTCCTGTTCCCCACGTCTGCTCCTGCCATGGCCCCGTCCGGTGCAGCAGTCCCACCAGCATGCCTTGAGTTGCCACGCAGGCTGCGAGTGCAGAAGGCTCCCGGGACCTGGCGTGGAGTGCCCCACTGCCCCTGGTGGCCCAGTGTGCGCAGGGGACTTAGGCGCGGGCACGCCGCGCTCCGCAAGGATGGTCCTCTGGGCCTCTGCTTCTCCTGAGATGTCCTTGCCCCGGCCCCTCCCCGGCCCGGCCCTGGTGCCTGCCTTCAGTTTCCCTTCGGTGGGATTTTTTGTTGCGTAGGCACACGCCCGTGCTTCTCCTTACTGACCTAGGTACCCACGTTAGGCGAGGGGAGATGTGGGGCTGGGAGAACCTTTTCTGCCTGATCTTCTAGGCGGAGGCAGGTGTGTTGTCTGAAAAGACCCTCACTCAACTCAGGCCAAGTATGCTATGTACTCTCTCTCTTCTTCCGCAGACACGGCGGAGCCCGGCACCCGGGAACCTCTTCCGGACGTGCCGCCTTCGCGCACGGATGCGCCCGACGTTTGCACCGAGCCCGACCACGGTAGGGGCCCGGGCGTCTTGTGTCCTCTGCCCCTGGGTGCCCGCGGGGTTGCCGGAGCTCCTGGAGCGAGAAGGGGGCTTTCCTAGTCCCTCCGGGACCGGGAAGCGGTCGCCCAGCGACTCCTGGTCCCGAACCCCTGGCCGGTGCTCTGGAGCTGCGGTGGCATCCTCGGCTCTCTGCCAGGAAGGATGTGCTTCCTGGCAGAGAGAGGGGCCGCGGTGCGAGTCGGGTGCTCCGACACGGGGCCGTGTGTGCTCCCGGGTTCTCAGCTTGGCTGCACGCTGCCTGGGCCTGTGTGCAAGGCGTCCGTTTCTCCCCGCTGGGGTCTCCTAACCCGTCCGGGAGGGGGCTATGCTTCCTGTTCCCCACGTCTGCTCCTGCCATGGCCCCGTCCGGTGCAGCAGTCCCACCAGCATGCCTTGAGTTGCCACGCAGGCTGCGAGTGCAGAAGGCTCCCGGGACCTGGCGTGGAGTGCCCCACTGCCCCTGGTGGCCCAGTGTGCGCAGGGGACTTAGGCGCGGGCACGCCGCGCTCCGCAAGGATGGTCCTCTGGGCCTCTGCTTCTCCTGAGATGTCCTTGCCCCGGCCCCTCCCCGGCCCGGCCCTGGTGCCTGCCTTCAGTTTCCCTTCGGTGGGATTTTTTGTTGCGTAGGCACACGCCCGTGCTTCTCCTTACTGACCTAGGTACCCACGTTAGGCGAGGGGAGATGTGGGGCTGGGAGAACCTTTTCTGCCTGATCTTCTAGGCGGAGGCAGGTGTGTTGTCTGAAAAGACCCTCACTCAACTCAGGCCAAGTATGCTATGTACTCTCTCTCTTCTTCCGCAGACACGGCGGAGCCCGGCACCCGGGAACCTCTTCCGGACGTGCCGCCTTCGCGCACGGATGCGCCCGACGTTTGCACCGAGCCCGACCACGGTAGGGGCCCGGGCGTCTTGTGTCCTCTGCCCCTGGGTGCCCGCGGGGTTGCCGGAGCTCCTGGAGCGAGAAGGGGGCTTTCCTAGTCCCTCCGGGACCGGGAAGCGGTCGCCCAGCGACTCCTGGTCCCGAACCCCTGGCCGGTGCTCTGGAGCTGCGGTGGCATCCTCGGCTCTCTGCCAGGAAGGATGTGCTTCCTGGCAGAGAGAGGGGCCGCGGTGCGAGTCGGGTGCTCCGACACGGGGCCGTGTGTGCTCCCGGGTTCTCAGCTTGGCTGCACGCTGCCTGGGCCTGTGTGCAAGGCGTCCGTTTCTCCCCGCTGGGGTCTCCTAACCCGTCCGGGAGGGGGCTATGCTTCCTGTTCCCCACGTCTGCTCCTGCCATGGCCCCGTCCGGTGCAGCAGTCCCACCAGCATGCCTTGAGTTGCCACGCAGGCTGCGAGTGCAGAAGGCTCCCGGGACCTGGCGTGGAGTGCCCCACTGCCCCTGGTGGCCCAGTGTGCGCAGGGGACTTAGGCGCGGGCACGCCGCGCTCCGCAAGGATGGTCCTCTGGGCCTCTGCTTCTCCTGAGATGTCCTTGCCCCGGCCCCTCCCCGGCCCGGCCCTGGTGCCTGCCTTCAGTTTCCCTTCGGTGGGATTTTTTGTTGCGTAGGCACACGCCCGTGCTTCTCCTTACTGACCTAGGTACCCACGTTAGGCGAGGGGAGATGTGGGGCTGGGAGAACCTTTTCTGCCTGATCTTCTAGGCGGAGGCAGGTGTGTTGTCTGAAAAGACCCTCACTCAACTCAGGCCAAGTATGCTATGTACTCTCTCTCTTCTTCCGCAGACACGGCGGAGCCCGGCACCCGGGAACCTCTTCCGGACGTGCCGCCTTCGCGCACGGATGCGCCCGACGTTTGCACCGAGCCCGACCACGGTAGGGGCCCGGGCGTCTTGTGTCCTCTGCCCCTGGGTGCCCGCGGGGTTGCCGGAGCTCCTGGAGCGAGAAGGGGGCTTTCCTAGTCCCTCCGGGACCGGGAAGCGGTCGCCCAGCGACTCCTGGTCCCGAACCCCTGGCCGGTGCTCTGGAGCTGCGGTGGCATCCTCGGCTCTCTGCCAGGAAGGATGTGCTTCCTGGCAGAGAGAGGGGCCGCGGTGCGAGTCGGGTGCTCCGACACGGGGCCGTGTGTGCTCCCGGGTTCTCAGCTTGGCTGCACGCTGCCTGGGCCTGTGTGCAAGGCGTCCGTTTCTCCCCGCTGGGGTCTCCTAACCCGTCCGGGAGGGGGCTATGCTTCCTGTTCCCCACGTCTGCTCCTGCCATGGCCCCGTCCGGTGCAGCAGTCCCACCAGCATGCCTTGAGTTGCCACGCAGGCTGCGAGTGCAGAAGGCTCCCGGGACCTGGCGTGGAGTGCCCCACTGCCCCTGGTGGCCCAGTGTGCGCAGGGGACTTAGGCGCGGGCACGCCGCGCTCCGCAAGGATGGTCCTCTGGGCCTCTGCTTCTCCTGAGATGTCCTTGCCCCGGCCCCTCCCCGGCCCGGCCCTGGTGCCTGCCTTCAGTTTCCCTTCGGTGGGATTTTTTGTTGCGTAGGCACACGCCCGTGCTTCTCCTTACTGACCTAGGTACCCACGTTAGGCGAGGGGAGATGTGGGGCTGGGAGAACCTTTTCTGCCTGATCTTCTAGGCGGAGGCAGGTGTGTTGTCTGAAAAGACCCTCACTCAACTCAGGCCAAGTATGCTATGTACTCTCTCTCTTCTTCCGCAGACACGGCGGAGCCCGGCACCCGGGAACCTCTTCCGGACGTGCCGCCTTCGCGCACGGATGCGCCCGACGTTTGCACCGAGCCCGACCACGGTAGGGGCCCGGGCGTCTTGTGTCCTCTGCCCCTGGGTGCCCGCGGGGTTGCCGGAGCTCCTGGAGCGAGAAGGGGGCTTTCCTAGTCCCTCCGGGACCGGGAAGCGGTCGCCCAGCGACTCCTGGTCCCGAACCCCTGGCCGGTGCTCTGGAGCTGCGGTGGCATCCTCGGCTCTCTGCCAGGAAGGATGTGCTTCCTGGCAGAGAGAGGGGCCGCGGTGCGAGTCGGGTGCTCCGACACGGGGCCGTGTGTGCTCCCGGGTTCTCAGCTTGGCTGCACGCTGCCTGGGCCTGTGTGCAAGGCGTCCGTTTCTCCCCGCTGGGGTCTCCTAACCCGTCCGGGAGGGGGCTATGCTTCCTGTTCCCCACGTCTGCTCCTGCCATGGCCCCGTCCGGTGCAGCAGTCCCACCAGCATGCCTTGAGTTGCCACGCAGGCTGCGAGTGCAGAAGGCTCCCGGGACCTGGCGTGGAGTGCCCCACTGCCCCTGGTGGCCCAGTGTGCGCAGGGGACTTAGGCGCGGGCACGCCGCGCTCCGCAAGGATGGTCCTCTGGGCCTCTGCTTCTCCTGAGATGTCCTTGCCCCGGCCCCTCCCCGGCCCGGCCCTGGTGCCTGCCTTCAGTTTCCCTTCGGTGGGATTTTTTGTTGCGTAGGCACACGCCCGTGCTTCTCCTTACTGACCTAGGTACCCACGTTAGGCGAGGGGAGATGTGGGGCTGGGAGAACCTTTTCTGCCTGATCTTCTAGGCGGAGGCAGGTGTGTTGTCTGAAAAGACCCTCACTCAACTCAGGCCAAGTATGCTATGTACTCTCTCTCTTCTTCCGCAGACACGGCGGAGCCCGGCACCCGGGAACCTCTTCCGGACGTGCCGCCTTCGCGCATGGATGCGCCCGACGTTTGCACCGAGCCCGACCACGGTAGGGGCCCGGGCGTCTTGTGTCCTCTGCCCCTGGGTGCCCGCGGGGTTGCCGGAGCTCCTGGAGCGAGAAGGGGGCTTTCCTAGTCCCTCCGGGACCGGGAAGCGGTCGCCCAGCGACTCCTGGTCCCGAACCCCTGGCCGGTGCTCTGGAGCTGCGGTGGCATCCTCGGCTCTCTGCCAGGAAGGATGTGCTTCCTGGCAGAGAGAGGGGCCGCGGTGCGAGTCGGGTGCTCCGACACGGGGCCGTGTGTGCTCCCGGGTTCTCAGCTTGGCTGCACGCTGCCTGGGCCTGTGTGCAAGGCGTCCGTTTCTCCCCGCTGGGGTCTCCTAACCCGTCCGGGAGGGGGCTATGCTTCCTGTTCCCCACGTCTGCTCCTGCCATGGCCCCGTCCGGTGCAGCAGTCCCACCAGCATGCCTTGAGTTGCCACGCAGGCTGCGAGTGCAGAAGGCTCCCGGGACCTGGCGTGGAGTGCCCCACTGCCCCTGGTGGCCCAGTGTGCGCAGGGGACTTAGGCGCGGGCACGCCGCGCTCCGCAAGGATGGTCCTCTGGGCCTCTGCTTCTCCTGAGATGTCCTTGCCCCGGCCCCTCCCCGGCCCGGCCCTGGTGCCTGCCTTCAGTTTCCCTTCGGTGGGATTTTTTGTTGCGTAGGCACACGCCCGTGCTTCTCCTTACTGACCTAGGTACCCACGTTAGGCGAGGGGAGATGTGGGGCTGGGAGAACCTTTTCTGCCTGATCTTCTAGGCGGAGGCAGGTGTGTTGTCTGAAAAGACCCTCACTCAACTCAGGCCAAGTATGCTATGTACTCTCTCTCTTCTTCCGCAGACACGGCGGAGCCCGGCACCCGGGAACCTCTTCCGGACGTGCCGCCTTCGCGCACGGATGCGCCCGACGTTTGCACCGAGCCCGACCACGGTAGGGGCCCGGGCGTCTTGTGTCCTCTGCCCCTGGGTGCCCGCGGGGTTGCCGGAGCTCCTGGAGCGAGAAGGGGGCTTTCCTAGTCCCTCCGGGACCGGGAAGCGGTCGCCCAGCGACTCCTGGTCCCGAACCCCTGGCCGGTGCTCTGGAGCTGCGGTGGCATCCTCGGCTCTCTGCCAGGAAGGATGTGCTTCCTGGCAGAGAGAGGGGCCGCGGTGCGAGTCGGGTGCTCCGACACGGGGCCGTGTGTGCTCCCGGGTTCTCAGCTTGGCTGCACGCTGCCTGGGCCTGTGTGCAAGGCGTCCGTTTCTCCCCGCTGGGGTCTCCTAACCCGTCCGGGAGGGGGCTATGCTTCCTGTTCCCCACGTCTGCTCCTGCCATGGCCCCGTCCGGTGCAGCAGTCCCACCAGCATGCCTTGAGTTGCCACGCAGGCTGCGAGTGCAGAAGGCTCCCGGGACCTGGCGTGGAGTGCCCCACTGCCCCTGGTGGCCCAGTGTGCGCAGGGGACTTAGGCGCGGGCACGCCGCGCTCCGCAAGGATGGTCCTCTGGGCCTCTGCTTCTCCTGAGATGTCCTTGCCCCGGCCCCTCCCCGGCCCGGCCCTGGTGCCTGCCTTCAGTTTCCCTTCGGTGGGATTTTTTGTTGCGTAGGCACACGCCCGTGCTTCTCCTTACTGACCTAGGTACCCACGTTAGGCGAGGGGAGATGTGGGGCTGGGAGAACCTTTTCTGCCTGATCTTCTAGGCGGAGGCAGGTGTGTTGTCTGAAAAGACCCTCACTCAACTCAGGCCAAGTATGCTATGTACTCTCTCTCTTCTTCCGCAGACACGGCGGAGCCCGGCACCCGGGAACCTCTTCCGGACGTGCCGCCTTCGCGCACGGATGCGCCCGACGTTTGCACCGAGCCCGACCACGGTAGGGGCCGGGCGTCTTGTGTCCTCTGCCCCTGGGTGCCCGCGGGGTTGCCGGAGCTCCTGGAGCGAGAAGGGGGCTTTCCTAGTCCCTCCGGGACCGGGAAGCGGTCGCCCAGCGACTCCTGGTCCCGAACCCCTGGCCGGTGCTCTGGAGCTGCGGTGGCATCCTCGGCTCTCTGCCAGGAAGGATGTGCTTCCTGGCAGAGAGAGGGGCCGCGGTGCGAGTCGGGTGCTCCGACACGGGGCCGTGTGTGCTCCCGGGTTCTCAGCTTGGCTGCACGCTGCCTGGGCCTGTGTGCAAGGCGTCCGTTTCTCCCCGCTGGGGTCTCCTAACCCGTCCGGGAGGGGGCTATGCTTCCTGTTCCCCACGTCTGCTCCTGCCATGGCCCCGTCCGGTGCAGCAGTCCCACCAGCATGCCTTGAGTTGCCACGCAGGCTGCGAGTGCAGAAGGCTCCCGGGACCTGGCGTGGAGTGCCCCACTGCCCCTGGTGGCCCAGTGTGCGCAGGGGACTTAGGCGCGGGCACGCCGCGCTCCGCAAGGATGGTCCTCTGGGCCTCTGCTTCTCCTGAGATGTCCTTGCCCCGGCCCCTCCCCGGCCCGGCCCTGGTGCCTGCCTTCAGTTTCCCTTCGGTGGGATTTTTTGTTGCGTAGGCACACGCCCGTGCTTCTCCTTACTGACCTAGGTACCCACGTTAGGCGAGGGGAGATGTGGGGCTGGGAGAACCTTTTCTGCCTGATCTTCTAGGCGGAGGCAGGTGTGTTGTCTGAAAAGACCCTCACTCAACTCAGGCCAAGTATGCTATGTACTCTCTCTCTTCTTCCGCAGACACGGCGGAGCCCGGCACCCGGGAACCTCTTCCGGACGTGCCGCCTTCGCGCACGGATGCGCCCGACGTTTGCACCGAGCCCGACCACGGTAGGGGCCCGGGCGTCTTGTGTCCTCTGCCCCTGGGTGCCCGCGGGGTTGCCGGAGCTCCTGGAGCGAGAAGGGGGCTTTCCTAGTCCCTCCGGGACCGGGAAGCGGTCGCCCAGCGACTCCTGGTCCCGAACCCCTGGCCGGTGCTCTGGAGCTGCGGTGGCATCCTCGGCTCTCTGCCAGGAAGGATGTGCTTCCTGGCAGAGAGAGGGGCCGCGGTGCGAGTCGGGTGCTCCGACATGGGGCCGTGTGTGCTCCCGGGTTCTCAGCTTGGCTGCACGCTGCCTGGGCCTGTGTGCAAGGCGTCCGTTTCTCCCCGCTGGGGTCTCCTAACCCGTCCGGGAGGGGGCTATGCTTCCTGTTCCCCACGTCTGCTCCTGCCATGGCCCCGTCCGGTGCAGCAGTCCCACCAGCATGCCTTGAGTTGCCACGCAGGCTGCGAGTGCAGAAGGCTCCCGGGACCTGGCGTGGAGTGCCCCACTGCCCCTGGTGGCCCAGTGTGCGCAGGGGACTTAGGCGCGGGCACGCCGCGCTCCGCAAGGATGGTCCTCTGGGCCTCTGCTTCTCCTGAGATGTCCTTGCCCCGGCCCCTCCCCGGCCCGGCCCTGGTGCCTGCCTTCAGTTTCCCTTCGGTGGGATTTTTTGTTGCGTAGGCACACGCCCGTGCTTCTCCTTACTGACCTAGGTACCCACGTTAGGCGAGGGGAGATGTGGGGCTGGGAGAACCTTTTCTGCCTGATCTTCTAGGCGGAGGCAGGTGTGTTGTCTGAAAAGACCCTCACTCAACTCAGGCCAAGTATGCTATGTACTCTCTCTCTTCTTCCGCAGACACGGCGGAGCCCGGCACCCGGGAACCTCTTCCGGACGTGCCGCCTTCGCGCACGGATGCGCCCGACGTTTGCACCGAGCCCGACCACGGTAGGGGCCCGGGCGTCTTGTGTCCTCTGCCCCTGGGTGCCCGCGGGGTTGCCGGAGCTCCTGGAGCGAGAAGGGGGCTTTCCTAGTCCCTCCGGGACCGGGAAGCGGTCGCCCAGCGACTCCTGGTCCCGAACCCCTGGCCGGTGCTCTGGAGCTGCGGTGGCATCCTCGGCTCTCTGCCAGGAAGGATGTGCTTCCTGGCAGAGAGAGGGGCCGCGGTGCGAGTCGGGTGCTCCGACATGGGGCCGTGTGTGCTCCCGGGTTCTCAGCTTGGCTGCACGCTGCCTGGGCCTGTGTGCAAGGCGTCCGTTTCTCCCCGCTGGGGTCTCCTAACCCGTCCGGGAGGGGGCTATGCTTCCTGTTCCCCACGTCTGCTCCTGCCATGGCCCCGTCCGGTGCAGCAGTCCCACCAGCATGCCTTGAGTTGCCACGCAGGCTGCGAGTGCAGAAGGCTCCCGGGACCTGGCGTGGAGTGCCCCACTGCCCCTGGTGGCCCAGTGTGCGCAGGGGACTTAGGCGCGGGCACGCCGCGCTCCGCAAGGATGGTCCTCTGGGCCTCTGCTTCTCCTGAGATGTCCTTGCCCCGGCCCCTCCCCGGCCCGGCCCTGGTGCCTGCCTTCAGTTTCCCTTCGGTGGGATTTTTTGTTGCGTAGGCACACGCCCGTGCTTCTCCTTACTGACCTAGGTACCCACGTTAGGCGAGGGGAGATGTGGGGCTGGGAGAACCTTTTCTGCCTGATCTTCTAGGCGGAGGCAGGTGTGTTGTCTGAAAAGACCCTCACTCAACTCAGGCCAAGTATGCTATGTACTCTCTCTCTTCTTCCGCAGACACGGCGGAGCCCGGCACCCGGGAACCTCTTCCGGACGTGCCGCCTTCGCGCACGGATGCGCCCGACGTTTGCACCGAGCCCGACCACGGTAGGGGCCCGGGCGTCTTGTGTCCTCTGCCCCTGGGTGCCCGCGGGGTTGCCGGAGCTCCTGGAGCGAGAAGGGGGCTTTCCTAGTCCCTCCGGGACCGGGAAGCGGTCGCCCAGCGACTCCTGGTCCCGAACCCCTGGCCGGTGCTCTGGAGCTGCGGTGGCATCCTCGGCTCTCTGCCAGGAAGGATGTGCTTCCTGGCAGAGAGAGGGGCCGCGGTGCGAGTCGGGTGCTCCGACATGGGGCCGTGTGTGCTCCCGGGTTCTCAGCTTGGCTGCACGCTGCCTGGGCCTGTGTGCAAGGCGTCCGTTTCTCCCCGCTGGGGTCTCCTAACCCGTCCGGGAGGGGGCTATGCTTCCTGTTCCCCACGTCTGCTCCTGCCATGGCCCCGTCCGGTGCAGCAGTCCCACCAGCATGCCTTGAGTTGCCACGCAGGCTGCGAGTGCAGAAGGCTCCCGGGACCTGGCGTGGAGTGCCCCACTGCCCCTGGTGGCCCAGTGTGCGCAGGGGACTTAGGCGCGGGCACGCCGCGCTCCGCAAGGATGGTCCTCTGGGCCTCTGCTTCTCCTGAGATGTCCTTGCCCCGGCCCCTCCCCGGCCCGGCCCTGGTGCCTGCCTTCAGTTTCCCTTCGGTGGGATTTTTTGTTGCGTAGGCACACGCCCGTGCTTCTCCTTACTGACCTAGGTACCCACGTTAGGCGAGGGGAGATGTGGGGCTGGGAGAACCTTTTCTGCCTGATCTTCTAGGCGGAGGCAGGTGTGTTGTCTGAAAAGACCCTCACTCAACTCAGGCCAAGTATGCTATGTACTCTCTCTCTTCTTCCGCAGACACGGCGGAGCCCGGCACCCGGGAACCTCTTCCGGACGTGCCGCCTTCGCGCACGGATGCGCCCGACGTTTGCACCGAGCCCGACCACGGTAGGGGCCCGGGCGTCTTGTGTCCTCTGCCCCTGGGTGCCCGCGGGGTTGCCGGAGCTCCTGGAGCGAGAAGGGGGCTTTCCTAGTCCCTCCGGGACCGGGAAGCGGTCGCCCAGCGACTCCTGGTCCCGAACCCCTGGCCGGTGCTCTGGAGCTGCGGTGGCATCCTCGGCTCTCTGCCAGGAAGGATGTGCTTCCTGGCAGAGAGAGGGGCCGCGGTGCGAGTCGGGTGCTCCGACATGGGGCCGTGTGTGCTCCCGGGTTCTCAGCTTGGCTGCACGCTGCCTGGGCCTGTGTGCAAGGCGTCCGTTTCTCCCCGCTGGGGTCTCCTAACCCGTCCGGGAGGGGGCTATGCTTCCTGTTCCCCACGTCTGCTCCTGCCATGGCCCCGTCCGGTGCAGCAGTCCCACCAGCATGCCTTGAGTTGCCACGCAGGCTGCGAGTGCAGAAGGCTCCCGGGACCTGGCGTGGAGTGCCCCACTGCCCCTGGTGGCCCAGTGTGCGCAGGGGACTTAGGCGCGGGCACGCCGCGCTCCGCAAGGATGGTCCTCTGGGCCTCTGCTTCTCCTGAGATGTCCTTGCCCCGGCCCCTCCCCGGCCCGGCCCTGGTGCCTGCCTTCAGTTTCCCTTCGGTGGGATTTTTTGTTGCGTAGGCACACGCCCGTGCTTCTCCTTACTGACCTAGGTACCCACGTTAGGCGAGGGGAGATGTGGGGCTGGGAGAACCTTTTCTGCCTGATCTTCTAGGCGGAGGCAGGTGTGTTGTCTGAAAAGACCCTCACTCAACTCAGGCCAAGTATGCTATGTACTCTCTCTCTTCTTCCGCAGACACGGCGGAGCCCGGCACCCGGGAACCTCTTCCGGACGTGCCGCCTTCGCGCACGGATGCGCCCGACGTTTGCACCGAGCCCGACCACGGTAGGGGCCCGGGCGTCTTGTGTCCTCTGCCCCTGGGTGCCCGCGGGGTTGCCGGAGCTCCTGGAGCGAGAAGGGGGCTTTCCTAGTCCCTCCGGGACCGGGAAGCGGTCGCCCAGCGACTCCTGGTCCCGAACCCCTGGCCGGTGCTCTGGAGCTGCGGTGGCATCCTCGGCTCTCTGCCAGGAAGGATGTGCTTCCTGGCAGAGAGAGGGGCCGCGGTGCGAGTCGGGTGCTCCGACACGGGGCCGTGTGTGCTCCCGGGTTCTCAGCTTGGCTGCACGCTGCCTGGGCCTGTGTGCAAGGCGTCCGTTTCTCCCCGCTGGGGTCTCCTAACCCGTCCGGGAGGGGGCTATGCTTCCTGTTCCCCACGTCTGCTCCTGCCATGGCCCCGTCCGGTGCAGCAGTCCCACCAGCATGCCTTGAGTTGCCACGCAGGCTGCGAGTGCAGAAGGCTCCCGGGACCTGGCGTGGAGTGCCCCACTGTCCCTGGTGGCCCAGTGTGCGCAGGGGACTTAGGCGCGGGCACGCCGCGCTCCGCAAGGATGGTCCTCTGGGCCTCTGCTTCTCCTGAGATGTCCTTGCCCCGGCCCCTCCCCGGCCCGGCCCTGGTGCCTGCCTTCAGTTTCCCTTCGGTGGGATTTTTTGTTGCGTAGGCACACGCCCGTGCTTCTCCTTACTGACCTAGGTACCCACGTTAGGCGAGGGGAGATGTGGGGCTGGGAGAACCTTTTCTGCCTGATCTTCTAGGCGGAGGCAGGTGTGTTGTCTGAAAAGACCCTCACTCAACTCAGGCCAAGTATGCTATGTACTCTCTCTCTTCTTCCGCAGACACGGCGGAGCCCGGCACCCGGGAACCTCTTCCGGACGTGCCGCCTTCGCGCACGGATGCGCCCGACGTTTGCACCGAGCCCGACCACGGTAGGGGCCCGGGCGTCTTGTGTCCTCTGCCCCTGGGTGCCCGCGGGGTTGCCGGAGCTCCTGGAGCGAGAAGGGGGCTTTCCTAGTCCCTCCGGGACCGGGAAGCGGTCGCCCAGCGACTCCTGGTCCCGAACCCCTGGCCGGTGCTCTGGAGCTGCGGTGGCATCCTCGGCTCTCTGCCAGGAAGGATGTGCTTCCTGGCAGAGAGAGGGGCCGCGGTGCGAGTCGGGTGCTCCGACACGGGGCCGTGTGTGCTCCCGGGTTCTCAGCTTGGCTGCACGCTGCCTGGGCCTGTGTGCAAGGCGTCCGTTTCTCCCCGCTGGGGTCTCCTAACCCGTCCGGGAGGGGGCTATGCTTCCTGTTCCCCACGTCTGCTCCTGCCATGGCCCCGTCCGGTGCAGCAGTCCCACCAGCATGCCTTGAGTTGCCACGCAGGCTGCGAGTGCAGAAGGCTCCCGGGACCTGGCGTGGAGTGCCCCACTGCCCCTGGTGGCCCAGTGTGCGCAGGGGACTTAGGCGCGGGCACGCCGCGCTCCGCAAGGATGGTCCTCTGGGCCTCTGCTTCTCCTGAGATGTCCTTGCCCCGGCCCCTCCCCGGCCCGGCCCTGGTGCCTGCCTTCAGTTTCCCTTCGGTGGGATTTTTTGTTGCGTAGGCACACGCCCGTGCTTCTCCTTACTGACCTAGGTACCCACGTTAGGCGAGGGGAGATGTGGGGCTGGGAGAACCTTTTCTGCCTGATCTTCTAGGCGGAGGCAGGTGTGTTGTCTGAAAAGACCCTCACTCAACTCAGGCCAAGTATGCTATGTACTCTCTCTCTTCTTCCGCAGACACGGCGGAGCCCGGCACCCGGGAACCTCTTCCGGACGTGCCGCCTTCGCGCACGGATGCGCCCGACGTTTGCACCGAGCCCGACCACGGTAGGGGCCCGGGCGTCTTGTGTCCTCTGCCCCTGGGTGCCCGCGGGGTTGCCGGAGCTCCTGGAGCGAGAAGGGGGCTTTCCTAGTCCCTCCGGGACCGGGAAGCGGTCGCCCAGCGACTCCTGGTCCCGAACCCCTGGCCGGTGCTCTGGAGCTGCGGTGGCATCCTCGGCTCTCTGCAAGGAAGGATGTGCTTCCTGGCAGAGAGAGGGGCCGCGGTGCGAGTCGGGTGCTCCGACACGGGGCCGTGTGTGCTCCCGGGTTCTCAGCTTGGCTGCACGCTGCCTGGGCCTGTGTGCAAGGCGTCCGTTTCTCCCCGCTGGGGTCTCCTAACCCGTCCGGGAGGGGGCTATGCTTCCTGTTCCCCACGTCTGCTCCTGCCATGGCCCCGTCCGGTGCAGCAGTCCCACCAGCATGCCTTGAGTTGCCACGCAGGCTGCGAGTGCAGAAGGCTCCCGGGACCTGGCGTGGAGTGCCCCACTGCCCCTGGTGGCCCAGTGTGCGCAGGGGACTTAGGCGCGGGCACGCCGCGCTCCGCAAGGATGGTCCTCTGGGCCTCTGCTTCTCCTGAGATGTCCTTGCCCCGGCCCCTCCCCGGCCCGGCCCTGGTGCCTGCCTTCAGTTTCCCTTCGGTGGGATTTTTTGTTGCGTAGGCACACGCCCGTGCTTCTCCTTACTGACCTAGGTACCCATGTTAGGCGAGGGGAGATGTGGGGCTGGGAGAACCTTTTCTGCCTGATCTTCTAGGCGGAGGCAGGTGTGTTGTCTGAAAAGACCCTCACTCAACTCAGGCCAAGTATGCTATGTACTCTCTCTCTTCTTCCGCAGACACGGCGGAGCCCGGCACCCGGGAACCTCTTCCGGACGTGCCGCCTTCGCGCACGGATGCGCCCGACGTTTGCACCGAGCCCGACCACGGTAGGGGCCCGGGCGTCTTGTGTCCTCTGCCCCTGGGTGCCCGCGGGGTTGCCGGAGCTCCTGGAGCGAGAAGGGGGCTTTCCTAGTCCCTCCGGGACCGGGAAGCGGTCGCCCAGCGACTCCTGGTCCCGAACCCCTGGCCGGTGCTCTGGAGCTGCGGTGGCATCCTCGGCTCTCTGCCAGGAAGGATGTGCTTCCTGGCAGAGAGAGGGGCCGCGGTGCGAGTCGGGTGCTCCGACACGGGGCCGTGTGTGCTCCCGGGTTCTCAGCTTGGCTGCACGCTGCCTGGGCCTGTGTGCAAGGCGTCCGTTTCTCCCCGCTGGGGTCTCCTAACCCGTCCGGGAGGGGGCTATGCTTCCTGTTCCCCACGTCTGCTCCTGCCATGGCCCCGTCCGGTGCAGCAGTCCCACCAGCATGCCTTGAGTTGCCACGCAGGCTGCGAGTGCAGAAGGCTCCCGGGACCTGGCGTGGAGTGCCCCACTGCCCCTGGTGGCCCAGTGTGCGCAGGGGACTTAGGCGCGGGCACGCCGCGCTCCGCAAGGATGGTCCTCTGGGCCTCTGCTTCTCCTGAGATGTCCTTGCCCCGGCCCCTCCCCGGCCCGGCCCTGGTGCCTGCCTTCAGTTTCCCTTCGGTGGGATTTTTTGTTGCGTAGGCACACGCCCGTGCTTCTCCTTACTGACCTAGGTACCCATGTTAGGCGAGGGGAGATGTGGGGCTGGGAGAACCTTTTCTGCCTGATCTTCTAGGCGGAGGCAGGTGTGTTGTCTGAAAAGACCCTCACTCAACTCAGGCCAAGTATGCTATGTACTCTCTCTCTTCTTGCGCAGACACGGCGGAGCCCGGCACCCGGGAACCTCTTCCGGACGTGCCGCCTTCGCGCACGGATGCGCCCGACGTTTGCACCGAGCCCGACCACGGTAGGGGCCCGGGCGTCTTGTGTCCTCTGCCCCTGGGTGCCCGCGGGGTTGCCGGAGCTCCTGGAGCGAGAAGGGGGCTTTCCTAGTCCCTCCGGGACCGGGAAGCGGTCGCCCAGCGACTCCTGGTCCCGAACCCCTGGCCGGTGCTCTGGAGCTGCGGTGGCATCCTCGGCTCTCTGCCAGGAAGGATGTGCTTCCTGGCAGAGAGAGGGGCCGCGGTGCGAGTCGGGTGCTCCGACACGGGGCCGTGTGTGCTCCCGGGTTCTCAGCTTGGCTGCACGCTGCCTGGGCCTGTGTGCAAGGCGTCCGTTTCTCCCCGCTGGGGTCTCCTAACCCGTCCGGGAGGGGGCTATGCTTCCTGTTCCCCACGTCTGCTCCTGCCATGGCCCCGTCCGGTGCAGCAGTCCCACCAGCATGCCTTGAGTTGCCACGCAGGCTGCGAGTGCAGAAGGCTCCCGGGACCTGGCGTGGAGTGCCCCACTGCCCCTGGTGGCCCAGTGTGCGCAGGGGACTTAGGCGCGGGCACGCCGCGCTCCGCAAGGATGGTCCTCTGGGCCTCTGCTTCTCCTGAGATGTCCTTGCCCCGGCCCCTCCCCGGCCCGGCCCTGGTGCCTGCCTTCAGTTTCCCTTCGGTGGGATTTTTTGTTGCGTAGGCACACGCCCGTGCTTCTCCTTACTGACCTAGGTACCCACGTTAGGCGAGGGGAGATGTGGGGCTGGGAGAACCTTTTCTGCCTGATCTTCTAGGCGGAGGCAGGTGTGTTGTCTGAAAAGACCCTCACTCAACTCAGGCCAAGTATGCTATGTACTCTCTCTCTTCTTCCGCAGACACGGCGGAGCCCGGCACCCGGGAACCTCTTCCGGACGTGCCGCCTTCGCGCACGGATGCGCCCGACGTTTGCACCGAGCCCGACCACGGTAGGGGCCCGGGCGTCTTGTGTCCTCTGCCCCTGGGTGCCCGCGGGGTTGCCGGAGCTCCTGGAGCGAGAAGGGGGCTTTCCTAGTCCCTCCGGGACCGGGAAGCGGTCGCCCAGCGACTCCTGGTCCCGAACCCCTGGCCGGTGCTCTGGAGCTGCGGTGGCATCCTCGGCTCTCTGCCAGGAAGGATGTGCTTCCTGGCAGAGAGAGGGGCCGCGGTGCGAGTCGGGTGCTCCGACACGGGGCCGTGTGTGCTCCCGGGTTCTCAGCTTGGCTGCACGCTGCCTGGGCCTGTGTGCAAGGCGTCCGTTTCTCCCCGCTGGGGTCTCCTAACCCGTCCGGGAGGGGGCTATGCTTCCTGTTCCCCACGTCTGCTCCTGCCATGGCCCCGTCCGGTGCAGCAGTCCCACCAGCATGCCTTGAGTTGCCACGCAGGCTGCGAGTGCAGAAGGCTCCCGGGACCTGGCGTGGAGTGCCCCACTGCCCCTGGTGGCCCAGTGTGCGCAGGGGACTTAGGCGCGGGCACGCCGCGCTCCGCAAGGATGGTCCTCTGGGCCTCTGCTTCTCCTGAGATGTCCTTGCCCCGGCCCCTCCCCGGCCCGGCCCTGGTGCCTGCCTTCAGTTTCCCTTCGGTGGGATTTTTTGTTGCGTAGGCACACGCCCGTGCTTCTCCTTACTGACCTAGGTACCCACGTTAGGCGAGGGGAGATGTGGGGCTGGGAGAACCTTTTCTGCCTGATCTTCTAGGCGGAGGCAGGTGTGTTGTCTGAAAAGACCCTCACTCAACTCAGGCCAAGTATGCTATGTACTCTCTCTCTTCTTCCGCAGACACGGCGGAGCCCGGCACCCGGGAACCTCTTCCGGACGTGCCGCCTTCGCGCACGGATGCGCCCGACGTTTGCACCGAGCCCGACCACGGTAGGGGCCCGGGCGTCTTGTGTCCTCTGCCCCTGGGTGCCCGCGGGGTTGCCGGAGCTCCTGGAGCGAGAAGGGGGCTTTCCTAGTCCCTCCGGGACCGGGAAGCGGTCGCCCAGCGACTCCTGGTCCCGAACCCCTGGCCGGTGCTCTGGAGCTGCGGTGGCATCCTCGGCTCTCTGCCAGGAAGGATGTGCTTCCTGGCAGAGAGAGGGGCCGCGGTGCGAGTCGGGTGCTCCGACACGGGGCCGTGTGTGCTCCCGGGTTCTCAGCTTGGCTGCACGCTGCCTGGGCCTGTGTGCAAGGCGTCCGTTTCTCCCCGCTGGGGTCTCCTAACCCGTCCGGGAGGGGGCTATGCTTCCTGTTCCCCACGTCTGCTCCTGCCATGGCCCCGTCCGGTGCAGCAGTCCCACCAGCATGCCTTGAGTTGCCACGCAGGCTGCGAGTGCAGAAGGCTCCCGGGACCTGGCGTGGAGTGCCCCACTGCCCCTGGTGGCCCAGTGTGCGCAGGGGACTTAGGCGCGGGCACGCCGCGCTCCGCAAGGATGGTCCTCTGGGCCTCTGCTTCTCCTGAGATGTCCTTGCCCCGGCCCCTCCCCGGCCCGGCCCTGGTGCCTGCCTTCAGTTTCCCTTCGGTGGGATTTTTTGTTGCGTAGGCACACGCCCGTGCTTCTCCTTACTGACCTAGGTACCCACGTTAGGCGAGGGGAGATGTGGGGCTGGGAGAACCTTTTCTGCCTGATCTTCTAGGCGGAGGCAGGTGTGATGTCTGAAAAGACCCTCACTCAACTCAGGCCAAGTATGCTATGTACTCTCTCTCTTCTTCCGCAGACACGGCGGAGCCCGGCACCCGGGAACCTCTTCCGGACGTGCCGCCTTCGCGCACGGATGCGCCCGACGTTTGCACCGAGCCCGACCACGGTAGGGGCCCGGGCGTCTTGTGTCCTCTGCCCCTGGGTGCCCGCGGGGTTGCCGGAGCTCCTGGAGCGAGAAGGGGGCTTTCCTAGTCCCTCCGGGACCGGGAAGCGGTCGCCCAGCGACTCCTGGTCCCGAACCCCTGGCCGGTGCTCTGGAGCTGCGGTGGCATCCTCGGCTCTCTGCCAGGAAGGATGTGCTTCCTGGCAGAGAGAGGGGCCGCGGTGCGAGTCGGGTGCTCCGACACGGGGCCGTGTGTGCTCCCGGGTTCTCAGCTTGGCTGCACGCTGCCTGGGCCTGTGTGCAAGGCGTCCGTTTCTCCCCGCTGGGGTCTCCTAACCCGTCCGGGAGGGGGCTATGCTTCCTGTTCCCCACGTCTGCTCCTGCCATGGCCCCGTCCGGTGCAGCAGTCCCACCAGCATGCCTTGAGTTGCCACGCAGGCTGCGAGTGCAGAAGGCTCCCGGGACCTGGCGTGGAGTGCCCCACTGCCCCTGGTGGCCCAGTGTGCGCAGGGGACTTAGGCGCGGGCACGCCGCGCTCCGCAAGGATGGTCCTCTGGGCCTCTGCTTCTCCTGAGATGTCCTTGCCCCGGCCCCTCCCCGGCCCGGCCCTGGTGCCTGCCTTCAGTTTCCCTTCGGTGGGATTTTTTGTTGCGTAGGCACACGCCCGTGCTTCTCCTTACTGACCTAGGTACCCACGTTAGGCGAGGGGAGATGTGGGGCTGGGAGAACCTTTTCTGCCTGATCTTCTAGGCGGAGGCAGGTGTGTTGTCTGAAAAGACCCTCACTCAACTCAGGCCAAGTATGCTATGTACTCTCTCTCTTCTTCCCCAGACACGGCGGAGCCCGGCACCCGGGAACCTCTTCCGGACGTGCCGCCTTCGCGCACGGATGCGCCCGACGTTTGCACCGAGCCCGACCACGGTAGGGGCCCGGGCGTCTTGTGTCCTCTGCCCCTGGGTGCCCGCGGGGTTGCCGGAGCTCCTGGAGCGAGAAGGGGGCTTTCCTAGTCCCTCCGGGACCGGGAAGCGGTCGCCCAGCGACTCCTGGTCCCGAACCCCTGGCCGGTGCTCTGGAGCTGCGGTGGCATCCTCGGCTCTCTGCCAGGAAGGATGTGCTTCCTGGCAGAGAGAGGGGCCGCGGTGCGAGTCGGGTGCTCCGACACGGGGCCGTGTGTGCTCCCGGGTTCTCAGCTTGGCTGCACGCTGCCTGGGCCTGTGTGCAAGGCGTCCGTTTCTCCCCGCTGGGGTCTCCTAACCCGTCCGGGAGGGGGCTATGCTTCCTGTTCCCCACGTCTGCTCCTGCCATGGCCCCGTCCGGTGCAGCAGTCCCACCAGCATGCCTTGAGTTGCCACGCAGGCTGCGAGTGCAGAAGGCTCCCGGGACCTGGCGTGGAGTGCCCCACTGCCCCTGGTGGCCCAGTGTGCGCAGGGGACTTAGGCGCGGGCACGCCGCGCTCTGCAAGGATGGTCCTCTGGGCCTCTGCTTCTCCTGAGATGTCCTTGCCCCGGCCCCTCCCCGGCCCGGCCCTGGTGCCTGCCTTCAGTTTCCCTTCGGTGGGATTTTTTGTTGCGTAGGCACACGCCCGTGCTTCTCCTTACTGACCTAGGTACCCACGTTAGGCGAGGGGAGATGTGGGGCTGGGAGAACCTTTTCTGCCTGATCTTCTAGGCGGAGGCAGGTGTGTTGTCTGAAAAGACCCTCACTCAACTCAGGCCAAGTATGCTATGTACTCTCTCTCTTCTTCCGCAGACACGGCGGAGCCCGGCACCCGGGAACCTCTTCCGGACGTGCCGCCTTCGCGCACGGATGCGCCCGACGTTTGCACCGAGCCCGACCACGGTAGGGGCCCGGGCGTCTTGTGTCCTCTGCCCCTGGGTGCCCGCGGGGTTGCCGGAGCTCCTGGAGCGAGAAGGGGGCTTTCCTAGTCCCTCCGGGACCGGGAAGCGGTCGCCCAGCGACTCCTGGTCCCGAACCCCTGGCCGGTGCTCTGGAGCTGCGGTGGCATCCTCGGCTCTCTGCCAGGAAGGATGTGCTTCCTGGCAGAGAGAGGGGCCGCGGTGCGAGTCGGGTGCTCCGACACGGGGCCGTGTGTGCTCCCGGGTTCTCAGCTTGGCTGCACGCTGCCTGGGCCTGTGTGCAAGGCGTCCGTTTCTCCCCGCTGGGGTCTCCTAACCCGTCCGGGAGGGGGCTATGCTTCCTGTTCCCCACGTCTGCTCCTGCCATGGCCCCGTCCGGTGCAGCAGTCCCACCAGCATGCCTTGAGTTGCCACGCAGGCTGCGAGTGCAGAAGGCTCCCGGGACCTGGCGTGGAGTGCCCCACTGCCCCTGGTGGCCCAGTGTGCGCAGGGAACTTAGGCGCGGGCACGCCGCGCTCCGCAAGGATGGTCCTCTGGGCCTCTGCTTCTCCTGAGATGTCCTTGCCCCGGCCCCTCCCCGGCCCGGCCCTGGTGCCTGCCTTCAGTTTCCCTTCGGTGGGATTTTTTGTTGCGTAGGCACACGCCCGTGCTTCTCCTTACTGACCTAGGTACCCACGTTAGGCGAGGGGAGATGTGGGGCTGGGAGAACCTTTTCTGCCTGATCTTCTAGGCGGAGGCAGGTGTGTTGTCTGAAAAGACCCTCACTCAACTCAGGCCAAGTATGCTATGTACTCTCTCTCTTCTTCCACAGACACGGCGGAGCCCGGCACCCGGGAACCTCTTCCGGACGTGCCGCCTTCGCGCACGGATGCGCCCGACGTTTGCACCGAGCCCGACCACGGTAGGGGCCCGGGCGTCTTGTGTCCTCTGCCCCTGGGTGCCCGCGGGGTTGCCGGAGCTCCTGGAGCGAGAAGGGGGCTTTCCTAGTCCCTCCGGGACCGGGAAGCGGTCGCCCAGCGACTCCTGGTCCCGAACCCCTGGCCGGTGCTCTGGAGCTGCGGTGGCATCCTCGGCTCTCTGCCAGGAAGGATGTGCTTCCTGGCAGAGAGAGGGGCCGCGGTGCGAGTCGGGTGCTCCGACACGGGGCCGTGTGTGCTCCCGGGTTCTCAGCTTGGCTGCACGCTGCCTGGGCCTGTGTGCAAGGCGTCCGTTTCTCCCCGCTGGGGTCTCCTAACCCGTCCGGGAGGGGGCTATGCTTCCTGTTCCCCACGTCTGCTCCTGCCATGGCCCCGTCCGGTGCAGCAGTCCCACCAGCATGCCTTGAGTTGCCACGCAGGCTGCGAGTGCAGAAGGCTCCCGGGACCTGGCGTGGAGTGCCCCACTGCCCCTGGTGGCCCAGTGTGCGCAGGGGACTTAGGCGCGGGCACGCCGCGCTCCGCAAGGATGGTCCTCTGGGCCTCTGCTTCTCCTGAGATGTCCTTGCCCCGGCCCCTCCCCGGCCCGGCCCTGGTGCCTGCCTTCAGTTTCCCTTCGGTGGGATTTTTTGTTGCGTAGGCACACGCCCGTGCTTCTCCTTACTGACCTAGGTACCCACGTTAGGCGAGGGGAGATGTGGGGCTGGGAGAACCTTTTCTGCCTGATCTTCTAGGCGGAGGCAGGTGTGTTGTCTGAAAAGACCCTCACTCAACTCAGGCCAAGTATGCTATGTACTCTCTCTCTTCTTCCGCAGACACGGCGGAGCCCGGCACCCGGGAACCTCTTCCGGACGTGCCGCCTTCGCGCACGGATGCGCCCGACGTTTGCACCGAGCCCGACCACGGTAGGGGCCCGGGCGTCTTGTGTCCTCTGCCCCTGGGTGCCCGCGGGGTTGCCGGAGCTCCTGGAGCGAGAAGGGGGCTTTCCTAGTCCCTCCGGGACCGGGAAGCGGTCGCCCAGCGACTCCTGGTCCCGAACCCCTGGCCGGTGCTCTGGAGCTGCGGTGGCATCCTCGGCTCTCTGCCAGGAAGGATGTGCTTCCTGGCAGAGAGAGGGGCCGCGGTGCGAGTCGGGTGCTCCGACACGGGGCCGTGTGTGCTCCCGGGTTCTCAGCTTGGCTGCACGCTGCCTGGGCCTGTGTGCAAGGCGTCCGTTTCTCCCCGCTGGGGTCTCCTAACCCGTCCGGGAGGGGGCTATGCTTCCTGTTCCCCACGTCTGCTCCTGCCATGGCCCCGTCCGGTGCAGCAGTCCCACCAGCATGCCTTGAGTTGCCACGCAGGCTGCGAGTGCAGAAGGCTCCCGGGACCTGGCGTGGAGTGCCCCACTGCCCCTGGTGGCCCAGTGTGCGCAGGGGACTTAGGCGCGGGCACGCCGCGCTCCGCAAGGATGGTCCTCTGGGCCTCTGCTTCTCCTGAGATGTCCTTGCCCCGGCCCCTCCCCGGCCCGGCCCTGGTGCCTGCCTTCAGTTTCCCTTCGGTGGGATTTTTTGTTGCGTAGGCACACGCCCGTGCTTCTCCTTACTGACCTAGGTACCCACGTTAGGCGAGGGGAGATGTGGGGCTGGGAGAACCTTTTCTGCCTGATCTTCTAGGCGGAGGCAGGTGTGTTGTCTGAAAAGACCCTCACTCAACTCAGGCCAAGTATGCTATGTACTCTCTCTCTTCTTCCGCAGACACGGCGGAGCCCGGCACCCGGGAACCTCTTCCGGACGTGCCGCCTTCGCGCACGGATGCGCCCGACGTTTGCACCGAGCCCGACCACGGTAGGGGCCCGGGCGTCTTGTGTCCTCTGCCCCTGGGTGCCCGCGGGGTTGCCGGAGCTCCTGGAGCGAGAAGGGGGCTTTCCTAGTCCCTCCGGGACCGGGAAGCGGTCGCCCAGCGACTCCTGGTCCCGAACCCCTGGCCGGTGCTCTGGAGCTGCGGTGGCATCCTCGGCTCTCTGCCAGGAAGGATGTGCTTCCTGGCAGAGAGAGGGGCCGCGGTGCGAGTCGGGTGCTCCGACACGGGGCCGTGTGTGCTCCCGGGTTCTCAGCTTGGCTGCACGCTGCCTGGGCCTGTGTGCAAGGCGTCCGTTTCTCCCCGCTGGGGTCTCCTAACCCGTCCGGGAGGGGGCTATGCTTCCTGTTCCCCACGTCTGCTCCTGCCATGGCCCCGTCCGGTGCAGCAGTCCCACCAGCATGCCTTGAGTTGCCACGCAGGCTGCGAGTGCAGAAGGCTCCCGGGACCTGGCGTGGAGTGCCCCACTGCCCCTGGTGGCCCAGTGTGCGCAGGGGACTTAGGCGCGGGCACGCCGCGCTCCGCAAGGATGGTCCTCTGGGCCTCTGCTTCTCCTGAGATGTCCTTGCCCCGGCCCCTCCCCGGCCCGGCCCTGGTGCCTGCCTTCAGTTTCCCTTCGGTGGGATTTTTTGTTGCGTAGGCACACGCCCGTGCTTCTCCTTACTGACCTAGGTACCCACGTTAGGCGAGGGGAGATGTGGGGCTGGGAGAACCTTTTCTGCCTGATCTTCTAGGCGGAGGCAGGTGTGTTGTCTGAAAAGACCCTCACTCAACTCAGGCCAAGTATGCTATGTACTCTCTCTCTTCTTCCGCAGACACGGCGGAGCCCGGCACCCGGGAACCTCTTCCGGACGTGCCGCCTTCGCGCACGGATGCGCCCGACGTTTGCACCGAGCCCGACCACGGTAGGGGCCCGGGCGTCTTGTGTCCTCTGCCCCTGGGTGCCCGCGGGGTTGCCGGAGCTCCTGGAGCGAGAAGGGGGCTTTCCTAGTCCCTCCGGGACCGGGAAGCGGTCGCCCAGCGACTCCTGGTCCCGAACCCCTGGCCGGTGCTCTGGAGCTGCGGTGGCATCCTCGGCTCTCTGCCAGGAAGGATGTGCTTCCTGGCAGAGAGAGGGGCCGCGGTGCGAGTCGGGTGCTCCGACACGGGGCCGTGTGTGCTCCCGGGTTCTCAGCTTGGCTGCACGCTGCCTGGGCCTGTGTGCAAGGCGTCCGTTTCTCCCCGCTGGGGTCTCCTAACCCGTCCGGGAGGGGGCTATGCTTCCTGTTCCCCACGTCTGCTCCTGCCATGGCCCCGTCCGGTGCAGCAGTCCCACCAGCATGCCTTGAGTTGCCACGCAGGCTGCGAGTGCAGAAGGCTCCCGGGACCTGGCGTGGAGTGCCCCACTGCCCCTGGTGGCCCAGTGTGCGCAGGGGACTTAGGCGCGGGCACGCCGCGCTCCGCAAGGATGGTCCTCTGGGCCTCTGCTTCTCCTGAGATGTCCTTGCCCCGGCCCCTCCCCGGCCCGGCCCTGGTGCCTGCCTTCAGTTTCCCTTCGGTGGGATTTTTTGTTGCGTAGGCACACGCCCGTGCTTCTCCTTACTGACCTAGGTACCCACGTTAGGCGAGGGGAGATGTGGGGCTGGGAGAACCTTTTCTGCCTGATCTTCTAGGCGGAGGCAGGTGTGTTGTCTGAAAAGACCCTCACTCAACTCAGGCCAAGTATGCTATGTACTCTCTCTCTTCTTCCGCAGACACGGCGGAGCCCGGCACCCGGGAACCTCTTCCGGACGTGCCGCCTTCGCGCACGGATGCGCCCGACGTTTGCACCGAGCCCGACCACGGTAGGGGCCCGGGCGTCTTGTGTCCTCTGCCCCTGGGTGCCCGCGGGGTTGCCGGAGCTCCTGGAGCGAGAAGGGGGCTTTCCTAGTCCCTCCGGGACCGGGAAGCGGTCGCCCAGCGACTCCTGGTCCCGAACCCCTGGCCGGTGCTCTGGAGCTGCGGTGGCATCCTCGGCTCTCTGCAAGGAAGGATGTGCTTCCTGGCAGAGAGAGGGGCCGCGGTGCGAGTCGGGTGCTCCGACACGGGGCCGTGTGTGCTCCCGGGTTCTCAGCTTGGCTGCACGCTGCCTGGGCCTGTGTGCAAGGCGTCCGTTTCTCCCCGCTGGGGTCTCCTAACCCGTCCGGGAGGGGGCTATGCTTCCTGTTCCCCACGTCTGCTCCTGCCATGGCCCCGTCCGGTGCAGCAGTCCCACCAGCATGCCTTGAGTTGCCACGCAGGCTGCGAGTGCAGAAGGCTCCCGGGACCTGGCGTGGAGTGCCCCACTGCCCCTGGTGGCCCAGTGTGCGCAGGGGACTTAGGCGCGGGCACGCCGCGCTCCGCAAGGATGGTCCTCTGGGCCTCTGCTTCTCCTGAGATGTCCTTGCCCCGGCCCCTCCCCGGCCCGGCCCTGGTGCCTGCCTTCAGTTTCCCTTCGGTGGGATTTTTTGTTGCGTAGGCACACGCCCGTGCTTCTCCTTACTGACCTAGGTACCCATGTTAGGCGAGGGGAGATGTGGGGCTGGGAGAACCTTTTCTGCCTGATCTTCTAGGCGGAGGCAGGTGTGTTGTCTGAAAAGACCCTCACTCAACTCAGGCCAAGTATGCTATGTACTCTCTCTCTTCTTCCGCAGACACGGCGGAGCCCGGCACCCGGGAACCTCTTCCGGACGTGCCGCCTTCGCGCACGGATGCGCCCGACGTTTGCACCGAGCCCGACCACGGTAGGGGCCCGGGCGTCTTGTGTCCTCTGCCCCTGGGTGCCCGCGGGGTTGCCGGAGCTCCTGGAGCGAGAAGGGGGCTTTCCTAGTCCCTCCGGGACCGGGAAGCGGTCGCCCAGCGACTCCTGGTCCCGAACCCCTGGCCGGTGCTCTGGAGCTGCGGTGGCATCCTCGGCTCTCTGCCAGGAAGGATGTGCTTCCTGGCAGAGAGAGGGGCCGCGGTGCGAGTCGGGTGCTCCGACACGGGGCCGTGTGTGCTCCCGGGTTCTCAGCTTGGCTGCACGCTGCCTGGGCCTGTGTGCAAGGCGTCCGTTTCTCCCCGCTGGGGTCTCCTAACCCGTCCGGGAGGGGGCTATGCTTCCTGTTCCCCACGTCTGCTCCTGCCATGGCCCCGTCCGGTGCAGCAGTCCCACCAGCATGCCTTGAGTTGCCACGCAGGCTGCGAGTGCAGAAGGCTCCCGGGACCTGGCGTGGAGTGCCCCACTGCCCCTGGTGGCCCAGTGTGCGCAGGGGACTTAGGCGCGGGCACGCCGCGCTCCGCAAGGATGGTCCTCTGGGCCTCTGCTTCTCCTGAGATGTCCTTGCCCCGGCCCCTCCCCGGCCCGGCCCTGGTGCCTGCCTTCAGTTTCCCTTCGGTGGGATTTTTTGTTGCGTAGGCACACGCCCGTGCTTCTCCTTACTGACCTAGGTACCCACGTTAGGCGAGGGGAGATGTGGGGCTGGGAGAACCTTTTCTGCCTGATCTTCTAGGCGGAGGCAGGTGTGTTGTCTGAAAAGACCCTCACTCAACTCAGGCCAAGTATGCTATGTACTCTCTCTCTTCTTCCGCAGACACGGCGGAGCCCGGCACCCGGGAACCTCTTCCGGACGTGCCGCCTTCGCGCACGGATGCGCCCGACGTTTGCACCGAGCCCGACCACGGTAGGGGCCCGGGCGTCTTGTGTCCTCTGCCCCTGGGTGCCCGCGGGGTTGCCGGAGCTCCTGGAGCGAGAAGGGGGCTTTCCTAGTCCCTCCGGGACCGGGAAGCGGTCGCCCAGCGACTCCTGGTCCCGAACCCCTGGCCGGTGCTCTGGAGCTGCGGTGGCATCCTCGGCTCTCTGCCAGGAAGGATGTGCTTCCTGGCAGAGAGAGGGGCCGCGGTGCGAGTCGGGTGCTCCGACACGGGGCCGTGTGTGCTCCCGGGTTCTCAGCTTGGCTGCACGCTGCCTGGGCCTGTGTGCAAGGCGTCCGTTTCTCCCCGCTGGGGTCTCCTAACCCGTCCGGGAGGGGGCTATGCTTCCTGTTCCCCACGTCTGCTCCTGCCATGGCCCCGTCCGGTGCAGCAGTCCCACCAGCATGCCTTGAGTTGCCACGCAGGCTGCGAGTGCAGAAGGCTCCCGGGACCTGGCGTGGAGTGCCCCACTGCCCCTGGTGGCCCAGTGTGCGCAGGGGACTTAGGCGCGGGCACGCCGCGCTCCGCAAGGATGGTCCTCTGGGCCTCTGCTTCTCCTGAGATGTCCTTGCCCCGGCCCCTCCCCGGCCCGGCCCTGGTGCCTGCCTTCAGTTTCCCTTCGGTGGGATTTTTTGTTGCGTAGGCACACGCCCGTGCTTCTCCTTACTGACCTAGGTACCCACGTTAGGCGAGGGGAGATGTGGGGCTGGGAGAACCTTTTCTGCCTGATCTTCTAGGCGGAGGCAGGTGTGTTGTCTGAAAAGACCCTCACTCAACTCAGGCCAAGTATGCTATGTACTCTCTCTCTTCTTCCGCAGACACGGCGGAGCCCGGCACCCGGGAACCTCTTCCGGACGTGCCGCCTTCGCGCACGGATGCGCCCGACGTTTGCACCGAGCCCGACCACGGTAGGGGCCCGGGCGTCTTGTGTCCTCTGCCCCTGGGTGCCCGCGGGGTTGCCGGAGCTCCTGGAGCGAGAAGGGGGCTTTCCTAGTCCCTCCGGGACCGGGAAGCGGTCGCCCAGCGACTCCTGGTCCCGAACCCCTGGCCGGTGCTCTGGAGCTGCGGTGGCATCCTCGGCTCTCTGCCAGGAAGGATGTGCTTCCTGGCAGAGAGAGGGGCCGCGGTGCGAGTCGGGTGCTCCGACACGGGGCCGTGTGTGCTCCCGGGTTCTCAGCTTGGCTGCACGCTGCCTGGGCCTGTGTGCAAGGCGTCCGTTTCTCCCCGCTGGGGTCTCCTAACCCGTCCGGGAGGGGGCTATGCTTCCTGTTCCCCACGTCTGCTCCTGCCATGGCCCCGTCCGGTGCAGCAGTCCCACCAGCATGCCTTGAGTTGCCACGCAGGCTGCGAGTGCAGAAGGCTCCCGGGACCTGGCGTGGAGTGCCCCACTGCCCCTGGTGGCCCAGTGTGCGCAGGGGACTTAGGCGCGGGCACGCCGCGCTCCGCAAGGATGGTCCTCTGGGCCTCTGCTTCTCCTGAGATGTCCTTGCCCCGGCCCCTCCCCGGCCCGGCCCTGGTGCCTGCCTTCAGTTTCCCTTCGGTGGGATTTTTTGTTGCGTAGGCACACGCCCGTGCTTCTCCTTACTGACCTAGGTACCCACGTTAGGCGAGGGGAGATGTGGGGCTGGGAGAACCTTTTCTGCCTGATCTTCTAGGCGGAGGCAGGTGTGTTGTCTGAAAAGACCCTCACTCAACTCAGGCCAAGTATGCTATGTACTCTCTCTCTTCTTCCGCAGACACGGCGGAGCCCGGCACCCGGGAACCTCTTCCGGACGTGCCGCCTTCGCGCACGGATGCGCCCGACGTTTGCACCGAGCCCGACCACGGTAGGGGCCCGGGCGTCTTGTGTCCTCTGCCCCTGGGTGCCCGCGGGGTTGCCGGAGCTCCTGGAGCGAGAAGGGGGCTTTCCTAGTCCCTCCGGGACCGGGAAGCGGTCGCCCAGCGACTCCTGGTCCCGAACCCCTGGCCGGTGCTCTGGAGCTGCGGTGGCATCCTCGGCTCTCTGCCAGGAAGGATGTGCTTCCTGGCAGAGAGAGGGGCCGCGGTGCGAGTCGGGTGCTCCGACACGGGGCCGTGTGTGCTCCCGGGTTCTCAGCTTGGCTGCACGCTGCCTGGGCCTGTGTGCAAGGCGTCCGTTTCTCCCCGCTGGGGTCTCCTAACCCGTCCGGGAGGGGGCTATGCTTCCTGTTCCCCACGTCTGCTCCTGCCATGGCCCCGTCCGGTGCAGCAGTCCCACCAGCATGCCTTGAGTTGCCACGCAGGCTGCGAGTGCAGAAGGCTCCCGGGACCTGGCGTGGAGTGCCCCACTGCCCCTGGTGGCCCAGTGTGCGCAGGGGACTTAGGCGCGGGCACGCCGCGCTCCGCAAGGATGGTCCTCTGGGCCTCTGCTTCTCCTGAGATGTCCTTGCCCCGGCCCCTCCCCGGCCCGGCCCTGGTGCCTGCCTTCAGTTTCCCTTCGGTGGGATTTTTTGTTGCGTAGGCACACGCCCGTGCTTCTCCTTACTGACCTAGGTACCCACGTTAGGCGAGGGGAGATGTGGGGCTGGGAGAACCTTTTCTGCCTGATCTTCTAGGCGGAGGCAGGTGTGTTGTCTGAAAAGACCCTCACTCAACTCAGGCCAAGTATGCTATGTACTCTCTCTCTTCTTCCGCAGACACGGCGGAGCCCGGCACCCGGGAACCTCTTCCGGACGTGCCGCCTTCGCGCACGGATGCGCCCGACGTTTGCACCGAGCCCGACCACGGTAGGGGCCCGGGCGTCTTGTGTCCTCTGCCCCTGGGTGCCCGCGGGGTTGCCGGAGCTCCTGGAGCGAGAAGGGGGCTTTCCTAGTCCCTCCGGGACCGGGAAGCGGTCGCCCAGCGACTCCTGGTCCCGAACCCCTGGCCGGTGCTCTGGAGCTGCGGTGGCATCCTCGGCTCTCTGCCAGGAAGGATGTGCTTCCTGGCAGAGAGAGGGGCCGCGGTGCGAGTCGGGTGCTCCGACACGGGGCCGTGTGTGCTCCCGGGTTCTCAGCTTGGCTGCACGCTGCCTGGGCCTGTGTGCAAGGCGTCCGTTTCTCCCCGCTGGGGTCTCCTAACCCGTCCGGGAGGGGGCTATGCTTCCTGTTCCCCACGTCTGCTCCTGCCATGGCCCCGTCCGGTGCAGCAGTCCCACCAGCATGCCTTGAGTTGCCACGCAGGCTGCGAGTGCAGAAGGCTCCCGGGACCTGGCGTGGAGTGCCCCACTGCCCCTGGTGGCCCAGTGTGCGCAGGGGACTTAGGCGCGGGCACGCCGCGCTCCGCAAGGATGGTCCTCTGGGCCTCTGCTTCTCCTGAGATGTCCTTGCCCCGGCCCCTCCCCGGCCCGGCCCTGGTGCCTGCCTTCAGTTTCCCTTCGGTGGGATTTTTTGTTGCGTAGGCACACGCCCGTGCTTCTCCTTACTGACCTAGGTACCCACGTTAGGCGAGGGGAGATGTGGGGCTGGGAGAACCTTTTCTGCCTGATCTTCTAGGCGGAGGCAGGTGTGTTGTCTGAAAAGACCCTCACTCAACTCAGGCCAAGTATGCTATGTACTCTCTCTCTTCTTCCCCAGACACGGCGGAGCCCGGCACCCGGGAACCTCTTCCGGACGTGCCGCCTTCGCGCACGGATGCGCCCGACGTTTGCACCGAGCCCGACCACGGTAGGGGCCCGGGCGTCTTGTGTCCTCTGCCCCTGGGTGCCCGCGGGGTTGCCGGAGCTCCTGGAGCGAGAAGGGGGCTTTCCTAGTCCCTCCGGGACCGGGAAGCGGTCGCCCAGCGACTCCTGGTCCCGAACCCCTGGCCGGTGCTCTGGAGCTGCGGTGGCATCCTCGGCTCTCTGCCAGGAAGGATGTGCTTCCTGGCAGAGAGAGGGGCCGCGGTGCGAGTCGGGTGCTCCGACACGGGGCCGTGTGTGCTCCCGGGTTCTCAGCTTGGCTGCACGCTGCCTGGGCCTGTGTGCAAGGCGTCCGTTTCTCCCCGCTGGGGTCTCCTAACCCGTCCGGGAGGGGGCTATGCTTCCTGTTCCCCACGTCTGCTCCTGCCATGGCCCCGTCCGGTGCAGCAGTCCCACCAGCATGCCTTGAGTTGCCACGCAGGCTGCGAGTGCAGAAGGCTCCCGGGACCTGGCGTGGAGTGCCCCACTGCCCCTGGTGGCCCAGTGTGCGCAGGGGACTTAGGCGCGGGCACGCCGCGCTCTGCAAGGATGGTCCTCTGGGCCTCTGCTTCTCCTGAGATGTCCTTGCCCCGGCCCCTCCCCGGCCCGGCCCTGGTGCCTGCCTTCAGTTTCCCTTCGGTGGGATTTTTTGTTGCGTAGGCACACGCCCGTGCTTCTCCTTACTGACCTAGGTACCCACGTTAGGCGAGGGGAGATGTGGGGCTGGGAGAACCTTTTCTGCCTGATCTTCTAGGCGGAGGCAGGTGTGTTGTCTGAAAAGACCCTCACTCAACTCAGGCCAAGTATGCTATGTACTCTCTCTCTTCTTCCGCAGACACGGCGGAGCCCGGCACCCGGGAACCTCTTCCGGACGTGCCGCCTTCGCGCACGGATGCGCCCGACGTTTGCACCGAGCCCGACCACGGTAGGGGCCCGGGCGTCTTGTGTCCTCTGCCCCTGGGTGCCCGCGGGGTTGCCGGAGCTCCTGGAGCGAGAAGGGGGCTTTCCTAGTCCCTCCGGGACCGGGAAGCGGTCGCCCAGCGACTCCTGGTCCCGAACCCCTGGCCGGTGCTCTGGAGCTGCGGTGGCATCCTCGGCTCTCTGCCAGGAAGGATGTGCTTCCTGGCAGAGAGAGGGGCCGCGGTGCGAGTCGGGTGCTCCGACACGGGGCCGTGTGTGCTCCCGGGTTCTCAGCTTGGCTGCACGCTGCCTGGGCCTGTGTGCAAGGCGTCCGTTTCTCCCCGCTGGGGTCTCCTAACCCGTCCGGGAGGGGGCTATGCTTCCTGTTCCCCACGTCTGCTCCTGCCATGGCCCCGTCCGGTGCAGCAGTCCCACCAGCATGCCTTGAGTTGCCACGCAGGCTGCGAGTGCAGAAGGCTCCCGGGACCTGGCGTGGAGTGCCCCACTGCCCCTGGTGGCCCAGTGTGCGCAGGGAACTTAGGCGCGGGCACGCCGCGCTCCGCAAGGATGGTCCTCTGGGCCTCTGCTTCTCCTGAGATGTCCTTGCCCCGGCCCCTCCCCGGCCCGGCCCTGGTGCCTGCCTTCAGTTTCCCTTCGGTGGGATTTTTTGTTGCGTAGGCACACGCCCGTGCTTCTCCTTACTGACCTAGGTACCCACGTTAGGCGAGGGGAGATGTGGGGCTGGGAGAACCTTTTCTGCCTGATCTTCTAGGCGGAGGCAGGTGTGTTGTCTGAAAAGACCCTCACTCAACTCAGGCCAAGTATGCTATGTACTCTCTCTCTTCTTCCACAGACACGGCGGAGCCCGGCACCCGGGAACCTCTTCCGGACGTGCCGCCTTCGCGCACGGATGCGCCCGACGTTTGCACCGAGCCCGACCACGGTAGGGGCCCGGGCGTCTTGTGTCCTCTGCCCCTGGGTGCCCGCGGGGTTGCCGGAGCTCCTGGAGCGAGAAGGGGGCTTTCCTAGTCCCTCCGGGACCGGGAAGCGGTCGCCCAGCGACTCCTGGTCCCGAACCCCTGGCCGGTGCTCTGGAGCTGCGGTGGCATCCTCGGCTCTCTGCCAGGAAGGATGTGCTTCCTGGCAGAGAGAGGGGCCGCGGTGCGAGTCGGGTGCTCCGACACGGGGCCGTGTGTGCTCCCGGGTTCTCAGCTTGGCTGCACGCTGCCTGGGCCTGTGTGCAAGGCGTCCGTTTCTCCCCGCTGGGGTCTCCTAACCCGTCCGGGAGGGGGCTATGCTTCCTGTTCCCCACGTCTGCTCCTGCCATGGCCCCGTCCGGTGCAGCAGTCCCACCAGCATGCCTTGAGTTGCCACGCAGGCTGCGAGTGCAGAAGGCTCCCGGGACCTGGCGTGGAGTGCCCCACTGCCCCTGGTGGCCCAGTGTGCGCAGGGGACTTAGGCGCGGGCACGCCGCGCTCCGCAAGGATGGTCCTCTGGGCCTCTGCTTCTCCTGAGATGTCCTTGCCCCGGCCCCTCCCCGGCCCGGCCCTGGTGCCTGCCTTCAGTTTCCCTTCGGTGGGATTTTTTGTTGCGTAGGCACACGCCCGTGCTTCTCCTTACTGACCTAGGTACCCACGTTAGGCGAGGGGAGATGTGGGGCTGGGAGAACCTTTTCTGCCTGATCTTCTAGGCGGAGGCAGGTGTGTTGTCTGAAAAGACCCTCACTCAACTCAGGCCAAGTATGCTATGTACTCTCTCTCTTCTTCCGCAGACACGGCGGAGCCCGGCACCCGGGAACCTCTTCCGGACGTGCCGCCTTCGCGCACGGATGCGCCCGACGTTTGCACCGAGCCCGACCACGGTAGGGGCCCGGGCGTCTTGTGTCCTCTGCCCCTGGGTGCCCGCGGGGTTGCCGGAGCTCCTGGAGCGAGAAGGGGGCTTTCCTAGTCCCTCCGGGACCGGGAAGCGGTCGCCCAGCGACTCCTGGTCCCGAACCCCTGGCCGGTGCTCTGGAGCTGCGGTGGCATCCTCGGCTCTCTGCCAGGAAGGATGTGCTTCCTGGCAGAGAGAGGGGCCGCGGTGCGAGTCGGGTGCTCCGACACGGGGCCGTGTGTGCTCCCGGGTTCTCAGCTTGGCTGCACGCTGCCTGGGCCTGTGTGCAAGGCGTCCGTTTCTCCCCGCTGGGGTCTCCTAACCCGTCCGGGAGGGGGCTATGCTTCCTGTTCCCCACGTCTGCTCCTGCCATGGCCCCGTCCGGTGCAGCAGTCCCACCAGCATGCCTTGAGTTGCCACGCAGGCTGCGAGTGCAGAAGGCTCCCGGGACCTGGCGTGGAGTGCCCCACTGCCCCTGGTGGCCCAGTGTGCGCAGGGGACTTAGGCGCGGGCACGCCGCGCTCCGCAAGGATGGTCCTCTGGGCCTCTGCTTCTCCTGAGATGTCCTTGCCCCGGCCCCTCCCCGGCCCGGCCCTGGTGCCTGCCTTCAGTTTCCCTTCGGTGGGATTTTTTGTTGCGTAGGCACACGCCCGTGCTTCTCCTTACTGACCTAGGTACCCACGTTAGGCGAGGGGAGATGTGGGGCTGGGAGAACCTTTTCTGCCTGATCTTCTAGGCGGAGGCAGGTGTGTTGTCTGAAAAGACCCTCACTCAACTCAGGCCAAGTATGCTATGTACTCTCTCTCTTCTTCCGCAGACACGGCGGAGCCCGGCACCCGGGAACCTCTTCCGGACGTGCCGCCTTCGCGCACGGATGCGCCCGACGTTTGCACCGAGCCCGACCACGGTAGGGGCCCGGGCGTCTTGTGTCCTCTGCCCCTGGGTGCCCGCGGGGTTGCCGGAGCTCCTGGAGCGAGAAGGGGGCTTTCCTAGTCCCTCCGGGACCGGGAAGCGGTCGCCCAGCGACTCCTGGTCCCGAACCCCTGGCCGGTGCTCTGGAGCTGCGGTGGCATCCTCGGCTCTCTGCCAGGAAGGATGTGCTTCCTGGCAGAGAGAGGGGCCGCGGTGCGAGTCGGGTGCTCCGACACGGGGCCGTGTGTGCTCCCGGGTTCTCAGCTTGGCTGCACGCTGCCTGGGCCTGTGTGCAAGGCGTCCGTTTCTCCCCGCTGGGGTCTCCTAACCCGTCCGGGAGGGGGCTATGCTTCCTGTTCCCCACGTCTGCTCCTGCCATGGCCCCGTCCGGTGCAGCAGTCCCACCAGCATGCCTTGAGTTGCCACGCAGGCTGCGAGTGCAGAAGGCTCCCGGGACCTGGCGTGGAGTGCCCCACTGCCCCTGGTGGCCCAGTGTGCGCAGGGGACTTAGGCGCGGGCACGCCGCGCTCCGCAAGGATGGTCCTCTGGGCCTCTGCTTCTCCTGAGATGTCCTTGCCCCGGCCCCTCCCCGGCCCGGCCCTGGTGCCTGCCTTCAGTTTCCCTTCGGTGGGATTTTTTGTTGCGTAGGCACACGCCCGTGCTTCTCCTTACTGACCTAGGTACCCACGTTAGGCGAGGGGAGATGTGGGGCTGGGAGAACCTTTTCTGCCTGATCTTCTAGGCGGAGGCAGGTGTGTTGTCTGAAAAGACCCTCACTCAACTCAGGCCAAGTATGCTATGTACTCTCTCTCTTCTTCCGCAGACACGGCGGAGCCCGGCACCCGGGAACCTCTTCCGGACGTGCCGCCTTCGCGCACGGATGCGCCCGACGTTTGCACCGAGCCCGACCACGGTAGGGGCCCGGGCGTCTTGTGTCCTCTGCCCCTGGGTGCCCGCGGGGTTGCCGGAGCTCCTGGAGCGAGAAGGGGGCTTTCCTAGTCCCTCCGGGACCGGGAAGCGGTCGCCCAGCGACTCCTGGTCCCGAACCCCTGGCCGGTGCTCTGGAGCTGCGGTGGCATCCTCGGCTCTCTGCCAGGAAGGATGTGCTTCCTGGCAGAGAGAGGGGCCGCGGTGCGAGTCGGGTGCTCCGACACGGGGCCGTGTGTGCTCCCGGGTTCTCAGCTTGGCTGCACGCTGCCTGGGCCTGTGTGCAAGGCGTCCGTTTCTCCCCGCTGGGGTCTCCTAACCCGTCCGGGAGGGGGCTATGCTTCCTGTTCCCCACGTCTGCTCCTGCCATGGCCCCGTCCGGTGCAGCAGTCCCACCAGCATGCCTTGAGTTGCCACGCAGGCTGCGAGTGCAGAAGGCTCCCGGGACCTGGCGTGGAGTGCCCCACTGCCCCTGGTGGCCCAGTGTGCGCAGGGGACTTAGGCGCGGGCACGCCGCGCTCCGCAAGGATGGTCCTCTGGGCCTCTGCTTCTCCTGAGATGTCCTTGCCCCGGCCCCTCCCCGGCCCGGCCCTGGTGCCTGCCTTCAGTTTCCCTTCGGTGGGATTTTTTGTTGCGTAGGCACACGCCCGTGCTTCTCCTTACTGACCTAGGTACCCACGTTAGGCGAGGGGAGATGTGGGGCTGGGAGAACCTTTTCTGCCTGATCTTCTAGGCGGAGGCAGGTGTGTTGTCTGAAAAGACCCTCACTCAACTCAGGCCAAGTATGCTATGTACTCTCTCTCTTCTTCCGCAGACACGGCGGAGCCCGGCACCCGGGAACCTCTTCCGGACGTGCCGCCTTCGCGCACGGATGCGCCCGACGTTTGCACCGAGCCCGACCACGGTAGGGGCCGGGCGTCTTGTGTCCTCTGCCCCTGGGTGCCCGCGGGGTTGCCGGAGCTCCTGGAGCGAGAAGGGGGCTTTCCTAGTCCCTCCGGGACCGGGAAGCGGTCGCCCAGCGACTCCTGGTCCCGAACCCCTGGCCGGTGCTCTGGAGCTGCGGTGGCATCCTCGGCTCTCTGCCAGGAAGGATGTGCTTCCTGGCAGAGAGAGGGGCCGCGGTGCGAGTCGGGTGCTCCGACACGGGGCCGTGTGTGCTCCCGGGTTCTCAGCTTGGCTGCACGCTGCCTGGGCCTGTGTGCAAGGCGTCCGTTTCTCCCCGCTGGGGTCTCCTAACCCGTCCGGGAGGGGGCTATGCTTCCTGTTCCCCACGTCTGCTCCTGCCATGGCCCCGTCCGGTGCAGCAGTCCCACCAGCATGCCTTGAGTTGCCACGCAGGCTGCGAGTGCAGAAGGCTCCCGGGACCTGGCGTGGAGTGCCCCACTGCCCCTGGTGGCCCAGTGTGCGCAGGGGACTTAGGCGCGGGCACGCCGCGCTCCGCAAGGATGGTCCTCTGGGCCTCTGCTTCTCCTGAGATGTCCTTGCCCCGGCCCCTCCCCGGCCCGGCCCTGGTGCCTGCCTTCAGTTTCCCTTCGGTGGGATTTTTTGTTGCGTAGGCACACGCCCGTGCTTCTCCTTACTGACCTAGGTACCCACGTTAGGCGAGGGGAGATGTGGGGCTGGGAGAACCTTTTCTGCCTGATCTTCTAGGCGGAGGCAGGTGTGTTGTCTGAAAAGACCCTCACTCAACTCAGGCCAAGTATGCTATGTACTCTCTCTCTTCTTCCGCAGACACGGCGGAGCCTGGCACCCGGGAACCTCTTCCGGACGTGCCGCCTTCGCGCACGGATGCGCCCGACGTTTGCACCGAGCCCGACCACGGTAGGGGCCCGGGCGTCTTGTGTCCTCTGCCCCTGGGTGCCCGCGGGGTTGCCGGAGCTCCTGGAGCGAGAAGGGGGCTTTCCTAGTCCCTCCGGGACCGGGAAGCGGTCGCCCAGCGACTCCTGGTCCCGAACCCCTGGCCGGTGCTCTGGAGCTGCGGTGGCATCCTCGGCTCTCTGCCAGGAAGGATGTGCTTCCTGGCAGAGAGAGGGGCCGCGGTGCGAGTCGGGTGCTCCGACACGGGGCCGTGTGTGCTCCCGGGTTCTCAGCTTGGCTGCACGCTGCCTGGGCCTGTGTGCAAGGCGTCCGTTTCTCCCCGCTGGGGTCTCCTAACCCGTCCGGGAGGGGGCTATGCTTCCTGTTCCCCACGTCTGCTCCTGCCATGGCCCCGTCCGGTGCAGCAGTCCCACCAGCATGCCTTGAGTTGCCACGCAGGCTGCGAGTGCAGAAGGCTCCCGGGACCTGGCGTGGAGTGCCCCACTGCCCCTGGTGGCCCAGTGTGCGCAGGGGACTTAGGCGCGGGCACGCCGCGCTCCGCAAGGATGGTCCTCTGGGCCTCTGCTTCTCCTGAGATGTCCTTGCCCCGGCCCCTCCCCGGCCCGGCCCTGGTGCCTGCCTTCAGTTTCCCTTCGGTGGGATTTTTTGTTGCGTAGGCACACGCCCGTGCTTCTCCTTACTGACCTAGGTACCCACGTTAGGCGAGGGGAGATGTGGGGCTGGGAGAACCTTTTCTGCCTGATCTTCTAGGCGGAGGCAGGTGTGTTGTCTGAAAAGACCCTCACTCAACTCAGGCCAAGTATGCTATGTACTCTCTCTCTTCTTCCGCAGACACGGCGGAGCCCGGCACCCGGGAACCTCTTCCGGACGTGCCGCCTTCGCGCACGGATGCGCCCGACGTTTGCACCGAGCCCGACCACGGTAGGGGCCCGGGCGTCTTGTGTCCTCTGCCCCTGGGTGCCCGCGGGGTTGCCGGAGCTCCTGGAGCGAGAAGGGGGCTTTCCTAGTCCCTCCGGGACCGGGAAGCGGTCGCCCAGCGACTCCTGGTCCCGAACCCCTGGCCGGTGCTCTGGAGCTGCGGTGGCATCCTCGGCTCTCTGCCAGGAAGGATGTGCTTCCTGGCAGAGAGAGGGGCCGCGGTGCGAGTCGGGTGCTCCGACACGGGGCCGTGTGTGCTCCCGGGTTCTCAGCTTGGCTGCACGCTGCCTGGGCCTGTGTGCAAGGCGTCCGTTTCTCCCCGCTGGGGTCTCCTAACCCGTCCGGGAGGGGGCTATGCTTCCTGTTCCCCACGTCTGCTCCTGCCATGGCCCCGTCCGGTGCAGCAGTCCCACCAGCATGCCTTGAGTTGCCACGCAGGCTGCGAGTGCAGAAGGCTCCCGGGACCTGGCGTGGAGTGCCCCACTGCCCCTGGTGGCCCAGTGTGCGCAGGGGACTTAGGCGCGGGCACGCCGCGCTCCGCAAGGATGGTCCTCTGGGCCTCTGCTTCTCCTGAGATGTCCTTGCCCCGGCCCCTCCCCGGCCCGGCCCTGGTGCCTGCCTTCAGTTTCCCTTCGGTGGGATTTTTTGTTGCGTAGGCACACGCCCGTGCTTCTCCTTACTGACCTAGGTACCCACGTTAGGCGAGGGGAGATGTGGGGCTGGGAGAACCTTTTCTGCCTGATCTTCTAGGCGGAGGCAGGTGTGTTGTCTGAAAAGACCCTCACTCAACTCAGGCCAAGTATGCTATGTACTCTCTCTCTTCTTCCGCAGACACGGCGGAGCCCGGCACCCGGGAACCTCTTCCGGACGTGCCGCCTTCGCGCACGGATGCGCCCGACGTTTGCACCGAGCCCGACCACGGTAGGGGCCCGGGCGTCTTGTGTCCTCTGCCCCTGGGTGCCCGCGGGGTTGCCGGAGCTCCTGGAGCGAGAAGGGGGCTTTCCTAGTCCCTCCGGGACCGGGAAGCGGTCGCCCAGCGACTCCTGGTCCCGAACCCCTGGCCGGTGCTCTGGAGCTGCGGTGGCATCCTCGGCTCTCTGCCAGGAAGGATGTGCTTCCTGGCAGAGAGAGGGGCCGCGGTGCGAGTCGGGTGCTCCGACACGGGGCCGTGTGTGCTCCCGGGTTCTCAGCTTGGCTGCACGCTGCCTGGGCCTGTGTGCAAGGCGTCCGTTTCTCCCCGCTGGGGTCTCCTAACCCGTCCGGGAGGGGGCTATGCTTCCTGTTCCCCACGTCTGCTCCTGCCATGGCCCCGTCCGGTGCAGCAGTCCCACCAGCATGCCTTGAGTTGCCACGCAGGCTGCGAGTGCAGAAGGCTCCCGGGACCTGGCGTGGAGTGCCCCACTGCCCCTGGTGGCCCAGTGTGCGCAGGGGACTTAGGCGCGGGCACGCCGCGCTCCGCAAGGATGGTCCTCTGGGCCTCTGCTTCTCCTGAGATGTCCTTGCCCCGGCCCCTCCCCGGCCCGGCCCTGGTGCCTGCCTTCAGTTTCCCTTCGGTGGGATTTTTTGTTGCGTAGGCACACGCCCGTGCTTCTCCTTACTGACCTAGGTACCCACGTTAGGCGAGGGGAGATGTGGGGCTGGGAGAACCTTTTCTGCCTGATCTTCTAGGCGGAGGCAGGTGTGTTGTCTGAAAAGACCCTCACTCAACTCAGGCCAAGTATGCTATGTACTCTCTCTCTTCTTCCGCAGACACGGCGGAGCCCGGCACCCGGGAACCTCTTCCGGACGTGCCGCCTTCGCGCACGGATGCGCCCGACGTTTGCACCGAGCCCGACCACGGTAGGGGCCCGGGCGTCTTGTGTCCTCTGCCCCTGGGTGCCCGCGGGGTTGCCGGAGCTCCTGGAGCGAGAAGGGGGCTTTCCTAGTCCCTCCGGGACCGGGAAGCGGTCGCCCAGCGACTCCTGGTCCCGAACCCCTGGCCGGTGCTCTGGAGCTGCGGTGGCATCCTCGGCTCTCTGCCAGGAAGGATGTGCTTCCTGGCAGAGAGAGGGGCCGCGGTGCGAGTCGGGTGCTCCGACACGGGGCCGTGTGTGCTCCCGGGTTCTCAGCTTGGCTGCACGCTGCCTGGGCCTGTGTGCAAGGCGTCCGTTTCTCCCCGCTGGGGTCTCCTAACCCGTCCGGGAGGGGGCTATGCTTCCTGTTCCCCACGTCTGCTCCTGCCATGGCCCCGTCCGGTGCAGCAGTCCCACCAGCATGCCTTGAGTTGCCACGCAGGCTGCGAGTGCAGAAGGCTCCCGGGACCTGGCGTGGAGTGCCCCACTGCCCCTGGTGGCCCAGTGTGCGCAGGGGACTTAGGCGCGGGCACGCCGCGCTCCGCAAGGATGGTCCTCTGGGCCTCTGCTTCTCCTGAGATGTCCTTGCCCCGGCCCCTCCCCGGCCCGGCCCTGGTGCCTGCCTTCAGTTTCCCTTCGGTGGGATTTTTTGTTGCGTAGGCACACGCCCGTGCTTCTCCTTACTGACCTAGGTACCCACGTTAGGCGAGGGGAGATGTGGGGCTGGGAGAACCTTTTCTGCCTGATCTTCTAGGCGGAGGCAGGTGTGTTGTCTGAAAAGACCCTCACTCAACTCAGGCCAAGTATGCTATGTACTCTCTCTCTTCTTCCGCAGACACGGCGGAGCCCGGCACCCGGGAACCTCTTCCGGACGTGCCGCCTTCGCGCACGGATGCGCCCGACGTTTGCACCGAGCCCGACCACGGTAGGGGCCCGGGCGTCTTGTGTCCTCTGCCCCTGGGTGCCCGCGGGGTTGCCGGAGCTCCTGGAGCGAGAAGGGGGCTTTCCTAGTCCCTCCGGGACCGGGAAGCGGTCGCCCAGCGACTCCTGGTCCCGAACCCCTGGCCGGTGCTCTGGAGCTGCGGTGGCATCCTCGGCTCTCTGCCAGGAAGGATGTGCTTCCTGGCAGAGAGAGGGGCCGCGGTGCGAGTCGGGTGCTCCGACACGGGGCCGTGTGTGCTCCCGGGTTCTCAGCTTGGCTGCACGCTGCCTGGGCCTGTGTGCAAGGCGTCCGTTTCTCCCCGCTGGGGTCTCCTAACCCGTCCGGGAGGGGGCTATGCTTCCTGTTCCCCACGTCTGCTCCTGCCATGGCCCCGTCCGGTGCAGCAGTCCCACCAGCATGCCTTGAGTTGCCACGCAGGCTGCGAGTGCAGAAGGCTCCCGGGACCTGGCGTGGAGTGCCCCACTGCCCCTGGTGGCCCAGTGTGCGCAGGGGACTTAGGCGCGGGCACGCCGCGCTCCGCAAGGATGGTCCTCTGGGCCTCTGCTTCTCCTGAGATGTCCTTGCCCCGGCCCCTCCCCGGCCCGGCCCTGGTGCCTGCCTTCAGTTTCCCTTCGGTGGGATTTTTTGTTGCGTAGGCACACGCCCGTGCTTCTCCTTACTGACCTAGGTACCCACGTTAGGCGAGGGGAGATGTGGGGCTGGGAGAACCTTTTCTGCCTGATCTTCTAGGCGGAGGCAGGTGTGTTGTCTGAAAAGACCCTCACTCAACTCAGGCCAAGTATGCTATGTACTCTCTCTCTTCTTCCGCAGACACGGCGGAGCCCGGCACCCGGGAACCTCTTCCGGACGTGCCGCCTTCGCGCACGGATGCGCCCGACGTTTGCACCGAGCCCGACCACGGTAGGGGCCCGGGCGTCTTGTGTCCTCTGCCCCTGGGTGCCCGCGGGGTTGCCGGAGCTCCTGGAGCGAGAAGGGGGCTTTCCTAGTCCCTCCGGGACCGGGAAGCGGTCGCCCAGCGACTCCTGGTCCCGAACCCCTGGCCGGTGCTCTGGAGCTGCGGTGGCATCCTCGGCTCTCTGCCAGGAAGGATGTGCTTCCTGGCAGAGAGAGGGGCCGCGGTGCGAGTCGGGTGCTCCGACACGGGGCCGTGTGTGCTCCCGGGTTCTCAGCTTGGCTGCACGCTGCCTGGGCCTGTGTGCAAGGCGTCCGTTTCTCCCCGCTGGGGTCTCCTAACCCGTCCGGGAGGGGGCTATGCTTCCTGTTCCCCACGTCTGCTCCTGCCATGGCCCCGTCCGGTGCAGCAGTCCCACCAGCATGCCTTGAGTTGCCACGCAGGCTGCGAGTGCAGAAGGCTCCCGGGACCTGGCGTGGAGTGCCCCACTGCCCCTGGTGGCCCAGTGTGCGCAGGGGACTTAGGCGCGGGCACGCCGCGCTCCGCAAGGATGGTCCTCTGGGCCTCTGCTTCTCCTGAGATGTCCTTGCCCCGGCCCCTCCCCGGCCCGGCCCTGGTGCCTGCCTTCAGTTTCCCTTCGGTGGGATTTTTTGTTGCGTAGGCACACGCCCGTGCTTCTCCTTACTGACCTAGGTACCCACGTTAGGCGAGGGGAGATGTGGGGCTGGGAGAACCTTTTCTGCCTGATCTTCTAGGCGGAGGCAGGTGTGTTGTCTGAAAAGACCCTCACTCAACTCAGGCCAAGTATGCTATGTACTCTCTCTCTTCTTCCGCAGACACGGCGGAGCCCGGCACCCGGGAACCTCTTCCGGACGTGCCGCCTTCGCGCACGGATGCGCCCGACGTTTGCACCGAGCCCGACCACGGTAGGGGCCCGGGCGTCTTGTGTCCTCTGCCCCTGGGTGCCCGCGGGGTTGCCGGAGCTCCTGGAGCGAGAAGGGGGCTTTCCTAGTCCCTCCGGGACCGGGAAGCGGTCGCCCAGCGACTCCTGGTCCCGAACCCCTGGCCGGTGCTCTGGAGCTGCGGTGGCATCCTCGGCTCTCTGCCAGGAAGGATGTGCTTCCTGGCAGAGAGAGGGGCCGCGGTGCGAGTCGGGTGCTCCGACACGGGGCCGTGTGTGCTCCCGGGTTCTCAGCTTGGCTGCACGCTGCCTGGGCCTGTGTGCAAGGCGTCCGTTTCTCCCCGCTGGGGTCTCCTAACCCGTCCGGGAGGGGGCTATGCTTCCTGTTCCCCACGTCTGCTCCTGCCATGGCCCCGTCCGGTGCAGCAGTCCCACCAGCATGCCTTGAGTTGCCACGCAGGCTGCGAGTGCAGAAGGCTCCCGGGACCTGGCGTGGAGTGCCCCACTGCCCCTGGTGGCCCAGTGTGCGCAGGGGACTTAGGCGCGGGCACGCCGCGCTCCGCAAGGATGGTCCTCTGGGCCTCTGCTTCTCCTGAGATGTCCTTGCCCCGGCCCCTCCCCGGCCCGGCCCTGGTGCCTGCCTTCAGTTTCCCTTCGGTGGGATTTTTTGTTGCGTAGGCACACGCCCGTGCTTCTCCTTACTGACCTAGGTACCCACGTTAGGCGAGGGGAGATGTGGGGCTGGGAGAACCTTTTCTGCCTGATCTTCTAGGCGGAGGCAGGTGTGTTGTCTGAAAAGACCCTCACTCAACTCAGGCCAAGTATGCTATGTACTCTCTCTCTTCTTCCGCAGACACGGCGGAGCCCGGCACCCGGGAACCTCTTCCGGACGTGCCGCCTTCGCGCACGGATGCGCCCGACGTTTGCACCGAGCCCGACCACGGTAGGGGCCCGGGCGTCTTGTGTCCTCTGCCCCTGGGTGCCCGCGGGGTTGCCGGAGCTCCTGGAGCGAGAAGGGGGCTTTCCTAGTCCCTCCGGGACCGGGAAGCGGTCGCCCAGCGACTCCTGGTCCCGAACCCCTGGCCGGTGCTCTGGAGCTGCGGTGGCATCCTCGGCTCTCTGCCAGGAAGGATGTGCTTCCTGGCAGAGAGAGGGGCCGCGGTGCGAGTCGGGTGCTCCGACACGGGGCCGTGTGTGCTCCCGGGTTCTCAGCTTGGCTGCACGCTGCCTGGGCCTGTGTGCAAGGCGTCCGTTTCTCCCCGCTGGGGTCTCCTAACCCGTCCGGGAGGGGGCTATGCTTCCTGTTCCCCACGTCTGCTCCTGCCATGGCCCCGTCCGGTGCAGCAGTCCCACCAGCATGCCTTGAGTTGCCACGCAGGCTGCGAGTGCAGAAGGCTCCCGGGACCTGGCGTGGAGTGCCCCACTGCCCCTGGTGGCCCAGTGTGCGCAGGGGACTTAGGCGCGGGCACGCCGCGCTCCGCAAGGATGGTCCTCTGGGCCTCTGCTTCTCCTGAGATGTCCTTGCCCCGGCCCCTCCCCGGCCCGGCCCTGGTGCCTGCCTTCAGTTTCCCTTCGGTGGGATTTTTTGTTGCGTAGGCACACGCCCGTGCTTCTCCTTACTGACCTAGGTACCCACGTTAGGCGAGGGGAGATGTGGGGCTGGGAGAACCTTTTCTGCCTGATCTTCTAGGCGGAGGCAGGTGTGTTGTCTGAAAAGACCCTCACTCAACTCAGGCCAAGTATGCTATGTACTCTCTCTCTTCTTCCGCAGACACGGCGGAGCCCGGCACCCGGGAACCTCTTCCGGACGTGCCGCCTTCGCGCACGGATGCGCCCGACGTTTGCACCGAGCCCGACCACGGTAGGGGCCCGGGCGTCTTGTGTCCTCTGCCCCTGGGTGCCCGCGGGGTTGCCGGAGCTCCTGGAGCGAGAAGGGGGCTTTCCTAGTCCCTCCGGGACCGGGAAGCGGTCGCCCAGCGACTCCTGGTCCCGAACCCCTGGCCGGTGCTCTGGAGCTGCGGTGGCATCCTCGGCTCTCTGCCAGGAAGGATGTGCTTCCTGGCAGAGAGAGGGGCCGCGGTGCGAGTCGGGTGCTCCGACACGGGGCCGTGTGTGCTCCCGGGTTCTCAGCTTGGCTGCACGCTGCCTGGGCCTGTGTGCAAGGCGTCCGTTTCTCCCCGCTGGGGTCTCCTAACCCGTCCGGGAGGGGGCTATGCTTCCTGTTCCCCACGTCTGCTCCTGCCATGGCCCCGTCCGGTGCAGCAGTCCCACCAGCATGCCTTGAGTTGCCACGCAGGCTGCGAGTGCAGAAGGCTCCCGGGACCTGGCGTGGAGTGCCCCACTGCCCCTGGTGGCCCAGTGTGCGCAGGGGACTTAGGCGCGGGCACGCCGCGCTCCGCAAGGATGGTCCTCTGGGCCTCTGCTTCTCCTGAGATGTCCTTGCCCCGGCCCCTCCCCGGCCCGGCCCTGGTGCCTGCCTTCAGTTTCCCTTCGGTGGGATTTTTTGTTGCGTAGGCACACGCCCGTGCTTCTCCTTACTGACCTAGGTACCCACGTTAGGCGAGGGGAGATGTGGGGCTGGGAGAACCTTTTCTGCCTGATCTTCTAGGCGGAGGCAGGTGTGTTGTCTGCAAAGACCCTCACTCAACTCAGGCCAAGTATGCTATGTACTCTCTCTCTTCTTCCGCAGACACGGCGGAGCCCGGCACCCGGGAACCTCTTCCGGACGTGCCGCCTTCGCGCACGGATGCGCCCGACGTTTGCACCGAGCCCGACCACGGTAGGGGCCCGGGCGTCTTGTGTCCTCTGCCCCTGGGTGCCCGCGGGGTTGCCGGAGCTCCTGGAGCGAGAAGGGGGCTTTCCTAGTCCCTCCGGGACCGGGAAGCGGTCGCCCAGCGACTCCTGGTCCCGAACCCCTGGCCGGTGCTCTGGAGCTGCGGTGGCATCCTCGGCTCTCTGCCAGGAAGGATGTGCTTCCTGGCAGAGAGAGGGGCCGCGGTGCGAGTCGGGTGCTCCGACACGGGGCCGTGTGTGCTCCCGGGTTCTCAGCTTGGCTGCACGCTGCCTGGGCCTGTGTGCAAGGCGTCCGTTTCTCCCCGCTGGGGTCTCCTAACCCGTCCGGGAGGGGGCTATGCTTCCTGTTCCCCACGTCTGCTCCTGCCATGGCCCCGTCCGGTGCAGCAGTCCCACCAGCATGCCTTGAGTTGCCACGCAGGCTGCGAGTGCAGAAGGCTCCCGGGACCTGGCGTGGAGTGCCCCACTGCCCCTGGTGGCCCAGTGTGCGCAGGGGACTTAGGCGCGGGCACGCCGCGCTCCGCAAGGATGGTCCTCTGGGCCTCTGCTTCTCCTGAGATGTCCTTGCCCCGGCCCCTCCCCGGCCCGGCCCTGGTGCCTGCCTTCAGTTTCCCTTCGGTGGGATTTTTTGTTGCGTAGGCACACGCCCGTGCTTCTCCTTACTGACCTAGGTACCCATGTTAGGCGAGGGGAGATGTGGGGCTGGGAGAACCTTTTCTGCCTGATCTTCTAGGCGGAGGCAGGTGTGTTGTCTGAAAAGACCCTCACTCAACTCAGGCCAAGTATGCTATGTACTCTCTCTCTTCTTCCGCAGACACGGCGGAGCCCGGCACCCGGGAACCTCTTCCGGACGTGCCGCCTTCGCGCACGGATGCGCCCGACGTTTGCACCGAGCCCGACCACGGTAGGGGCCCGGGCGTCTTGTGTCCTCTGCCCCTGGGTGCCCGCGGGGTTGCCGGAGCTCCTGGAGCGAGAAGGGGGCTTTCCTAGTCCCTCCGGGACCGGGAAGCGGTCGCCCAGCGACTCCTGGTCCCGAACCCCTGGCCGGTGCTCTGGAGCTGCGGTGGCATCCTCGGCTCTCTGCCAGGAAGGATGTGCTTCCTGGCAGAGAGAGGGGCCGCGGTGCGAGTCGGGTGCTCCGACACGGGGCCGTGTGTGCTCCCGGGTTCTCAGCTTGGCTGCACGCTGCCTGGGCCTGTGTGCAAGGCGTCCGTTTCTCCCCGCTGGGGTCTCCTAACCCGTCCGGGAGGGGGCTATGCTTCCTGTTCCCCACGTCTGCTCCTGCCATGGCCCCGTCCGGTGCAGCAGTCCCACCAGCATGCCTTGAGTTGCCACGCAGGCTGCGAGTGCAGAAGGCTCCCGGGACCTGGCGTGGAGTGCCCCACTGCCCCTGGTGGCCCAGTGTGCGCAGGGGACTTAGGCGCGGGCACGCCGCGCTCCGCAAGGATGGTCCTCTGGGCCTCTGCTTCTCCTGAGATGTCCTTGCCCCGGCCCCTCCCCGGCCCGGCCCTGGTGCCTGCCTTCAGTTTCCCTTCGGTGGGATTTTTTGTTGCGTAGGCACACGCCCGTGCTTCTCCTTACTGACCTAGGTACCCACGTTAGGCGAGGGGAGATGTGGGGCTGGGAGAACCTTTTCTGCCTGATCTTCTAGGCGGAGGCAGGTGTGTTGTCTGAAAAGACCCTCACTCAACTCAGGCCAAGTATGCTATGTACTCTCTCTCTTCTTCCGCAGACACGGCGGAGCCCGGCACCCGGGAACCTCTTCCGGACGTGCCGCCTTCGCGCACGGATGCGCCCGACGTTTGCACCGAGCCCGACCACGGTAGGGGCCCGGGCGTCTTGTGTCCTCTGCCCCTGGGTGCCCGCGGGGTTGCCGGAGCTCCTGGAGCGAGAAGGGGGCTTTCCTAGTCCCTCCGGGACCGGGAAGCGGTCGCCCAGCGACTCCTGGTCCCGAACCCCTGGCCGGTGCTCTGGAGCTGCGGTGGCATCCTCGGCTCTCTGCCAGGAAGGATGTGCTTCCTGGCAGAGAGAGGGGCCGCGGTGCGAGTCGGGTGCTCCGACACGGGGCCGTGTGTGCTCCCGGGTTCTCAGCTTGGCTGCACGCTGCCTGGGCCTGTGTGCAAGGCGTCCGTTTCTCCCCGCTGGGGTCTCCTAACCCGTCCGGGAGGGGGCTATGCTTCCTGTTCCCCACGTCTGCTCCTGCCATGGCCCCGTCCGGTGCAGCAGTCCCACCAGCATGCCTTGAGTTGCCACGCAGGCTGCGAGTGCAGAAGGCTCCCGGGACCTGGCGTGGAGTGCCCCACTGCCCCTGGTGGCCCAGTGTGCGCAGGGGACTTAGGCGCGGGCACGCCGCGCTCCGCAAGGATGGTCCTCTGGGCCTCTGCTTCTCCTGAGATGTCCTTGCCCCGGCCCCTCCCCGGCCCGGCCCTGGTGCCTGCCTTCAGTTTCCCTTCGGTGGGATTTTTTGTTGCGTAGGCACACGCCCGTGCTTCTCCTTACTGACCTAGGTACCCACGTTAGGCGAGGGGAGATGTGGGGCTGGGAGAACCTTTTCTGCCTGATCTTCTAGGCGGAGGCAGGTGTGTTGTCTGCAAAGACCCTCACTCAACTCAGGCCAAGTATGCTATGTACTCTCTCTCTTCTTCCGCAGACACGGCGGAGCCCGGCACCCGGGAACCTCTTCCGGACGTGCCGCCTTCGCGCACGGATGCGCCCGACGTTTGCACCGAGCCCGACCACGGTAGGGGCCCGGGCGTCTTGTGTCCTCTGCCCCTGGGTGCCCGCGGGGTTGCCGGAGCTCCTGGAGCGAGAAGGGGGCTTTCCTAGTCCCTCCGGGACCGGGAAGCGGTTGCCCAGCGACTCCTGGTCCCGAACCCCTGGCCGGTGCTCTGGAGCTGCGGTGGCATCCTCGGCTCTCTGCCAGGAAGGATGTGCTTCCTGGCAGAGAGAGGGGCCGCGGTGCGAGTCGGGTGCTCCGACACGGGGCCGTGTGTGCTCCCGGGTTCTCAGCTTGGCTGCACGCTGCCTGGGCCTGTGTGCAAGGCGTCCGTTTCTCCCCGCTGGGGTCTCCTAACCCGTCCGGGAGGGGGCTATGCTTCCTGTTCCCCACGTCTGCTCCTGCCATGGCCCCGTCCGGTGCAGCAGTCCCACCAGCATGCCTTGAGTTGCCACGCAGGCTGCGAGTGCAGAAGGCTCCCGGGACCTGGCGTGGAGTGCCCCACTGCCCCTGGTGGCCCAGTGTGCGCAGGGGACTTAGGCGCGGGCACGCCGCGCTCCGCAAGGATGGTCCTCTGGGCCTCTGCTTCTCCTGAGATGTCCTTGCCCCGGCCCCTCCCCGGCCCGGCCCTGGTGCCTGCCTTCAGTTTCCCTTCGGTGGGATTTTTTGTTGCGTAGGCACACGCCCGTGCTTCTCCTTACTGACCTAGGTACCCACGTTAGGCGAGGGGAGATGTGGGGCTGGGAGAACCTTTTCTGCCTGATCTTCTAGGCGGAGGCAGGTGTGTTGTCTGAAAAGACCCTCACTCAACTCAGGCCAAGTATGCTATGTACTCTCTCTCTTCTTCCGCAGACACGGCGGAGCCCGGCACCCGGGAACCTCTTCCGGACGTGCCGCCTTCGCGCACGGATGCGCCCGACGTTTGCACCGAGCCCGACCACGGTAGGGGCCCGGGCGTCTTGTGTCCTCTGCCCCTGGGTGCCCGCGGGGTTGCCGGAGCTCCTGGAGCGAGAAGGGGGCTTTCCTAGTCCCTCCGGGACCGGGAAGCGGTCGCCCAGCGACTCCTGGTCCCGAACCCCTGGCCGGTGCTCTGGAGCTGCGGTGGCATCCTCGGCTCTCTGCCAGGAAGGATGTGCTTCCTGGCAGAGAGAGGGGCCGCGGTGCGAGTCGGGTGCTCCGACACGGGGCCGTGTGTGCTCCCGGGTTCTCAGCTTGGCTGCACGCTGCCTGGGCCTGTGTGCAAGGCGTCCGTTTCTCCCCGCTGGGGTCTCCTAACCCGTCCGGGAGGGGGCTATGCTTCCTGTTCCCCACGTCTGCTCCTGCCATGGCCCCGTCCGGTGCAGCAGTCCCACCAGCATGCCTTGAGTTGCCACGCAGGCTGCGAGTGCAGAAGGCTCCCGGGACCTGGCGTGGAGTGCCCCACTGCCCCTGGTGGCCCAGTGTGCGCAGGGGACTTAGGCGCGGGCACGCCGCGCTCCGAAGGATGGTCCTCTGGGCCTCTGCTTCTCCTGAGATGTCCTTGCCCCGGCCCCTCCCCGGCCCGGCCCTGGTGCCTGCCTTCAGTTTCCCTTCGGTGGGATTTTTTGTTGCGTAGGCACACGCCCGTGCTTTCTCCTTACTGACCTAGGTACCCACGTTAGGCGAGGGGAGATGTGGGGCTGGGAGAACCTTTTCTGCCTGATCTTCTAGGCGGAGGCAGGTGTGTTGTCTGCAAAGACCCTCACTCAACTCAGGCCAAGTATGCTATGTACTCTCTCTCTTCTTCCGCAGACACGGCGGAGCCCGGCACCCGGGAACCTCTTCCGGACGTGCCGCCTTCGCGCACGGATGCGCCCGACGTTTGCACCGAGCCCGACCACGGTAGGGGCCCGGGCGTCTTGTGTCCTCTGCCCCTGGGTGCCCGCGGGGTTGCCGGAGCTCCTGGAGCGAGAAGGGGGCTTTCCTAGTCCCTCCGGGACCGGGAAGCGGTCGCCCAGCGACTCCTGGTCCCGAACCCCTGGCCGGTGCTCTGGAGCTGCGGTGGCATCCTCGGCTCTCTGCCAGGAAGGATGTGCTTCCTGGCAGAGAGAGGGGCCGCGGTGCGAGTCGGGTGCTCCGACACGGGGCCGTGTGTGCTCCCGGGTTCTCAGCTTGGCTGCACGCTGCCTGGGCCTGTGTGCAAGGCGTCCGTTTCTCCCCGCTGGGGTCTCCTAACCCGTCCGGGAGGGGGCTATGCTTCCTGTTCCCCACGTCTGCTCCTGCCATGGCCCCGTCCGGTGCAGCAGTCCCACCAGCATGCCTTGAGTTGCCACGCAGGCTGCGAGTGCAGAAGGCTCCCGGGACCTGGCGTGGAGTGCCCCACTGCCCCTGGTGGCCCAGTGTGCGCAGGGGACTTAGGCGCGGGCACGCCGCGCTCCGCAAGGATGGTCCTCTGGGCCTCTGCTTCTCCTGAGATGTCCTTGCCCCGGCCCCTCCCCGGCCCGGCCCTGGTGCCTGCCTTCAGTTTCCCTTCGGTGGGATTTTTTGTTGCGTAGGCACACGCCCGTGCTTCTCCTTACTGACCTAGGTACCCACGTTAGGCGAGGGGAGATGTGGGGCTGGGAGAACCTTTTCTGCCTGATCTTCTAGGCGGAGGCAGGTGTGTTGTCTGAAAAGACCCTCACTCAACTCAGGCCAAGTATGCTATGTACTCTCTCTCTTCTTCCGCAGACACGGCGGAGCCCGGCACCCGGGAACCTCTTCCGGACGTGCCGCCTTCGCGCACGGATGCGCCCGACGTTTGCACCGAGCCCGACCACGGTAGGGGCCCGGGCGTCTTGTGTCCTCTGCCCTGGGTGCCCGCGGGGTTGCCGGAGCTCCTGGAGCGAGAAGGGGGCTTTCCTAGTCCCTCCGGGACCGGGAAGCGGTCGCCCAGCGACTCCTGGTCCCGAACCCCTGGCCGGTGCTCTGGAGCTGCGGTGGCATCCTCGGCTCTCTGCCAGGAAGGATGTGCTTCCTGGCAGAGAGAGGGGCCGCGGTGCGAGTCGGGTGCTCCGACACGGGGCCGTGTGTGCTCCCGGGTTCTCAGCTTGGCTGCACGCTGCCTGGGCCTGTGTGCAAGGCGTCCGTTTCTCCCCGCTGGGGTCTCCTAACCCGTCCGGGAGGGGGCTATGCTTCCTGTTCCCCACGTCTGCTCCTGCCATGGCCCCGTCCGGTGCAGCAGTCCCACCAGCATGCCTTGAGTTGCCACGCAGGCTGCGAGTGCAGAAGGCTCCCGGGACCTGGCGTGGAGTGCCCCACTGCCCCTGGTGGCCCAGTGTGCGCAGGGGACTTAGGCGCGGGCACGCCGCGCTCCGCAAGGATGGTCCTCTGGGCCTCTGCTTCTCCTGAGATGTCCTTGCCCCGGCCCCTCCCCGGCCCGGCCCTGGTGCCTGCCTTCAGTTTCCCTTCGGTGGGATTTTTTGTTGCGTAGGCACACGCCCGTGCTTCTCCTTACTGACCTAGGTACCCACGTTAGGCGAGGGGAGATGTGGGGCTGGGAGAACCTTTTCTGCCTGATCTTCTAGGCGGAGGCAGGTGTGTTGTCTGAAAAGACCCTCACTCAACTCAGGCCAAGTATGCTATGTACTCTCTCTCTTCTTCCGCAGACACGGCGGAGCCCGGCACCCGGGAACCTCTTCCGGACGTGCCGCCTTCGCGCACGGATGCGCCCGACGTTTGCACCGAGCCCGACCACGGTAGGGGCCCGGGCGTCTTGTGTCCTCTGCCCCTGGGTGCCCGCGGGGTTGCCGGAGCTCCTGGAGCGAGAAGGGGGCTTTCCTAGTCCCTCCGGGACCGGGAAGCGGTCGCCCAGCGACTCCTGGTCCCGAACCCCTGGCCGGTGCTCTGGAGCTGCGGTGGCATCCTCGGCTCTCTGCCAGGAAGGATGTGCTTCCTGGCAGAGAGAGGGGCCGCGGTGCGAGTCGGGTGCTCCGACACGGGGCCGTGTGTGCTCCCGGGTTCTCAGCTTGGCTGCACGCTGCCTGGGCCTGTGTGCAAGGCGTCCGTTTCTCCCCGCTGGGGTCTCCTAACCCGTCCGGGAGGGGGCTATGCTTCCTGTTCCCCACGTCTGCTCCTGCCATGGCCCCGTCCGGTGCAGCAGTCCCACCAGCATGCCTTGAGTTGCCACGCAGGCTGCGAGTGCAGAAGGCTCCCGGGACCTGGCGTGGAGTGCCCCACTGCCCCTGGTGGCCCAGTGTGCGCAGGGGACTTAGGCGCGGGCACGCCGCGCTCCGCAAGGATGGTCCTCTGGGCCTCTGCTTCTCCTGAGATGTCCTTGCCCCGGCCCCTCCCCGGCCCGGCCCTGGTGCCTGCCTTCAGTTTCCCTTCGGTGGGATTTTTTGTTGCGTAGGCACACGCCCGTGCTTCTCCTTACTGACCTAGGTACCCACGTTAGGCGAGGGGAGATGTGGGGCTGGGAGAACCTTTTCTGCCTGATCTTCTAGGCGGAGGCAGGTGTGTTGTCTGAAAAGACCCTCACTCAACTCAGGCCAAGTATGCTATGTACTCTCTCTCTTCTTCCGCAGACACGGCGGAGCCCGGCACCCGGGAACCTCTTCCGGACGTGCCGCCTTCGCGCACGGATGCGCCCGACGTTTGCACCGAGCCCGACCACGGTAGGGGCCCGGGCGTCTTGTGTCCTCTGCCCCTGGGTGCCCGCGGGGTTGCCGGAGCTCCTGGAGCGAGAAGGGGGCTTTCCTAGTCCCTCCGGGACCGGGAAGCGGTCGCCCAGCGACTCCTGGTCCCGAACCCCTGGCCGGTGCTCTGGAGCTGCGGTGGCATCCTCGGCTCTCTGCCAGGAAGGATGTGCTTCCTGGCAGAGAGAGGGGCCGCGGTGCGAGTCGGGTGCTCCGACACGGGGCCGTGTGTGCTCCCGGGTTCTCAGCTTGGCTGCACGCTGCCTGGGCCTGTGTGCAAGGCGTCCGTTTCTCCCCGCTGGGGTCTCCTAACCCGTCCGGGAGGGGGCTATGCTTCCTGTTCCCCACGTCTGCTCCTGCCATGGCCCCGTCCGGTGCAGCAGTCCCACCAGCATGCCTTGAGTTGCCACGCAGGCTGCGAGTGCAGAAGGCTCCCGGGACCTGGCGTGGAGTGCCCCACTGCCCCTGGTGGCCCAGTGTGCGCAGGGGACTTAGGCGCGGGCACGCCGCGCTCCGCAAGGATGGTCCTCTGGGCCTCTGCTTCTCCTGAGATGTCCTTGCCCCGGCCCCTCCCCGGCCCGGCCCTGGTGCCTGCCTTCAGTTTCCCTTCGGTGGGATTTTTTGTTGCGTAGGCACACGCCCGTGCTTCTCCTTACTGACCTAGGTACCCACGTTAGGCGAGGGGAGATGTGGGGCTGGGAGAACCTTTTCTGCCTGATCTTCTAGGCGGAGGCAGGTGTGTTGTCTGAAAAGACCCTCACTCAACTCAGGCCAAGTATGCTATGTACTCTCTCTCTTCTTCCGCAGACACGGCGGAGCCCGGCACCCGGGAACCTCTTCCGGACGTGCCGCCTTCGCGCACGGATGCGCCCGACGTTTGCACCGAGCCCGACCACGGTAGGGGCCCGGGCGTCTTGTGTCCTCTGCCCCTGGGTGCCCGCGGGGTTGCCGGAGCTCCTGGAGCGAGAAGGGGGCTTTCCTAGTCCCTCCGGGACCGGGAAGCGGTCGCCCAGCGACTCCTGGTCCCGAACCCCTGGCCGGTGCTCTGGAGCTGCGGTGGCATCCTCGGCTCTCTGCCAGGAAGGATGTGCTTCCTGGCAGAGAGAGGGGCCGCGGTGCGAGTCGGGTGCTCCGACACGGGGCCGTGTGTGCTCCCGGGTTCTCAGCTTGGCTGCACGCTGCCTGGGCCTGTGTGCAAGGCGTCCGTTTCTCCCCGCTGGGGTCTCCTAACCCGTCCGGGAGGGGGCTATGCTTCCTGTTCCCCACGTCTGCTCCTGCCATGGCCCCGTCCGGTGCAGCAGTCCCACCAGCATGCCTTGAGTTGCCACGCAGGCTGCGAGTGCAGAAGGCTCCCGGGACCTGGCGTGGAGTGCCCCACTGCCCCTGGTGGCCCAGTGTGCGCAGGGGACTTAGGCGCGGGCACGCCGCGCTCCGCAAGGATGGTCCTCTGGGCCTCTGCTTCTCCTGAGATGTCCTTGCCCCGGCCCCTCCCCGGCCCGGCCCTGGTGCCTGCCTTCAGTTTCCCTTCGGTGGGATTTTTTGTTGCGTAGGCACACGCCCGTGCTTCTCCTTACTGACCTAGGTACCCACGTTAGGCGAGGGGAGATGTGGGGCTGGGAGAACCTTTTCTGCCTGATCTTCTAGGCGGAGGCAGGTGTGTTGTCTGAAAAGACCCTCACTCAACTCAGGCCAAGTATGCTATGTACTCTCTCTCTTCTTCCGCAGACACGGCGGAGCCCGGCACCCGGGAACCTCTTCCGGACGTGCCGCCTTCGCGCACGGATGCGCCCGACGTTTGCACCGAGCCCGACCACGGTAGGGGCCCGGGCGTCTTGTGTCCTCTGCCCCTGGGTGCCCGCGGGGTTGCCGGAGCTCCTGGAGCGAGAAGGGGGCTTTCCTAGTCCCTCCGGGACCGGGAAGCGGTCGCCCAGCGACTCCTGGTCCCGAACCCCTGGCCGGTGCTCTGGAGCTGCGGTGGCATCCTCGGCTCTCTGCCAGGAAGGATGTGCTTCCTGGCAGAGAGAGGGGCCGCGGTGCGAGTCGGGTGCTCCGACACGGGGCCGTGTGTGCTCCCGGGTTCTCAGCTTGGCTGCACGCTGCCTGGGCCTGTGTGCAAGGCGTCCGTTTCTCCCCGCTGGGGTCTCCTAACCCGTCCGGGAGGGGGCTATGCTTCCTGTTCCCCACGTCTGCTCCTGCCATGGCCCCGTCCGGTGCAGCAGTCCCACCAGCATGCCTTGAGTTGCCACGCAGGCTGCGAGTGCAGAAGGCTCCCGGGACCTGGCGTGGAGTGCCCCACTGCCCCTGGTGGCCCAGTGTGCGCAGGGGACTTAGGCGCGGGCACGCCGCGCTCCGCAAGGATGGTCCTCTGGGCCTCTGCTTCTCCTGAGATGTCCTTGCCCCGGCCCCTCCCCGGCCCGGCCCTGGTGCCTGCCTTCAGTTTCCCTTCGGTGGGATTTTTTGTTGCGTAGGCACACGCCCGTGCTTCTCCTTACTGACCTAGGTACCCACGTTAGGCGAGGGGAGATGTGGGGCTGGGAGAACCTTTTCTGCCTGATCTTCTAGGCGGAGGCAGGTGTGTTGTCTGAAAAGACCCTCACTCAACTCAGGCCAAGTATGCTATGTACTCTCTCTCTTCTTCCGCAGACACGGCGGAGCCCGGCACCCGGGAACCTCTTCCGGACGTGCCGCCTTCGCGCACGGATGCGCCCGACGTTTGCACCGAGCCCGACCACGGTAGGGGCCCGGGCGTCTTGTGTCCTCTGCCCCTGGGTGCCCGCGGGGTTGCCGGAGCTCCTGGAGCGAGAAGGGGGCTTTCCTAGTCCCTCCGGGACCGGGAAGCGGTCGCCCAGCGACTCCTGGTCCCGAACCCCTGGCCGGTGCTCTGGAGCTGCGGTGGCATCCTCGGCTCTCTGCCAGGAAGGATGTGCTTCCTGGCAGAGAGAGGGGCCGCGGTGCGAGTCGGGTGCTCCGACACGGGGCCGTGTGTGCTCCCGGGTTCTCAGCTTGGCTGCACGCTGCCTGGGCCTGTGTGCAAGGCGTCCGTTTCTCCCCGCTGGGGTCTCCTAACCCGTCCGGGAGGGGGCTATGCTTCCTGTTCCCCACGTCTGCTCCTGCCATGGCCCCGTCCGGTGCAGCAGTCCCACCAGCATGCCTTGAGTTGCCACGCAGGCTGCGAGTGCAGAAGGCTCCCGGGACCTGGCGTGGAGTGCCCCACTGCCCCTGGTGGCCCAGTGTGCGCAGGGGACTTAGGCGCGGGCACGCCGCGCTCCGCAAGGATGGTCCTCTGGGCCTCTGCTTCTCCTGAGATGTCCTTGCCCCGGCCCCTCCCCGGCCCGGCCCTGGTGCCTGCCTTCAGTTTCCCTTCGGTGGGATTTTTTGTTGCGTAGGCACACGCCCGTGCTTCTCCTTACTGACCTAGGTACCCACGTTAGGCGAGGGGAGATGTGGGGCTGGGAGAACCTTTTCTGCCTGATCTTCTAGGCGGAGGCAGGTGTGTTGTCTGAAAAGACCCTCACTCAACTCAGGCCAAGTATGCTATGTACTCTCTCTCTTCTTCCGCAGACACGGCGGAGCCCGGCACCCGGGAACCTCTTCCGGACGTGCCGCCTTCGCGCACGGATGCGCCCGACGTTTGCACCGAGCCCGACCACGGTAGGGGCCCGGGCGTCTTGTGTCCTCTGCCCCTGGGTGCCCGCGGGGTTGCCGGAGCTCCTGGAGCGAGAAGGGGGCTTTCCTAGTCCCTCCGGGACCGGGAAGCGGTCGCCCAGCGACTCCTGGTCCCGAACCCCTGGCCGGTGCTCTGGAGCTGCGGTGGCATCCTCGGCTCTCTGCCAGGAAGGATGTGCTTCCTGGCAGAGAGAGGGGCCGCGGTGCGAGTCGGGTGCTCCGACACGGGGCCGTGTGTGCTCCCGGGTTCTCAGCTTGGCTGCACGCTGCCTGGGCCTGTGTGCAAGGCGTCCGTTTCTCCCCGCTGGGGTCTCCTAACCCGTCCGGGAGGGGGCTATGCTTCCTGTTCCCCACGTCTGCTCCTGCCATGGCCCCGTCCGGTGCAGCAGTCCCACCAGCATGCCTTGAGTTGCCACGCAGGCTGCGAGTGCAGAAGGCTCCCGGGACCTGGCGTGGAGTGCCCCACTGCCCCTGGTGGCCCAGTGTGCGCAGGGGACTTAGGCGCGGGCACGCCGCGCTCCGCAAGGATGGTCCTCTGGGCCTCTGCTTCTCCTGAGATGTCCTTGCCCCGGCCCCTCCCCGGCCCGGCCCTGGTGCCTGCCTTCAGTTTCCCTTCGGTGGGATTTTTTGTTGCGTAGGCACACGCCCGTGCTTCTCCTTACTGACCTAGGTACCCACGTTAGGCGAGGGGAGATGTGGGGCTGGGAGAACCTTTTCTGCCTGATCTTCTAGGCGGAGGCAGGTGTGTTGTCTGAAAAGACCCTCACTCAACTCAGGCCAAGTATGCTATGTACTCTCTCTCTTCTTCCGCAGACACGGCGGAGCCCGGCACCCGGGAACCTCTTCCGGACGTGCCGCCTTCGCGCACGGATGCGCCCGACGTTTGCACCGAGCCCGACCACGGTAGGGGCCCGGGCGTCTTGTGTCCTCTGCCCCTGGGTGCCCGCGGGGTTGCCGGAGCTCCTGGAGCGAGAAGGGGGCTTTCCTAGTCCCTCCGGGACCGGGAAGCGGTCGCCCAGCGACTCCTGGTCCCGAACCCCTGGCCGGTGCTCTGGAGCTGCGGTGGCATCCTCGGCTCTCTGCCAGGAAGGATGTGCTTCCTGGCAGAGAGAGGGGCCGCGGTGCGAGTCGGGTGCTCCGACACGGGGCCGTGTGTGCTCCCGGGTTCTCAGCTTGGCTGCACGCTGCCTGGGCCTGTGTGCAAGGCGTCCGTTTCTCCCCGCTGGGGTCTCCTAACCCGTCCGGGAGGGGGCTATGCTTCCTGTTCCCCACGTCTGCTCCTGCCATGGCCCCGTCCGGTGCAGCAGTCCCACCAGCATGCCTTGAGTTGCCACGCAGGCTGCGAGTGCAGAAGGCTCCCGGGACCTGGCGTGGAGTGCCCCACTGCCCCTGGTGGCCCAGTGTGCGCAGGGGACTTAGGCGCGGGCACGCCGCGCTCCACAAGGATGGTCCTCTGGGCCTCTGCTTCTCCTGAGATGTCCTTGCCCCGGCCCCTCCCCGGCCCGGCCCTGGTGCCTGCCTTCAGTTTCCCTTCGGTGGGATTTTTTGTTGCGTAGGCACACGCCCGTGCTTCTCCTTACTGACCTAGGTACCCACGTTAGGCGAGGGGAGATGTGGGGCTGGGAGAACCTTTTCTGCCTGATCTTCTAGGCGGAGGCAGGTGTGTTGTCTGCAAAGACCCTCACTCAACTCAGGCCAAGTATGCTATGTACTCTCTCTCTTCTTCCGCAGACACGGCGGAGCCCGGCACCCGGGAACCTCTTCCGGACGTGCCGCCTTCGCGCACGGATGCGCCCGACGTTTGCACCGAGCCCGACCACGGTAGGGGCCCGGGCGTCTTGTGTCCTCTGCCCCTGGGTGCCCGCGGGGTTGCCGGAGCTCCTGGAGCGAGAAGGGGGCTTTCCTAGTCCCTCCGGGACCGGGAAGCGGTCGCCCAGCGACTCCTGGTCCCGAACCCCTGGCCGGTGCTCTGGAGCTGCGGTGGCATCCTCGGCTCTCTGCCAGGAAGGATGTGCTTCCTGGCAGAGAGAGGGGCCGCGGTGCGAGTCGGGTGCTCCGACACGGGGCCGTGTGTGCTCCCGGGTTCTCAGCTTGGCTGCACGCTGCCTGGGCCTGTGTGCAAGGCGTCCGTTTCTCCCCGCTGGGGTCTCCTAACCCGTCCGGGAGGGGGCTATGCTTCCTGTTCCCCACGTCTGCTCCTGCCATGGCCCCGTCCGGTGCAGCAGTCCCACCAGCATGCCTTGAGTTGCCACGCAGGCTGCGAGTGCAGAAGGCTCCCGGGACCTGGCGTGGAGTGCCCCACTGCCCCTGGTGGCCCAGTGTGCGCAGGGGACTTAGGCGCGGGCACGCCGCGCTCCGCAAGGATGGTCCTCTGGGCCTCTGCTTCTCCTGAGATGTCCTTGCCCCGGCCCCTCCCCGGCCCGGCCCTGGTGCCTGCCTTCAGTTTCCCTTCGGTGGGATTTTTTGTTGCGTAGGCACACGCCCGTGCTTCTCCTTACTGACCTAGGTACCCACGTTAGGCGAGGGGAGATGTGGGGCTGGGAGAACCTTTTCTGCCTGATCTTCTAGGCGGAGGCAGGTGTGTTGTCTGCAAAGACCCTCACTCAACTCAGGCCAAGTATGCTATGTACTCTCTCTCTTCTTCCGCAGACACGGCGGAGCCCGGCACCCGGGAACCTCTTCCGGACGTGCCGCCTTCGCGCACGGATGCGCCCGACGTTTGCACCGAGCCCGACCACGGTAGGGGCCCGGGCGTCTTGTGTCCTCTGCCCCTGGGTGCCCGCGGGGTTGCCGGAGCTCCTGGAGCGAGAAGGGGGCTTTCCTAGTCCCTCCGGGACCGGGAAGCGGTCGCCCAGCGACTCCTGGTCCCGAACCCCTGGCCGGTGCTCTGGAGCTGCGGTGGCATCCTCGGCTCTCTGCCAGGAAGGATGTGCTTCCTGGCAGAGAGAGGGGCCGCGGTGCGAGTCGGGTGCTCCGACACGGGGCCGTGTGTGCTCCCGGGTTCTCAGCTTGGCTGCACGCTGCCTGGGCCTGTGTGCAAGGCGTCCGTTTCTCCCCGCTGGGGTCTCCTAACCCGTCCGGGAGGGGGCTATGCTTCCTGTTCCCCACGTCTGCTCCTGCCATGGCCCCGTCCGGTGCAGCAGTCCCACCAGCATGCCTTGAGTTGCCACGCAGGCTGCGAGTGCAGAAGGCTCCCGGGACCTGGCGTGGAGTGCCCCACTGCCCCTGGTGGCCCAGTGTGCGCAGGGGACTTAGGCGCGGGCACGCCGCGCTCCGCAAGGATGGTCCTCTGGGCCTCTGCTTCTCCTGAGATGTCCTTGCCCCGGCCCCTCCCCGGCCCGGCCCTGGTGCCTGCCTTCAGTTTCCCTTCGGTGGGATTTTTTGTTGCGTAGGCACACGCCCGTGCTTCTCCTTACTGACCTAGGTACCCACGTTAGGCGAGGGGAGATGTGGGGCTGGGAGAACCTTTTCTGCCTGATCTTCTAGGCGGAGGCAGGTGTGTTGTCTGAAAAGACCCTCACTCAACTCAGGCCAAGTATGCTATGTACTCTCTCTCTTCTTCCGCAGACACGGCGGAGCCCGGCACCCGGGAACCTCTTCCGGACGTGCCGCCTTCGCGCACGGGTGCGCCCGACGTTTGCACCGAGCCCAACCACGGTAGGGGCCCGGGCGTCTTGTGTCCTCTGCCCCTGGGTGCCCGCGGGGTTGCCGGAGCTCCTGGAGCGAGAAGGGGGCTTTCCTAGTCCCTCCGGGACCGGGAAGCGGTCGCCCAGCGACTCCTGGTCCCGAACCCCTGGCCGGTGCTCTGGAGCTGCGGTGGCATCCTCGGCTCTCTGCAAGGAAGGATGTGCTTCCTGGCAGAGAGAGGGGCCGCGGTGCGAGTCGGGTGCTCCGACACGGGGCCGTGTGTGCTCCCGGGTTCTCAGCTTGGCTGCACGCTGCCTGGGCCTGTGTGCAAGGCGTCCGTTTCTCCCCGCTGGGGTCTCCTAACCCGTCCGGGAGGGGGCTATGCTTCCTGTTCCCCACGTCTGCTCCTGCCATGGCCCCGTCCGGTGCAGCAGTCCCACCAGCATGCCTTGAGTTGCCACGCAGGCTGCGAGTGCAGAAGGCTCCCGGGACCTGGCGTGGAGTGCCCCACTGCCCCTGGTGGCCCAGTGTGCGCAGGGGACTTAGGCGCGGGCACGCCGCGCTCCGCAAGGATGGTCCTCTGGGCCTCTGCTTCTCCTGAGATGTCCTTGCCCCGGCCCCTCCCCGGCCCGGCCCTGGTGCCTGCCTTCAGTTTCCCTTCGGTGGGATTTTTTGTTGCGTAGGCACACGCCCGTGCTTCTCCTTACTGACCTAGGTACCCACGTTAGGCGAGGGGAGATGTGGGGCTGGGAGAACCTTTTCTGCCTGATCTTCTAGGCGGAGGCAGGTGTGTTGTCTGCAAAGACCCTCACTCAACTCAGGCCAAGTATGCTATGTACTCTCTCTCTTCTTCCGCAGACACGGCGGAGCCCGGCACCCGGGAACCTCTTCCGGACGTGCCGCCTTCGCGCACGGATGCGCCCGACGTTTGCACCGAGCCCGACCACGGTAGGGGCCCGGGCGTCTTGTGTCCTCTGCCCCTGGGTGCCCGCGGGGTTGCCGGAGCTCCTGGAGCGAGAAGGGGGCTTTCCTAGTCCCTCCGGGACCGGGAAGCGGTCGCCCAGCGACTCCTGGTCCCGAACCCCTGGCCGGTGCTCTGGAGCTGCGGTGGCATCCTCGGCTCTCTGCCAGGAAGGATGTGCTTCCTGGCAGAGAGAGGGGCCGCGGTGCGAGTCGGGTGCTCCGACACGGGGCCGTGTGTGCTCCCGGGTTCTCAGCTTGGCTGCACGCTGCCTGGGCCTGTGTGCAAGGCGTCCGTTTCTCCCCGCTGGGGTCTCCTAACCCGTCCGGGAGGGGGCTATGCTTCCTGTTCCCCACGTCTGCTCCTGCCATGGCCCCGTCCGGTGCAGCAGTCCCACCAGCATGCCTTGAGTTGCCACGCAGGCTGCGAGTGCAGAAGGCTCCCGGGACCTGGCGTGGAGTGCCCCACTGCCCCTGGTGGCCCAGTGTGCGCAGGGGACTTAGGCGCGGGCACGCCGCGCTCCGCAAGGATGGTCCTCTGGGCCTCTGCTTCTCCTGAGATGTCCTTGCCCCGGCCCCTCCCCGGCCCGGCCCTGGTGCCTGCCTTCAGTTTCCCTTCGGTGGGATTTTTTGTTGCGTAGGCACACGCCCGTGCTTCTCCTTACTGACCTAGGTACCCACGTTAGGCGAGGGGAGATGTGGGGCTGGGAGAACCTTTTCTGCCTGATCTTCTAGGCGGAGGCAGGTGTGTTGTCTGAAAAGACCCTCACTCAACTCAGGCCAAGTATGCTATGTACTCTCTCTCTTCTTCCGCAGACACGGCGGAGCCCGGCACCCGGGAACCTCTTCCGGACGTGCCGCCTTCGCGCACGGATGCGCCCGACGTTTGCACCGAGCCCGACCACGGTAGGGGCCCGGGCGTCTTGTGTCCTCTGCCCCTGGGTGCCCGCGGGGTTGCCGGAGCTCCTGGAGCGAGAAGGGGGCTTTCCTAGTCCCTCCGGGACCGGGAAGCGGTCGCCCAGCGACTCCTGGTCCCGAACCCCTGGCCGGTGCTCTGGAGCTGCGGTGGCATCCTCGGCTCTCTGCCAGGAAGGATGTGCTTCCTGGCAGAGAGAGGGGCCGCGGTGCGAGTCGGGTGCTCCGACACGGGGCCGTGTGTGCTCCCGGGTTCTCAGCTTGGCTGCACGCTGCCTGGGCCTGTGTGCAAGGCGTCCGTTTCTCCCCGCTGGGGTCTCCTAACCCGTCCGGGAGGGGGCTATGCTTCCTGTTCCCCACGTCTGCTCCTGCCATGGCCCCGTCCGGTGCAGCAGTCCCACCAGCATGCCTTGAGTTGCCACGCAGGCTGCGAGTGCAGAAGGCTCCCGGGACCTGGCGTGGAGTGCCCCACTGCCCCTGGTGGCCCAGTGTGCGCAGGGGACTTAGGCGCGGGCACGCCGCGCTCCGCAAGGATGGTCCTCTGGGCCTCTGCTTCTCCTGAGATGTCCTTGCCCCGGCCCCTCCCCGGCCCGGCCCTGGTGCCTGCCTTCAGTTTCCCTTCGGTGGGATTTTTTGTTGCGTAGGCACACGCCCGTGCTTCTCCTTACTGACCTAGGTACCCACGTTAGGCGAGGGGAGATGTGGGGCTGGGAGAACCTTTTCTGCCTGATCTTCTAGGCGGAGGCAGGTGTGTTGTCTGAAAAGACCCTCACTCAACTCAGGCCAAGTATGCTATGTACTCTCTCTCTTCTTCCGCAGACACGGCGGAGCCCGGCACCCGGGAACCTCTTCCGGACGTGCCGCCTTCGCGCACGGATGCGCCCGACGTTTGCACCGAGCCCGACCACGGTAGGGGCCCGGGCGTCTTGTGTCCTCTGCCCCTGGGTGCCCGCGGGGTTGCCGGAGCTCCTGGAGCGAGAAGGGGGCTTTCCTAGTCCCTCCGGGACCGGGAAGCGGTCGCCCAGCGACTCCTGGTCCCGAACCCCTGGCCGGTGCTCTGGAGCTGCGGTGGCATCCTCGGCTCTCTGCCAGGAAGGATGTGCTTCCTGGCAGAGAGAGGGGCCGCGGTGCGAGTCGGGTGCTCCGACACGGGGCCGTGTGTGCTCCCGGGTTCTCAGCTTGGCTGCACGCTGCCTGGGCCTGTGTGCAAGGCGTCCGTTTCTCCCCGCTGGGGTCTCCTAACCCGTCCGGGAGGGGGCTATGCTTCCTGTTCCCCACGTCTGCTCCTGCCATGGCCCCGTCCGGTGCAGCAGTCCCACCAGCATGCCTTGAGTTGCCACGCAGGCTGCGAGTGCAGAAGGCTCCCGGGACCTGGCGTGGAGTGCCCCACTGCCCCTGGTGGCCCAGTGTGCGCAGGGGACTTAGGCGCGGGCACGCCGCGCTCCGCAAGGATGGTCCTCTGGGCCTCTGCTTCTCCTGAGATGTCCTTGCCCCGGCCCCTCCCCGGCCCGGCCCTGGTGCCTGCCTTCATGCCTTCAGTTTCCCTTCGGTGGGATTTTTTGTTGCGTAGGCACACGCCCGTGCTTCTCCTTACTGACCTAGGTACCCACGTTAGGCGAGGGGAGATGTGGGGCTGGGAGAACCTTTTCTGCCTGATCTTCTAGGCGGAGGCAGGTGTGTTGTCTGAAAAGACCCTCACTCAACTCAGGCCAAGTATGCTATGTACTCTCTCTCTTCTTCCGCAGACACGGCGGAGCCCGGCACCCGGGAACCTCTCCCGGACGTGCCGCCTTCGCGCACGGATGCGCCCGACGTTTGCACCGAGCCCGACCACGGTAGGGGCCCGGGCGTCTTGTGTCCTCTGCCCCTGGGTGCCCGCGGGGTTGCCGGAGCTCCTGGAGCGAGAAGGGGGCTTCCCTAGTCCCTCCGGGACCGGGAAGCGGTCGCCCAGCGACTCCTGGTCCCGAACCCCTGGCCAGTGCTCTGGAGCTGCGGTGGCATCCTCGGCTCTCTGCCAGGAAGGATGTGCTTCCTGGCAGAGAGAGGGGCCGCGGTGCGAGTCGGGTGCTCCGACACGGGGCCGTGTGTGCTCCCGGGTTCTCAGCTTGGCTGCACGCTGCCTGGGCCTGTGTGCAAGGCGTCCGTTTCTCCCCGCTGGGGTCTCCTAACCCGTCCGGGAGGGGGCTATGCTTCCTGTTCCCCACGTCTGCTCCTGCCATGGCCCCGTCCGGTGCAGCAGTCCCACCAGCATGCCTTGAGTTGCCACGCAGGCTGCGAGTGCAGAAGGCTCCCGGGACCTGGCGTGGAGTGCCCCACTGCCCCTGGTGGCCCAGTGTGCGCAGGGGACTTAGGCGCGGGCACGCCGCGCTCCGCAAGGATGGTCCTCTGGGCCTCTGCTTCTCCTGAGATGTCCTTGCCCCGGCCCCTCCCCGGCCCGGCCCTGGTGCCTGCCTTCAGTTTCCCTTCGGTGGGATTTTTTGTTGCGTAGGCACACGCCCGTGCTTCTCCTTACTGACCTAGGTACCCACGTTAGGCGAGGGGAGATGTGGGGCTGGGAGAACCTTTTCTGCCTGATCTTCTAGGCGGAGGCAGGTGTGTTGTCTGAAAAGACCCTCACTCAACTCAGGCCAAGTATGCTATGTACTCTCTCTCTTCTTCCGCAGACACGGCGGAGCCCGGCACCCGGGAACCTCTCCCGGACGTGCCGCCTTCGCGCACGGATGCGCCCGACGTTTGCACCGAGCCCGACCACGGTAGGGGCCCGGGCGTCTTGTGTCCTCTGCCCCTGGGTGCCCGCGGGGTTGCCGGAGCTCCTGGAGCGAGAAGGGGGCTTCCCTAGTCCCTCCGGGACCGGGAAGCGGTCGCCCAGCGACTCCTGGTCCCGAACCCCTGGCCAGTGCTCTGGAGCTGCGGTGGCATCCTCGGCTCTCTGCCAGGAAGGATGTGCTTCCTGGCAGAGAGAGGGGCCGCGGTGCGAGTCGGGTGCTCCGACACGGGGCCGTGTGTGCTCCCGGGTTCTCAGCTTGGCTGCACGCTGCCTGGGCCTGTGTGCAAGGCGTCCGTTTCTCCCCGCTGGGGTCTCCTAACCCGTCCGGGAGGGGGCTATGCTTCCTGTTCCCCACGTCTGCTCCTGCCATGGCCCCGTCCGGTGCAGCAGTCCCACCAGCATGCCTTGAGTTGCCACGCAGGCTGCGAGTGCAGAAGGCTCCCGGGACCTGGCGTGGAGTGCCCCACTGCCCCTGGTGGCCCAGTGTGCGCAGGGGACTTAGGCGCGGGCACGCCGCGCTCCGCAAGGATGGTCCTCTGGGCCTCTGCTTCTCCTGAGATGTCCTTGCCCCGGCCCCTCCCCGGCCCGGCCCTGGTGCCTGCCTTCAGTTTCCCTTCGGTGGGATTTTTTGTTGCGTAGGCACACGCCCGTGCTTCTCCTTACTGACCTAGGTACCCACGTTAGGCGAGGGGAGATGTGGGGCTGGGAGAACCTTTTCTGCCTGATCTTCTAGGCGGAGGCAGGTGTGTTGTCTGAAAAGACCCTCACTCAACTCAGGCCAAGTATGCTATGTACTCTCTCTCTTCTTCCGCAGACACGGCGGAGCCCGGCACCCGGGAACCTCTCCCGGACGTGCCGCCTTCGCGCACGGATGCGCCCGACGTTTGCACCGAGCCCGACCACGGTAGGGGCCCGGGCGTCTTGTGTCCTCTGCCCCTGGGTGCCCGCGGGGTTGCCGGAGCTCCTGGAGCGAGAAGGGGGCTTCCCTAGTCCCTCCGGGACCGGGAAGCGGTCGCCCAGCGACTCCTGGTCCCGAACCCCTGGCCAGTGCTCTGGAGCTGCGGTGGCATCCTCGGCTCTCTGCCAGGAAGGATGTGCTTCCTGGCAGAGAGAGGGGCCGCGGTGCGAGTCGGGTGCTCCGACACGGGGCCGTGTGTGCTCCCGGGTTCTCAGCTTGGCTGCACGCTGCCTGGGCCTGTGTGCAAGGCGTCCGTTTCTCCCCGCTGGGGTCTCCTAACCCGTCCGGGAGGGGGCTATGCTTCCTGTTCCCCACGTCTGCTCCTGCCATGGCCCCGTCCGGTGCAGCAGTCCCACCAGCATGCCTTGAGTTGCCACGCAGGCTGCGAGTGCAGAAGGCTCCCGGGACCTGGCGTGGAGTGCCCCACTGCCCCTGGTGGCCCAGTGTGCGCAGGGGACTTAGGCGCGGGCACGCCGCGCTCCGCAAGGATGGTCCTCTGGGCCTCTGCTTCTCCTGAGATGTCCTTGCCCCGGCCCCTCCCCGGCCCGGCCCTGGTGCCTGCCTTCAGTTTCCCTTCGGTGGGATTTTTTGTTGCGTAGGCACACGCCCGTGCTTCTCCTTACTGACCTAGGTACCCACGTTAGGCGAGGGGAGATGTGGGGCTGGGAGAACCTTTTCTGCCTGATCTTCTAGGCGGAGGCAGGTGTGTTGTCTGAAAAGACCCTCACTCAACTCAGGCCAAGTATGCTATGTACTCTCTCTCTTCTTCCGCAGACACGGCGGAGCCCGGCACCCGGGAACCTCTCCCGGACGTGCCGCCTTCGCGCACGGATGCGCCCGACGTTTGCACCGAGCCCGACCACGGTAGGGGCCCGGGCGTCTTGTGTCCTCTGCCCCTGGGTGCCCGCGGGGTTGCCGGAGCTCCTGGAGCGAGAAGGGGGCTTCCCTAGTCCCTCCGGGACCGGGAAGCGGTCGCCCAGCGACTCCTGGTCCCGAACCCCTGGCCAGTGCTCTGGAGCTGCGGTGGCATCCTCGGCTCTCTGCCAGGAAGGATGTGCTTCCTGGCAGAGAGAGGGGCCGCGGTGCGAGTCGGGTGCTCCGACACGGGGCCGTGTGTGCTCCCGGGTTCTCAGCTTGGCTGCACGCTGCCTGGGCCTGTGTGCAAGGCGTCCGTTTCTCCCCGCTGGGGTCTCCTAACCCGTCCGGGAGGGGGCTATGCTTCCTGTTCCCCACGTCTGCTCCTGCCATGGCCCCGTCCGGTGCAGCAGTCCCACCAGCATGCCTTGAGTTGCCACGCAGGCTGCGAGTGCAGAAGGCTCCCGGGACCTGGCGTGGAGTGCCCCACTGCCCCTGGTGGCCCAGTGTGCGCAGGGGACTTAGGCGCGGGCACGCCGCGCTCCGCAAGGATGGTCCTCTGGGCCTCTGCTTCTCCTGAGATGTCCTTGCCCCGGCCCCTCCCCGGCCCGGCCCTGGTGCCTGCCTTCAGTTTCCCTTCGGTGGGATTTTTTGTTGCGTAGGCACACGCCCGTGCTTCTCCTTACTGACCTAGGTACCCACGTTAGGCGAGGGGAGATGTGGGGCTGGGAGAACCTTTTCTGCCTGATCTTCTAGGCGGAGGCAGGTGTGTTGTCTGAAAAGACCCTCACTCAACTCAGGCCAAGTATGCTATGTACTCTCTCTCTTCTTCCGCAGACACGGCGGAGCCCGGCACCCGGGAACCTCTCCCGGACGTGCCGCCTTCGCGCACGGATGCGCCCGACGTTTGCACCGAGCCCGACCACGGTAGGGGCCCGGGCGTCTTGTGTCCTCTGCCCCTGGGTGCCCGCGGGGTTGCCGGAGCTCCTGGAGCGAGAAGGGGGCTTCCCTAGTCCCTCCGGGACCGGGAAGCGGTCGCCCAGCGACTCCTGGTCCCGAACCCCTGGCCAGTGCTCTGGAGCTGCGGTGGCATCCTCGGCTCTCTGCCAGGAAGGATGTGCTTCCTGGCAGAGAGAGGGGCCGCGGTGCGAGTCGGGTGCTCCGACACGGGGCCGTGTGTGCTCCCGGGTTCTCAGCTTGGCTGCACGCTGCCTGGGCCTGTGTGCAAGGCGTCCGTTTCTCCCCGCTGGGGTCTCCTAACCCGTCCGGGAGGGGGCTATGCTTCCTGTTCCCCACGTCTGCTCCTGCCATGGCCCCGTCCGGTGCAGCAGTCCCACCAGCATGCCTTGAGTTGCCACGCAGGCTGCGAGTGCAGAAGGCTCCCGGGACCTGGCGTGGAGTGCCCCACTGCCCCTGGTGGCCCAGTGTGCGCAGGGGACTTAGGCGCGGGCACGCCGCGCTCCGCAAGGATGGTCCTCTGGGCCTCTGCTTCTCCTGAGATGTCCTTGCCCCGGCCCCTCCCCGGCCCGGCCCTGGTGCCTGCCTTCAGTTTCCCTTCGGTGGGATTTTTTGTTGCGTAGGCACACGCCCGTGCTTCTCCTTACTGACCTAGGTACCCACGTTAGGCGAGGGGAGATGTGGGGCTGGGAGAACCTTTTCTGCCTGATCTTCTAGGCGGAGGCAGGTGTGTTGTCTGAAAAGACCCTCACTCAACTCAGGCCAAGTATGCTATGTACTCTCTCTCTTCTTCCGCAGACACGGCAGAGCCCGGCACCCGGGAACCTCTTCCGGACGTTCCGCCTTCGCGCACGGATGCGCCCGACGTTTGCACCGAGCCCGACCACGGTAGGGGCCCGGGCGTCTTGTGTCCTCTGCCCCTGGGTGCCCGCGGGGTTGCCGGAGCTCCTGGAGCGAGAAGGGGGCTTTCCTAGTCCCTCCGGGACCGGGAAGCGGTCGCCCAGCGACTCCTGGTCCCGAACCCCTGGCCAGTGCTCTGGAGCTGCGGTGGCATCCTCGGCTCTCTGCCAGGAAGGATGTGCTTCCTGGCAGAGAGAGGGGCCGCGGTGCGAGTCGGGTGCTCCGACACGGGGCCGTGTGTGCTCCCGGGTTCTCAGCTTGGCTGCACGCTGCCTGGGCCTGTGTGCAAGGCGTCCGTTTCTCCCCGCTGGGGTCTCCTAACCCGTCCGGGAGGGGGCTATGCTTCCTGTTCCCCACGTCTGCTCCTGCCATGGCCCCGTCCGGTGCAGCAGTCCCACCAGCATGCCTTGAGTTGCCACGCAGGCTGCGAGTGCAGAAGGCTCCCAGGACCTGGCGTGGAGTGCCCCACTGCCCCTGGTGGCCCAGTGTGCGCAGGGGACTTAGGCGCGGGCACGCCGCGCTCCGCAAGGATGGTCCTCTGGGCCTCTGCTTCTCCTGAGATGTCCTTGCCCCGGCCCCTCCCCGGCCCGGCCCTGGTGCCTGCCTTCAGTTTCCCTTCGGTGGGATTTTTTGTTGCGTAGGCACACGCCCGTGCTGAGTTGCCAGAGCTCCTGGAGTGAGAATGAGGGCTTTCCTATTCCCTCTTGGTCGGGAAGCTGTCTCCTAGTGATTATTTTTTCCTAGAAGTTGTCCTGTGTCCTAAGATTCCCTTGTCTTTTGCTTTCATGTATTTTTCATTTTGTCTATCAGTGTTTGAACTTGTTTAAAAGTGCTTTTTGAATCTCTTTTGCTTCGCTTTTCCTAACCTTCCTTAAATGTTTTCTTTTTTTTTTGTTTCTGTCCCTTAGTGGCACAGTCTCTCTCCGTGACCATTTTGTCTTTGCACTCTAATATGTATTTTGTTTCCTGTAATTTGCCATGATTTAGGAGATTTTTCTCAGTGTCCTCTTTCTGTGAATCCAAGATTTTCTGTTTTTTTCTGTTTCTTTGTAGGTGCTGTGGTCTCTCTAATCTTGTTACACAAGGTTGTCCCCAAACTTGTAGCGCCCTCAGTTGAACTTATGAGCAGTCTCTTTGGCTCATGTGTGGTTTGTGCTTTAGAGTTACTGGTTTTGTTCCTTTTGATGTGACATTTTTGTGGTGGAATGTTATTGCTAAGTGTCTAATTATTCTGACAACGTGTCTGTGTTTTCAACCTGTTTTGGAATCTTCATACTTTTGCTCAATATAGATGCGTTTCTTCAGTGTAGAGGTGCTCGTGTGCAAGTCGTGTCCTCCCTGACTGCCATTTGTCCTCATGAATCCTATCATTGGCTGAACACTGCTGCATAATGACTCGGCATTTTTGAATGTTCTCCGAGCCTTTTAGTTTTTCTTCCTTACTGTTTAGTTAGGAAATTATTTTTTGTTATTCTATACTAATGCTGAATGGAATCTGTCTTCTCAGTCACTCAATTCAGTATGCCTGGATCCTTCCATGGATGATATAATAGCAGAACCCTAATCAAGTGTCAAGTTTTTTCGCTGAACCTAATGCTGCAGTGTGCAGTGGAGCCAACCTGCACCTACATTTGCATGTCGTTCCATTCCTGTTTTCCCCATTCGAACATTTGTAAATATAGTAGAAATTTTTTCAGATATCGTCTGAGATGATGCCAAACTAAAAAACACTTTTGGACTACCTGTGACTTTACTTGTCTCCCAAGTACACACCATTTGTCCCATTTGTACGTTACCAGATCTCTCATTACATCTTTCTCTATTCTTTGGATGTCTGGAATTGTCTTTGCAATTAGGAGTATCAAGATATGTCCTTGGACAGAAAGAAAACCTTTAAGAATGAGTGGAGCACAGGAAATGATTTTACTCCAGCTGTTTGAAATCCATGAGCCATTTCCCATAATGCATGTTTCCCTGTACGGGATCATGAGTCAGAATTGTCAGGAATATCCATTGTGAGTGTGTTCATCTCTGTGTTTCAGAGATATTGATTTTATTCCTCTCTGATGTGGAAATGGGTATACTGTCTGAAAAATCACCGAGGACTTATTTTCTTTCCCTTGCCCAAAGACCTGATGATTACATGGGAATCTGACATTTAGGATGGTATGATAACTGATCAAACCCAAACTGTGTCCAATGCTGCTAGCACCAGTCTCCCTTTGGGTACACTTCTGTTCTAACCTCTGTTCTCTTGAGCACTTGATGTGCTCACATATCAGAATGCCTTACAAGTTCCTTTGATATTCTCTGCTGATCCTTTCTCTGAACACTAGGGGTTACTTTTTCAATTTTTCCTTTGTGTTTCTTAGGTTGCTGGAAACCTTTGATTTTCTGTCCTGGAAGGATAGAGTTCCTAGGTACAACATTGCTCTTGGGGCACATTTACTGAGATAGCCAGTTTGCTTCCTGTGGCTCTACACTGGCCTCACAGGTGCACACTCAATATGCACTTTCCAAGATTACAAAGATGTTCAGTTTCTCTCTCCTTATGCTTTTGCAGCTGTTTATGGTCACTGCAATGCTTGGTACACAAGTTCTATACCACCACGTGCCATACACTTTTTTCCTTGTAGTATTCTATCTTTGCATTTGGTACTTCTGATATGTAGTTGATTGTTAGTTTATGATGTCTCAGAAACCTCCAGAAAGTGTTGATTTTGAGTACCATTTGCTCGGATGTCAAATCATTGATTTGCTTGTAATAGCAGGTCGAATGTGTTTTCTCAACCTATCCTAAGACAATTTTAGGTATATCTGCATCAGAATCAATCTAACCAACAGGGAAATCCTAACCATTTCCACACATATACCTGGCCCAAATCCTCCATGCAAAGAGAAGGGCATGCCTGAGCTTGGCATTTGTCAGACATGTCATTTGTACTCTGTTGCTTTACTGAAGAGTTGGCATGGTTGTTTAGTAGCTTGTCGCATCGTATCTACATTTCTGGAGCCCTCCATGAAGGATAAACTTGCCTAAATATTTGCATGACTTTGTCATGTGAATTTAAGTCTTCAGTTGCTGTCCAGGAGGGACCAGATTCCTTGATGGAGTTATCCATGTGGCTCCTGTACTAGGGACAGTGGGTTGTGCATCATATTATTCTTTTTTTTGAATTTTTTTATTTAATAAATGTGAATTTACAAAGAGAAACTTTTGTAGTGTTGTGGCTTCCCCCCCAACCTCCCTCCCTCCCACGGCCCTCTCCTCTCCCACTCCCTCTCCCATCCCGCCCTTCATTGAGTTTCATTTTCAATTACCTTCATACACTGAAGATCAACTTAGTATATATACTAAGCAAGGATTTCAACAGGCTGCCCTCACACAACTGCACAAGGTATAGGGTATTGTTCGACTAGTAGTGTTGTTTATAAGTTTCATAGTAAAACACATTAAGGACAGAGATCCTACATGGGGAGCATGTACCCAGTGACTCCCGTTGTTGATTTAACAATTGGCACTTATTTATGACATCAGCAATCACCCGAGAATCTTGCAGTGAGCTGTCTAGGCTATGGAAGCCCCTTGAGTTCACCAACTCTGAACTTGTTTAGTCAAGGCCGTATCACAGTGGAGGTTCCTTCCTCCCTTCAGAGAAAAGCGCCTCTCTCCTTGATGGCCTGCTCCTTCTGCTGGGGTCTTGTTCACCAGGATCTTTCATTTAGATTATTTTTGCCACCGTGTCATGGCTTTCCATGCCTGTGAGACTCTCATGGACCTTTTAGCCAGATTCGAATGTCCCAAGGGTTGATTCTGAGGCAGGAGTGCTGTTTTGGGCGTTTGCCATTCTATGAGTCTGCTGTGTGTCCTGCTTCCCCCGCAGGATCATTCTTTGCCTTTTAATTCTATCCTTCATTATTTGCTTACACTGGTCTTATTTGTGAGATCTCTTCGACATATACCCTATCTTTTGGATCGGTTGTGTATTTATACTTATCACTTTACCAAGTGCACTGGCATTGGTACCTGCCTCCTTGGTAAGACTGAGTTGAAATCCCCTGGCGCATTTCTAGTGCCACCATTGGAGGTAAGTCCGAGTGAGCATGTGCCAACCTATATATCGCCTCCCTCTCTTATTCCCACTCCTATGTAATAGAGATCACTTTTCTGTTAATTTTAAATGCCTAAGAATGATTGTGTATTGATTACAGAGTTCAACCAGTGGTCGTATGTAGAACAAACAGAGCAACAACAATAACAACAACAAAAATACTAAAAGGAATAAAATAGTAAGTTGTTCCTCAATAGTCTAGGCAAGGGCTGATCATGTCATTGTTTCTCATAGTGTCCATTTCACTTCAATGGGTATCATTTTAGATACTCGTTCAGTTGCCATCGATCAGGGAGAACATATGATATTTGTCCCTTTTGGACTGGCTTATTTCACTCAGCATGATGTTTTCCAGCTTCCTCCATTTTGTTGTGAATGCCCGGATTTCATTGTTTTTTTACTGCTGTATAGTGTTCCATAGAGTACATATCCCATAGTTTCTTTATCCAGTCATCCGTTGATGGACATTTAGGTTGATTCCATGTCTTAGCTATTGTGAATTGAGCTGCAACAAATATTGAGGTGCAAATGGCTCTTTTTTCTCCCCTTTAATTCCATTTGGGTAAATTCCAAGGAGTGGGATGGCTGGGTCATGTGTAGTGCTATATTCAGGATCCTGAGGACTCTCCAAACTGTCTTCCATAGTGGCTTTACCAGTTTGCATTCCCACCAACAGTGGATTAGTGTCCCTTTTCCCCTACATCCTCGCCAGCATCTGTTGTTGGTTGATTTCTGTATGTAAGCCAATCTAACCGGGGTGAGGTGAAACCTCATTGTGGTTTTGATCTGCATTTCCCTGATGGCTAGGGATCCTGAACATTTTTTCATGTGCCTGTTGGCCATTTGGATTTCCTCTTTTGAAAAATGTCTGTTAAGGACCTTGGCCCATTTTTTATTGGGTTGTTTGTTTTGATTTTGTGGTGTTTTTTTGATCATTTTATAGATTCTAGTTGTTAATCCTTTATCTGTTGTGTAGTTTGCAAATAATGTCTCCCATTCTGTCGGTTGCCTCTTCACTTTCTTGACTGTTTCCTTTGCTGTAAAGAAACTCTTCAATTTGAGGTAATCCCATTTGTTTATTTTATCTTTGATTACCCGTGCCTCTGGGGTCTTCTCCAGGAATTCTTTGCCTGTTCCAATATCTTGAAGGGTTTCCCCTATGCTCTCAATTAGTTTTATGGTGTTGTGGCGCATCTCTAGTTCTTTGATCCATGTTGAGTGGATTTTTGTATAAGGTGCAAGGTAGGGGTCTTGCTTCATACTTCGACATGTGGACATCCAGTTTTCCAATCACCATTTGTTGAAGAGGCTGTCCTTGTTCCAGGGGTTGGTTTTAGGTCCTTTGTCAAATATGAGTTGGTAATAGATGTTTGGATTGATCTCCGGTGTTTCTATTCTGTTCCATTGGTCTATCCATTTGTTTGATCTGTCCATTGGTGAGAGTGGGGTGTTGAAGTCCCCTGTTACTATTGTATTTGAATCTATATCTCCCTTTAAATCCTTTAGTAATTCTTTCAGGTAGCCAGGCACCCTGTTATTAGGTGCGTATGCATTTATAATAGTAATGTCTTCCTGTTGGGTAGATCCTTTAATCATTATATAGTGCCCTTCTCTGTCTCTTTTAATAGTTTTTATGTTCAAGTCTATTTTGTCTGATATCAGGATGGCCACTCCAGCTCTTTTTTGATTTCTGGTAGCTTGGAGTATCTTTTTCCATCCTTTCACTTTCAGTCTGTGTGCATCTTTGCTGATAAGGTGTGTCTCCTGAAGGCAGCATATAGATGGATTCTCTTTCTTGATCCAATCAGCTAGTCTATGTCTTTTGGTAGTAGAATTAAGACCATTCACATTCAGTGTGATTACTGTTAAGTACTGTCTTTTCTCATTCATGTTTCCTAAAGGAGCTGTTTATGTATTTTGAACTTTGTGTGTAGGTTACTCTACATTCGCTTTTTTTGGTAGTGAAGTTCTTGTTTTGTATTTCTGTGTGCAGCACATCTTTGAGCAAGTGTTGTAGGGCTGGATGCATGGTTACAAATCCTTTCAGTTTCTGTTTGTCTTGGAAGATCTTTATTTCCCCTTCATTCATAAATGATAGCTTTGCAGGGTATAGTATTCTAGGTTGGCATTGTTTGTCTTTTAAAACTTGAAATATATCATGCCATTGTCTCCTTGCCTGTAGTGTTTGCGATGAGAAGTCTGGGGTGAGTCTGATTAACTTACCCCTGAATGTGATCTGTCGTTTTTCTCTGGCACATTTTAGGATTTGTTCTTTGTGTGTCACTGAGCTGAGTGTTGCCACAATGTGTCATGGTGAATTTCTCTTCTGGTCTACCCTGTTTGGAGTCCTGGCTATCTTTGAATTTGCCTGTTGTTATCCAGTTGCCTTTGTTTGAAGTTTTCTGATGTTATTTCATTGAAAACACCTTCCAATCCATTCTCTCTTTCCACCCCCTCAGGGACTCCTATTAACTGAACATTACACCGTTTGATTGAATCTTGTAGGTCTCCGACCATATTTTTTTAATTTTTTCATTTCTTCTTCCTGCGTTTGAACTGACTGTATTATTTCTGGAAGTTTGTCTTCAAATTCTGATATTCGGTCTTCTATTTCATCTGTTTGATTTCCGGGGGAATCCACGGTGTTTTTATATGGTCAATTGAGTTTTTCATTTCCAGTATTTCATTCTGGCTTCTCTTTAGGATCTCTAATCCTTGGGCTTGTTTTTCATTCCACTCTCGACACTGTTTCTCATTATTTCTAAGTAATCTTATTATTAATTTTCTGAATTCTTTTTCTGGCATGGTTTAAAATTCTTCTTCTTCAGCCTCTGTTATGGTTGGTTTAGCCTGCTCCATTGGCAAGTTTATGTGTTCTTCTATCTTCTTGTTGTGGGTTTTTGTTTTGTTTTTTGGCATTCCGTCTGGGTGGTTTTTCAGGTTGATTTCCCTCTGCTGTGGGCTGCTGAGTCTGTACCAATATCCAGTGTAAGCAGGCTGCTCTGCTTCTAGAGTTTGCTTATTTATGTTTTGCTTATTTATTTATTTTTTGTAACTTGTGTGGGCTGGTGTCAGGGCTTTCAGGTGCCAATCTCTGCCCCTTGGGGGCCGGTTTCCTTGTTCCTATGTTCGCCCTTATGTGTCTGTGCCTGGGGTTCGTTGGTCAGCCACTCTCACTGCACCTCCTGCGTGAGGAGTGTCAAGTAGCTCCAGACCACCTTTGGACTCTGCCCCTGCTGCTTCCTCCTCCGAAGCAGAGGCCAGCCTCCTTTAAGCCCGAATGTAAACAAACAGGATGGCTGCACTCTGCCTGCTGCAGCTCTGATTGTGGGTGGGGCGGCTCCTAAGGATCCTTGCGTTTTCGATCCTTCAGTGCATCCCCCTGGATCCTGCCCTCTTCCTGTGGGTGCTATTTAATTTTTTTCTTTCTGGAAACTTGAGTAGACTGGTGTCAGGGCTATGAGCTGCCCTCCCTCGCTGCCTGCCCCTGCGCAAGGAGTGCAGTGTCCCTCCACTCCACCTTTGGGCCCCACCTCCGAAGGTTCGTGTGGAGGCAGAGGCAGTTCTCCTTTAAGCCCATATGTAAACAAACAAGATGGCTGCTCCCCGCCCGCTGCAGCTCCGATTTGGGGGAGGGATCCTGGATCCTGAATCGGGTTGTGCATCATATTGTTCTTTCGTGGCTCCCACTGGGACATGGAGAGAGCACTTTCTGAATTACTGGATGTCGGAGGCCACCTGACAAACCACACAGAGACACGCAGCAGTCAGTCAATTCATCACCACGTTTATTGCCTCGTCGCGTTCCAAGCCAAAGTAGGGGGCCCGGCGATGAGGGACTGGAGGCAGTCTCCCTAAGGAAACCCTTCAGTCTCTAGCCACGAGCACCAAGAAACACAAGGGTATATACCCCAGGCCCCATACAGATAACATTCATTGTGTGCAATCATGCATAGCACAGGAACGAAACAAGTTTACAAGGTAGCAAAGATCAGGGTACAAGCTCTGCAGATAGAGCAAAGAACATCATAAACCTTCATCAGAAGTCACATCCTGCCTGCAGGAATGTGGGATGAAAAATCTTGTGCCTACAGAACAAAAGTACAGGAAACAGGATTAGATAAGGGACAGCGTCAGCCTGCTGCATCTCATGTCGGGCCAGGGCCACTAGCCCCGACAACTGGATCCTTTCTTTTCATCTGTGACTGTTGTCTCATTTTCTCCAAGTGGAAGGGAAATTCTTTAAACTCACATGATTGCCAAGGACATAAACAAACCTCTAAGAATGATTTTCAACTTGCCAGTTGTTTTTCTCTCAAAACATGACAACATCTCCCCATTTTCTCCTAATTTGAATTTTTATAGACTTAGCCTTATTATGTCTCAGAAAACTTGTGAACATCCACATTATGAGAATGTGTTGTTTGGGTTGGAGATCACTTGTGTTCCTGCTTTCTGACATGGAGTTGGATCTGCATCTGAAAATCTACTTAGGCAACTTTTGTTTTTTCTTCCACAGGAAGTATGATAGTCTCACTGGAGTCAGACCCAGAATCAGGCATGGTGACTGACTAGAGCCTTTCAGTGGCAAATGATACCATGCCTCAGCTCAGTAGGGGTCCATATGTTTTATGTCTTCTGATCTATGAGATGCTGAAAATTTCATGTGGCATAAGTTCTGAGAACTCCTCTTCAATATGGCTACCATGCTTTCAGGCTAATGCTGAGAGCTACTTTTCCCAGAATGTTTGGCTATGTTTTCTTAATGTTCCTGAAACCTTTAGTTTCTGCCACGGAAGGATGTATTTCCTCGATAGAGATTTGCCCATGTGACACCTGTACAAGACCATCATGTGGAAGCACATCTTCTCTCACTGGCCACAGTTGCACATTCTATGGGCACTTTGCAAGTTACCAGAAACTTTGGGATTTTCTATCTTTACCCTTTGCTATATCCTAAGGTCATCTGATGCTTTGTTCTCAGCTGCTGTTCAAATACAAAAAAAAATCTTGAAGAAATTTAAAATAAGAATTGTATTTTTCAAAACAACTCTCCTATCTATCTGTTTTGTTCTCTTTTTTTTTTTTTTTTTTTTTTTTTGACAGGCAGAGTGGACAGCGAGAGAAAGAGACAGAGAGAAAGGTCTTCCTTTTGCCGTTGGTTCACCCTCCAATGGCCACCGCGGTAGGCGCGCTGTGGCCGGCGCACCGCGCTGATCCGATGGCAGGAGCCAGGTGCTTCTCCTGGTCTCCCATGGGGTGCAGGGCCCAAGCACTTGGGCCATCCTCCACTGCACTCCCTGGCCACAGCAGAGAGCTGGCCTGGAAGAGGGGCAACCGGGACAGGATCGGTGCCCCGACCGGGACTAGAACCCGGTGTGCCGGCGCCGCAAGGCGGAGGATTAGCCTATTGAGCTGCGGCGCCGGCCTCTGTTTTGTTCTCATGCGTTTTCCTTTACTTCTCTTTTGGGGGTACCATAAAGTTCATGACAATCATCATTATGAATTAAACATGGTGGGGTGTAAAATAATTTATTTTAAACCATGTGCATATTGATATGGGCCTGTTTTCTGAAAACACCATTAGACAGCCTTAGTTCTTTTCATCAACAGAATAAGTAACACCACAATGGAAATCCAATCAGTGTCAAGGTGTGTGACTGACCATGATCTTCAGCCCAAATCTAGAGTGGAACCACACTTTCCTTTTGCACTTTATCTTCTTAGTTACTGAAAAGCACTTTGGTGTATTTCCTTAGGATTTCTTCTTACTTCCATACAGTTTCTTTAAGTTTACACAAAGAATCCATTTTCAAAATATTCATGTGACCACTAACTTGACTTGGTCTCTTCAGTTGTTATCCAGGAAGGATGGAATTGCTCAGCAGAGATTGTCCTTGAGGGCTCTAATCTAAGGCAAAGCTTTTGTTTCATGTTGTTCTCTGTGTGGCTTCCAGCAGAACACGGAATGGGCACTTTCCAAGTTACCGTATCCTTTCCTTTTGTCTATACCTGGCTTTTTCTTTATTGAGGGGTGTTTGCAATTGTTAAGTCACAAATGATATTTAAGGATAGAAATAAGGAATCTAAGGATATATTTGAAATTGGCATTTTTGTTGCTGAATCATTAAATCTATGAGCCACTTTCTCATTGTACCTCTCTTTATAAACCTATGTTTCTCTTGTGTCAGAAAACTCATGAAAATCCACATTATGAGCATATATTTCTATGGGTTCAAATAATGTTTTCCTGTTGTCAGTTGATAAAATGATTGCATTCTGCAAATATCCTAAGAAAACTTTTGATTTACCTTCCACAGGTGATTTAATGCTACCCTGGAGTGTGCACCAGTGTAAGGTATGATGACCGAGTAAAAACATTTTGCAATGGCAGCTGAAGCCTTCTGTCCTCTGCATTCTGAGTTACTAAAGAGCTGAGTTAGTGTCAGTCCTTAGTATTTTTCTTCATTTCTATGCACTTCCTTTAACCTAACACTAGGGGCTACTTTTCAAAAATATCTGTTTGAGTTTTCTCACTTTGCTTGAAAACCTTAGTTTCCTCACAGGAAGGAGTACTTTAGTAGAGAATTGTCATTGAGGTATCTAAACTAAGACTAGTGTTTTGCTTCATGTTTTTCTATCATTTGTTTGCTGGAGTACACTGAGTGGGAATTTTCCAACTTGCCAGTTTCTTTCATTTTTTTCCATCCTTTTCCTTTGGCTTTACCAAGGGGTAGTGTAGCGGTCAGTACACAATGTATTCAAAGACAAAAATTAAACAATGTAAGAAGGAAGTTAGCATGAGGACTTGTTTTGCTCCCCCAAATTGTTAAACCTGTGCATCAAGTTCTCATCCATTGTATTTACATAAACTTACCTCTTAGAAGTCTCATGAAGTCCACATCATGGGTGCATTATGTTTCAGTATATTTTTTCTTTTACTGTTGCTCCATGTTGAAATGAATATGTTGTCTTCAAATATACTAAGACAACCCCTGGTTTTTCTTCAACATAAGAAATTTCTCCCACCACTCCAAACCAGAACAGTGTCATGTATATTCACTGACCAAAATCCTCCAGTGGTAGAAGATGAGAAGTCTGACCTTCTATGGGACCACCCGTGTCTACTGTACTCTGTCTTCTGAGTTACTGGAGAGCACAGTTGACATGATTCCTTAGGATATTTTTTCCCGATAAACTTCATTTCACCTCACAGTATGAACTAAGCTTTCTAGAATGCTTGCACATGTTTTCTAATGTTGTTTGACATCTTCAGTTTCTGTGCATGAAGAATGGACGGAATTCCTGGGTAGAGAATTGCCCAAGAGGCACCTAAAATCAGAAAAGTGTTTTGCATTGTTATTCTATTGTTGTCTCAAAGTTGCACGCTGCATGGACACTTTTCATGTTACCAGATAGTATCAGTATCTCCTTATGCCTTTGCCATAATGCAGGGTAATTTCAGTGCTTTCTACACAAATAGTGTTCAAAGGTAAAAATAAGACACCTAAAAATGAATCCAGAACATATATTTTCCTTAGCCTTTCTACATGAAGTCTCAGAAACCTCATGAAAATCCCCATTGTAAGTGTAGGATGCTGGTATTTAAAGTAGTTTGTTATTACTATCTGATACTGAGATGAGTCTGTCTTATGAAAATATTTTAAGACAGCTTTAGTTTTTTCTGCAATGGAATGAATGACACTCCAGGGGAATCCCATTCGGTGTCAAATATGGTGACTGACAAAAATCTTCCACGGGGAGAGGATACCAGGCCTAACCTTGCAGTGGGCCTACTGATGTTTTCTCTCCTCTTTTTCTTACTTATTATGAGTATAGCTGGCCTGATTCCTTAGGGTTTTCTCTATTTCTTTTAAAGATTTTTAAAATTTATTTATTTGCGAGGTAGAATTACAGACAGTGAGAGAGAGACAGAGAAAGGTCTTCCATCTGCTGGTTCACTCCCCAAATGACCACAATAGCCAGAGTTGCACCGGTCCAAAGACAGCAGACAAGAGCTTCTTCCAGGCCTTCCACATGGGTGCAGGGGCTGGAGCACTTGGGCCAACTTCTACTGCTTTCCCAGGCCATGGTGGAGAGCTGGACCAGAAGAGAAGCAACTGCGACTAGAACCGGTACCTATATGAGATGCTGGCACTGCAGGTGGAGGATTAACCTACTGTGCCAAAGCACCAGTATTTTATCTTTCTGGACAAATCTTTTAACTTTACACTAAGAACTATTGTGCAGAAATGTTTGTAGAAGTTTTCTAACTTGGCTTGGACTCTTCAGATCCTGTGCAGGAAGCATGGAGTTCCTTGCCAGGGAATTTCCCGTGGAGCAATTCACCTCATCTACTCCATTTTTTTATTCCTCCTATTCTATCCTTGACTCCTAGAGAAACACCAAATGGGCACTTTCCAAGTTACCAGACCTTTGATTTTTATCATAAATCTTTTTGTCTTCTGAAAGAGTAGTTGTGATTGTTAAGATACAAATAATAGTCAAGGATAAAAGGGGAAAAAAAAACCTAAGAATGAATTTAAACAAGAATTTTGTTCTAAAATTGTTAAACTATGGGCTTTTTCATTATCCATATTTTAAGAAACTGATTTTAATGATGTATCAGAAAACTCATTCAAGTCCACAATAGGAGCCAATTTTCTTGGATTTCAAATTTATTTTGCTGCCATCAGATGTTGAGATGGGTCTGTTGTCTGAAATATCTTGACAACTTTTGTTTGTCATTCTGCAGGTGCTGTAATGCTACCGCTGCTGTTGACACAATACCAGGTAGGGTGAATGGCCAAAATCTCGAAATGGCACAGGATGCCACGCCTGAGCCTAGATGGGCCCACCTATGTCCTCTGTCCTCTGCATTCCAAGTGGCTGGAAAGCTGAGTTAGGATCTCTTCTCCTTAAGATTTTCTTTTCTTTTCTCTGTATTTTACTTAACGTAAGACTAAGGACTACTATTTCAAAATGTTTGTTTTAAACTTTGCTTGAAATATCTTCAGTTTCTTCCCCTGGTGGGTGAAGTTCCTTGGTAGAGAATTGCCCATGAGGCCCATAAACTAAGACTACATAGTCTTCATGTTTTCCTCACACTTGTTTGAAGCACAACACTGAATTCACATTTTCCAAGCTACAAGTTTGTTTCATTTTTTTCTTATCCTTCATTAAATGTAGTTCTAATGCTGCAACACAATTTGGTATTCAAAGACAAAAACTAAAATATAAGAATCAAGGTACAACAGGAAGTTGTTTTGGTCCAAAAGAACAATTACTCTAGGTGTCAATTTGCTCATCAATGGTATCTTTTCATAAGCTTATCTCTAAGCTGTCTCAGAAACCTCCTGAACTCCACACCATGAGTGTATCATGCTCTCACCTAACATTATTTTTCCTGCTCCCTGGTGTTTCTTCAGCAGAACAAATTACCCTGCTACTGCAGACCAGACCAGTGTCCAGTATAATGACTGAGCGAATTCTCCAGCAGGAGAGGATGCCAAGCCTGAGCTTGGTATGGGCCCACCCAGTGCACTGTCCTCTGACTTCTGAGTTACAGAAGAGCACAGTTACCATGACTCCTTAGGATTTTTTTCCCCATGCACTTCATTTAACCTCACAGTAAGCACTGCTTGCACAAGTTTTCTATTTTTGCTTGACACATTCAGTTTCTGTCCAAGAATGGATGGAATTCCTGTGTAGAGAATTGCCCAAGAGGCACCTACAACAAGACAACCATTTTGCATCAAGTGGTTCCATGTTTGTTCACAGTTGCACACTGAATGGACACTTTCTTTTTCTTTTTCTTTTTTTTTTTTGACAGGCAGAGTGGACAGTGAGAGAGAGAGACAGAGAGAAAGGTCTTCCTTTTGCCATTTACCCTCCAATGGCCACCACAGCCGGCACATTGCGCTGATCCGAAGCCAGGAGCCAGGTGCTTCTCCTGGTCTCCCATGCAGGTGCAGGGCCTAAGCACTTGGACCATCCTCCACTGCACTCGCGGGGCATAGCAGAGAGCAGGCCTGGAAGAGGGCAACTGGGCCAGAATCTGGTGCCCCGACAGGGACTAGAACCCGGTGTGCCGGCGCCACAGGGCCGAGGATTAGCCTATTGAGCCACGGCGCCGGCCAATGGACACTTTCCAAGCTACCAGGTCCTTTCAGTTTACCTGCCCTTATTCTTTTGCATTATCAGGGGTTAATTCCAATGCTTTGTACACAAAGAGCATTCAAAGATAAAGGTGAATCTTCTAAAAATGAAGAGTAGGGATTTGTTGGGTTCAGAAAGTATAATATCTATGGTTTTTCCTAACACATATTTTCCTTAAATTGTCTGCATGAAGTCTCAGAAACCTCATGAAAATACTCCTTTATGAGTGTGTGACACTTGGCTTTAAAGTACTTTTTTTGCCACTCTCTCTCTCATACTGAGTTTACTTTATGAATATGTCCTAAGAAAACTTAGGTTTTATCTTCAGTGAAATAAATAATGCCACTCCTGGAATCTGACCCCATGTCAAGTATGGCAATTGACTGGAATCCTGCATTGGAAGAGGATTCCAGGGCACAGCTGTGTCCTCTGTCCACTCAGTTACTCAAGAGCTCCATTGGCATGATTTCTTAGGGCTTCCTCTTAACTTCTCCACAGTAGTACCAGCAAGCACTCTGCAAACCTAGGTTATTATTGGGAAAAGGCAATTTTTTTACAGGGTGAAGTTTGGTTCATAACCTGGAGACATGTATTATCAGTTCCTTCTCGTGTGTGTCTTTTCTTGGTTTAATGATGTTTACCTCATGTCTTAGGTGAAATCTTTAGGGGCAGTTCTTTAATCAGGAATTAGGATATCTCCAGAATCTGAGAATATTATTTCACTTTTTATTTCAACAGAAATGGAACCATCTCTTCATATCTGGTGCTTTGGAACAACAGTAATCGACCCTATAAAGCAGAGCTGCAAAACTCACATCTAGTAGGGGGCCGCCCAACTCTCTGAAATGTATCATTTTACTTCATTCAATGGTAGCACATTCACAGCTGAACATCACTAATTTTCCTACACTCTAACGTGCAGCTAAGAGTGTTTTTAGAAAAAAAATTGACAGATATTTCTTTCTGTCCAGAAATAAACAAATTGGCTCGTAACTGACTTCAAAGGAGTCATGTTTTCTGACTGTGCGGAAATCATGTTGTACACTTCACACTTCGCAATCTTATTCAAAAAGGAATATATAATGATCTGATTCCAAAATTTCAGCTCAACCCATTTCAGTCTTTAATTTCCAATTCCATTGTTCAAAGGGACATGCAACAGTTACTATAAAATCAGTATTTAAGGATACAGTGAAATATATAAAAACAGAATGAAATATGAGCTGATACTGGCACAAAAAATTTAAACCCACACATAATTTTCTTCATGGTAGCATTTTCATACATTTTTTCATCATGAAGTCACAGAAAGTTCATGAAAGCTCATATTCTAAAATCTCATTAAAATTTGATGAAGATGCATACCATAAAATCCTTTGAATGGATTTAAAATTGTGTCCATACTAAATCACATTTTAATTCTACCTTTATTTTTTTGAGGTTTGTAAAGATTTATTTATTTACTTGAAAGTCAGAGTTACACAAAGAGAGGGGAAGCAGAGAGAGAGTTCTTCCATCTGGTGGTTTGCTCCCCAATTGGCTGCAATGGCCGGAGCTGTGCTGATCTGAAGCCAGGAGCCAGGAGCTTTTCCTGTGTCTCCCACGCAGGTGCAGGGGCCCAAGCACTTGGGCCATCTTCTACTGCTTTCCCAGGCCATAGTGGAGAGCCAGATCAAAAGTGGAGCAGCCAGGTCTTGAACTGGTGCCCATTTGGGATGCTGGCACTTCAGGCCAGGGTGCTAACCCATTGCGTCACAGTGCCAGTCCCTATGTTTTTTTTGAGTTTTATGTTCTCATTTTTCATTTTGAGGGGCTTTTGTTCTTTTTTTATCTTTTTATTTTTTGTTTTGTAATTTTAAATTTTTTTCCTATTTTGACATTTATGTTTTTATACCATTTATGAAATGGTTTATGCCTCCTGGACAAATAACTATTTTCAATATTCTGGATATCCTGAAGATGATGTTCATTATACCATATATTACTTTTATAAGAATCTTCAGAAAATCATACATTAATAATTAAATATTATAACTTGAAGGCATAAAGAAAATAAGTGATTCTCAGTTCCCACTCACTTTTAAAAAAAGAGTAAGCTCAGTTACCTGACTGTAGAATGCCATGATCAAACTCCACTAATTTGTTATGTAGGAAAATTTGGCATTATACTATGTCCAGAGCAAAACGTGAATCATAGCATCTTTCCATATATGTCTTCTAGATTTTAATTCCTATCATATTTTCATCAATGAGAAGTCACTTAAGAAAAATTCAGTAACACAGTCCTTTGAATGATGCTCATAAACCTTCAATATACAAATCACATTCCAGAACTCAAGGGAAATTTTAAGACCATCTGAACTACATCAACAATTTTGTAAGCAAAATCATCTGAAATATTCTTAAATCACCATAAATTCTCTCTCTGATTTAGTGCATCCAGCAGCGGGAATGGACCTAGTAAAGGTGGTAAGTTGGCTTTGGGGTTGATGCTTTTTAAAATGATTGGCTAAAGTATAGGGCCTGAGCTGCTAGGGTGTATGTGGCAAACTGCAGGGTTTCGGGATGTTATCAAGCACCTTTACTGCCTGAAAAGACACCTGGAACTTTAGGTATTTCCCTGCTATCTGCTGATTGGCTGTTGCTAGGGGAGTTTATCGCAAGGGAAGTTTATTGTCCTCTTTTCAGGAGCTTTTGGCTTAGGGTTCAGGCCTGAGTTACAAGATGGAGGCCACTCTAAAATAGCTGCACCTTGATCCAGGCTCCGGTCTCTCGTTGTAAATCTCTATTGTTTTAAACATATTCTACTGATGGCCCATATCAGTGAATCTGTAAATCCAGTGAATGATGTGAAATCTTTTTCTCACACGCAGAGCTCATTACTTTGCTTAGTATATAGAAGACATACCCAGTGATCTGTCCACTTCTATCTTTGTTCACCTAAAGAATTACGCCATGACTTCTTGGCTTCGATAGTCATTTGTACATGATTATGGCTTTGAGGGAGGCCCAGCTCAGTTGGGTAGTTCTTCTGGTCTCACTGAGTCACTCGGGGGCCAGAAGACAACTGTGTATTTCTCAACTTCCTTTGATCGCTACATAGCCATATACCGGGGGAGGAGACTGGAAATCTTTTCTTACACAAATTTCATAAAGTTTTCCTATATTGCAGCTCCATCTGATTATTCCCTATTTTAGATAAACACTTGGACCCACTAGGCCTTGGCTTCTATATTTTCTCCACTACCAGGAATTACACTGGTGCTTTCAGTATTCTCTGGAAAATTTTAAATTCTGTGGTAAATGATCATGTTTTGTGGTAGTTATAGTCTGCTTAATGCCCACTAAAATGTACAGGCAGCTCTTCATATCCTGTGGTTTCAGCCAAATCCAGAAAGAAAATATAAGATGCAAAGTTTCTCATTATCATTATTCTCTGAAGTATAAGTTCCATTCCTTACAGAACATTTAATTTGTAGGAGGTAGTGTAGGAGATGTAGAGGTCACTTAAAAGGATATTTGAGGGTGGCATAAATTATATGCAAATACAGTTCTACTTGATATTGGGGTAGGGGCATCTATGGATTTTGTTATCTTTTGGGATCATGGAATCAATTCCCCACAGATGCTGAGCGAGAACTATCTATGGGGGAATGAAGATGTGCATATTTCTTGGAATAAAAGGATTTCATATGTGTTGGTAATATCTTTACATTTGAAAATTGGAGAGATAAAAGAGCACATATGGGATTTCAGAGGGTAGCAGTAAGACATCCTCTTGATGCATGATGTTTTAGATTAATTGCAGCATTATTTTGAAGTTCTGAAATACATGAAGCATTTCCATTCATGATGCTAAAGTGGAGGATACTAATGGGATCTCTTCTCATTAGAGATGATGGCATGGTTGTGTGAAAAATCTTTGAGACATCAACAATTGCTGTATAAAAGGGACAAAAATATATGCCTTCACAATGCATCTAGGTTTTGAATCAGGAAAGAAATACCCTAAAGTCAATCCTTCCAGTTGCAAAAGAAGGGACACAAAAGGAGGTAAAGAAAATCTGAGATTCAAGGAATTTGTCAATTGCAACTCATGGGCACGATTCTTGCTATAGGGAAATAGTTAATAGTTTTCTCTCAGCGCTCACACAATAGAGACTTGAGGAAAGTAACTTACATCTTCAGTTTGGAGAAAGATCATAGGGCCTGAACAACTGTAAAAGGGCACAACTCTTGAACTGACTTACAATGACTAGAAGGCAATGAGGTTTTCAGTTTATCATCTTTACGGTAGCTGTGAGAAAGATAGTATAATCAGCAGTCTATGCTTAGTGATGTGATAAGATTAAACATTTCCATCAACAAAATAAAGGCCCTTGGGATGAATTATGTTATTCCGGAAAGAAAACATACCCATGCTACCAGTATACATGTATACATGAATCCATGTATACAAGGTTTACTCATGAGCATATATCTTAAAAAAAACAAAAACAAAACTGTGCATGGATTTCAAAATTATTTGCCCCAAGGAATTCATTTCCATGAGCTTTTTGAAGTACCCTTGTATTTACACAAACACATTCATTCACTTCATATCCACAAAAGCAATGTGTTAGAATTTGTGGAATGGATGATATATTAGTGAAAATACAACGTCTTTACAAAGCAGTGGGCAATGTCTTGGATATTTTTCTTCAGCTCCTTCCATGCTTGGCAAATGAGCCAGTATTCTGAAGATCTGTAGTAGATAGTGACCCTCTTTTCTATTTTGTGTTTTGTGTTTTACTTGTCTGCAGCCCGGGTGATGGTAGGAAGAAATGATTTTGCCTTAGCTTTAGGCCACAGTGTCAATTCTTAGTTTGGTTGGCTGAGGCCTTTGAAAGAATGAAAGCATTCCTTGTACAATTCAGTTAAATAAAAATGCTACTAGAAAACTGTAAGATTTTTAATTTTCAACATGGAAAATGAGATTATGAATATCTTACATGAATGGTAAAGGTATAAAACTAGTTGAGAAAAAATAGCAATGACTTTGGAAAATGGTTGCTTCTGTGGAGGGAAGAAAGAGAACGAAGTACAGTAATATGAGACCTCAGGCATATGACCACTATTTAAAAGGAAGATTTAAAAATATTAACACTGTGCTATATGCTTCAGTTTATTTTTATCAAATAAAATATTATAGGTAATAAATACAAAATTCTTTTGCATGTATATGTGACATGGAGCTAATGCATGTATTTATGTACAAAATTGTGTGTACAAAAATGCATGGGAGGGCCCAGCATTGTGCTGCAGCAGGTTAGGCTGTCATCGGTGAGGCTGACATCCCTAACGGGCACAGATTCCTATCCCAGCTGCTCCACTTCTGATCCAGCTCCCTGCTGCTACACCTGGGAAAGCAGCAGTGGATGACCAAACTACTTGGCCCCTGCCACATGGGTGGGAGACCCCAATGAAGCTCCTGGCTTTGTCCTGGCCCAGCCCTGGCTGTTGCTGTCATTTGGGGTGTGAATCAGAAGATGGAAGATCTCTCTGACTCTCCCTCTCTCTAACTCTGCCTTTCAGACAAAGAGAGACATTTTTTGAACATGCATGGAAAATGGAATTAAAAGAAGAGTCTGTTAGGTCCAGTGTTGTGGCTCAGTGGGTTAAGCTGCCGCTTGAGATGCCAGCATACAATATGGCAGCACACCTTTGAATCCCAGATGCTCTGCTTCTGGTCCAGCTACCTCCTTGTACACCTGGAAAACAGAAGATGACCCAAGTATTCGGGACCTTGTAATCTATTGTGGGGGAACTGGAAGGAGTTTCAGGGTCTTGGCTTTGGCCTTATCCAGCTCCAACCATGGTGGCCATTTAAGGAGTGATACAGCAGGTTGAAGATCTCTTTTGTTGTCTCTTCCTCCATCACTCTGCTTTTCAAGCAAATAAAATAAATCTTGTAAAATTATGTTTAGTTTGGTAGACATTTTTTGAAAACATTCAGGTCTCTCATCATACATGATTCCCATGTGCTGATGGAAGACTTCCTGAATCAATGTATAAAAAGTTATTCATTACTTACTAAACAAGTGAATAGAGGAATTTCTATCATTCAGTAGTGCTGGCCTTTTCTATGACATATATGTATGTGAGTTCTCCATATTGACATGTGATCTTGGTGAACTCGGCGGTTTTGATGTATAGTAGTGTTCCATGCTACGAGTAGTGCATTCTTCTCACACCTACCTATCCATCTGAGCCCAAATTCCTAGGGGTTTTAGGTTTCAAAGGAACAGTTTATTAGCTTCCAAGGGAATGAACTTTTCAAAATCAACTCCATTCCTTTTTTTGTATGGGTTATTTGCATTCCGCTTTTGTAGTTTTTTGCTTTAATGTTTTAATGTCCATTGAGTTCAGCTTCCTGTACTAAGTGGTTAACACATCAACATTTTTTAAAGATTTATTTATTTACTTGAAAGTCAGAGCTTCAGGGGTGGGGCAGGGGGGAGATATTTTCCCTCCACCGTTCTCTCCCCAGATGGCTGCAATAGTCAGGGTTTGGCCAGGCAGGAGCCAAGAGCCAGAAACTTCACCTGGGTCTCCCATGTGGGCAACAGGGACCTAAACACTTGGGCCATCTTCTGCTTTCCCAGGCCACTCACTAGTAGGGAACTGGGTCAAAAGTGGAGCACCCAAATGGAATACCAGCTTTGCAGACAGTGGCTTTACCCAGTATGCCATACCACCAGCCTCATTTATGTTTGATGTATGTATTTAGAATGATTGATAAACTTCAGGTACTTTCACTGCATCTCACGTGTTTCAGCATATTTTAAGTATTTTGACCGTCACTTACCTATTACATGTGATTAGTATTCTGTCATTCCAGGCTCTTCTGCAGAGGGAACTTTTACAAAGTCTCTCTGGATTTCGCCTTTAGCTTTCATGGTTTTCAGCTGCTTTGACTTAGTGTCTCAGTCCACCACAATAAAGCAGTGAGTTCAGAAAGGTAGGAAAGAGTTTCATTCTGCATGAAGAATGAGATACCACAATGTCATTGACAGCACTTCAAGGCCAAGGTCCACAGCCCCAGCCACCATTTTAACCTCAGGCATTCCCCCTTCAGGTCACTGTCTCCCTTGCTAATCGCCCCAGAGAAAGATGACTAGTCACTGAGGACAGGCCCTGTGCCCAGTGGGTCTGCTGCAGTTACACTTCCCAATCCTACCCAAGTTTCCCCACTCATTCTCCCTCCAGGCTGTTCCTGGACCTCAGTGATTTGCCTGCATCCTCCTTCCAAGGGTTTATGAATCTAACACACTTCTTCCTGACAGTCACTTCCCAGTCTGCCTGAGCAAAAGAAACCCCAGGCAGCCTTCGAATGGCGTCATACTATTGGCATGACAGCAAAATGTAGGGACTTAACAGCAGTGGAAAGGTGTCTGTTTACTTGCTTCACTTCAGTCCCTTAATGTCATCGTAGTTAAAATAGTTGGTTTTTTGAGAAGAGGTGATTTTTGTGTTGTTAGGAACCCAGTGGTGGGAGTCAACATCAGATTATTGCTTGGTTAATGGAATTACATTAACCATGCCTGGTTTAAACATGATATCCATAGACGTTATCACAAGGGACTTTTCTGATTACAGGAAGAAAAGGGGAGGGTTGGGCATGTAGCTGAGCCATGCAAATACTCAATCCCACATTGGGGTACCTAGATGTGATCCTTCTTCCCCTGACTCCAGCTTCCCACCAGTGTACACCAAGGAGGCACGGGGGTGGCTGTGATCATTGGATTCCTGCCACTCATGTGGGAGACCTGTTTTGTTCATGCTTCCCAGCCATGGGTCAAGCCATGGAAATTGCTGGCACTTGTGCTATGAGCCAGTAGGTGAGCTCTCTCTGTCCCCTCCTCCCCTCCCTCCCTCTCAAATAGGGAAATTCCAAAAAATAAGATTTTTAAACAGAAAAGAAACTGCTCTCTCCCTCTCTCCTTCCTGTGTCAATCCACACTTGCTCATTTTATGTGTAACCATGAATGCCGAATGAGTCAAGGACAGCTCTAAAGCTGAGTGGACAAAGATGATCAACACCAGCATGCATCCTGCCAACAACAGTGCTTCGCAGTTCATCCAAATCTATCTCAGTGCCTCACATGCTGGGCTCATCATTGGGAATAACAAAGAAGAGTAAAAGAAGAGAAAATGCTAGCAGAGGAGTAGCGCAGCAATGTAAAGAACAGATCTAGGTAAGTGCTGCCTTGTCTATAAAATAGAAGGCAAAACCCAACTTAAAGCCCTCAAATCCACAGTCTCATTAACTAAATGCTATTTCATTTTCTGAGAAAGGCGTGTTTTTGAACGTCAGTGATAACATCCAGATGAGAGATTTTCTGTGAAGAGGACTGATTTGTATGTATCAACCTTATAATCCGTTACAGGAGAGGAGGTCTCTGAGAACATTCAGGTCCTCTTGGGAGAGGCCAGACTGCACTCTTCTATGCGGCTCAATGCCAACAGTCTTCTCTTTGGCCTGCCTCTCTCTCCTTGCTTCCCACTCTGCAAGGGACAGAGATGTGGAGGAGTTGGTCTGCCTACCAGACCCCCAGGAAGTGTGAAAGCAGTGGTTGTAGGAGCCATGCAGAGAGGGCAGGAAGCAGGGTCCCAGCAGGGCAGCAAGAGTCCAAAGAGGAGCCTCCCCTGGGTCTTCGAGCACACAGCCTAAGGAAGTGGGAGGACAATCAGGAGGCAAAAGACTGACTGCACTCACATCTCCCACCTGCTGCATCAAGTGCCTGTGATGGTGAGCTCTGTGGGCCCCCACTGGAGTCAGCAAGTGGACCGCCCCACATGCATAGTTATCTTTCATTCTCTCCCACAAGCAGAGTCTTGGCTATGCTTTTGTAAAAAAAAAAAAAAAAAAAAAAAAAGATGGGCAAAAGCGTGAATAAAAAATCTTGAATAAAGATTTGACAAATACATTCCTTGGTTCCTAACTATGACTACTTTTACCCACTTCTTTCTGAGGCAAAATCAGATCTTTGATTAGGGTTGGGGAAGAAACCAGTATGGTGAGTCAAAAACATTTTAAAAAGTTGGATGATTTCAAGCGGTGAGTGGGGAATTCACTTAACAATAAACACTTGTGTTCAAGATCTCCTCAGGGCACAGTATACTGTGGGCAGGGTTCCTCCTGAGTCATGCCAGAAAGTGAAACAGTAACTTCTTTGTGGGTTTCCTTCTCATTGTTTCAATTAGTGGCATAGTGAGGCACAATGGAATGGGGTGAATTCAAAAGCATCAGTTCCATTGACTTCAGTTTATCCTATATCAACATGGGGGGGGGGGTAGGAAAGATGCAGGAGGCTGTTGCAAGGGTCCTACCACAGCTAGGGCCGAATCAATGAAATTGCAGACAGGCGGGCAGAGCTGACTACTTTGTGGAGGCAAACACGTTTCTCTCAAATCCTTTCCCCTGCAGAAGTGGGCAGGTGTCAGAGGATTGGGCATTGGGTTGGGATGGAGGCTGGAGAGGTGCAGCCTTATCTGGTTAGAGGAAATGTGGTATCAAGAGGGTGTCACTGCGCCGGCTGCAGCGTGGCGGCCATTGGAGGGTGAACCAATGGCAAAGGAAGACCTTTCTCTCTGTCTCTCTCACTGTCCACTCTGCTTGTCAAAAAATAAAAAATAAAAAGAGGGTGTCACTGAATCCCAGTAGTAACCAACAGCTGGTGCTGTTCCAGGATGCTGGGTGGAAAGTGGGAGGCAGGAAGCAGTCTCACCTTCCTTTCCATGAGCTGGTTCAGGAAGTTAAATGCAGCCAATGTTGATTTGGGCGGAGTGTTAAGCCTGGGATTTCCAGCTGCATGCACGTGCGAATCAACGTGGCCTTGTCCTTCCAGTGCTCACAGCTGAGTAAAATGGCTTTCCTCGTCTTCGTGGGCTCTTCCTTTCGTCCTGGCAGTTAGCAGAGACTGAAATTGGTAATCCTTTCATGAGTCTTGAAGAGTGCAACACAGAAAAAAAGGCATGGGTTGTGATGCAGGAGGGATGACACGGGACCTGTGAAGACGTGGGAGTAGCCAGACCTCGGGCAGTAGTGGTGCTGCCTGTGGGCAAGATGTTGGGAGCCACTGTGCTGGGTTCCCTGTGTAGGCCTTTGTTTAGACTAACCTTCAACTGTGTTCCTGTAAGGAGGAATCACTAGAAAAGTCCATTTGTACAGCTCACTGATATGGTTAGCGCCTGGCCATCTGGCTTCAGTGCTCTCTTTCTTGTACCTTGATAAGCATGTCTGCTAGCTGTGAGACCTCGCTGTAACTCCCTTTCTCAAATTGATACTGATTCCTGTGAAATTATTCCTTTGAACTATGTTGTGAGATGACACCTGCTTGCCCTCGACTGTTACAATCCTTGCCTTGTATTATATAAGCTGCTTCCTTCTCCAATAAAGTGAGACCTTGATCAGAATACTGTCTTGGTCTCCCTTCTCGTGTCTGCTTTGTCTCTCCATTCAGATCTGCCCTCCTCATGTCCTAGTTGATTACCCCACGGGCCGGGGCACAAGAGGCTGCCAAGCCAGGCCCCTGCACTGGCACCATAGGGATTGCTCTTGCATCCAGAGCCAGGGCAGTCCCAGAAGCTGGCCATGCCTTACAGGGGGGAGGTTGGGAGCCAGGAGCCTTGCAGGGACAGAGCCCAGGTCCCATTAGGGCACCCACCTGGCACCCACAACCAGAGGGCAGAGTTGCAATGCCATGCCCCAGGTTGGGCCAACGCTTTGGCCTGGGCCGCACACTCTTTTGGGTCCACTCTGCGACCTGGGTCTTGGCCGAACAGGGTTGGAATGACCTGGCCACCCGGGCAAGCAGGGCGGAGGCACAGTGAGGCAGGGAGAGCTGTGCATGCCAGTTGAGCCCCAGTTGAGGCTGCAGTCCAGAATCCACCACCCCCCTTCTCCCGAGCACAAGGGTCTATGGAGCACGGCTGAAACCTTGCAGCGCTGGCACCTGGACAATAGCCTGGACAATAGGTTTTAGTGCTCTTCCCGGCAGTGACCAGCTTTGGTCCTCAGGTATCCCCTCCACTGCTGCCACTGCCATCAGCCCTCTCTGGAGCCACAGGATCAATATTGTCTTCTTGACCTGCAGCAGCAACAGAGGGCGCCTCTGCCACCCCCGGTCGACCCTTCCCTCATGATGGTGGGTGCTCCCTCCTGTCCCGTGCCCACATGCCCCCCCCCCCCGGCTGGCCACACATCTTGGCCACGTCCCAGGGTCTGCCCTGTCATCCCCAGGGTTCAACTTGATGGGCATCTGCACCCCATGTCTGCTGAACAGAGAGAACACCTTGCCTAGAGTGGTCACGCCCCTGGCACTGGGAGGACACTGCCACAATTTTTAATGGAGCCTGGACTGTGGGAGCAGCCCCTGTTTTCTCCACGGGGATGCCCCTGCAATGTTGACCAAGGCTACTGAGACTGCTGACAAGGTGAGGGCCTCCGGTCAGCGGTGGCGGCAGGTTGGGGCTGCCGGGAAGCCAGCCTGTCATGGGTGGGTGTGAGGGTGTCTTGGAGAGGGACAGATGAGGGGCTCGGATTTGCCCTGAGGGGTGTGATGGGGCTGCCAGAGAGTTATTAGTAAACTGTATGGGTACTGTGATTTCAAGTTAGCACAGCTGCTTGATTGTGGAGTTGTCAGAGGTGACAGTTTCTATGCAAGGTGCTGGGCTCTGGATTCCAGGATATGGTTTTTCTTCTGGTCACTAAGAGTGTATGGAGTGTATGCAGTGGAGGGTGGCCCAAATGCTTGGGCTCCTGCACCCGCGTGGAAGACCAGGAGGAAGCACCTGGCTCCTGGCTTCGGATCGGCATAGCACCAGCCACAGTGGCCATTGGGGGAGTGAACCAATAGAAGGAAGACCTTTCTCTCTGTCTCTCTCTGTCTGTAACACTATCTGTCAAGTAAATTAAAAAAAAAAAAAAAGAACAATGATTTAGTGTCTACTGACTCCCACCATTTTGAGCATCTTTATGCCTTGTGCCATAGGTTTCCATAGACCCATCAGCAGGGAGCAGGGTTGGAAGTGGAACAGCTGGGACTCAAGCTGGTGCCCACATGGGATGCCAGCATCACAGGTGGCAGCTTTATCCATGTGTCACAATGCCAGTCCTAATTCCTGATGTTATCAATGTATGTTTTTTAAAAAGAGTTATTATTTATTTGAAAGGCAGAGTTACAGAGAGGCAGAGGCAGAGAGAGAGAGACAGACTGACAGACAGAGGTATAGAGAGATCTTCCATCCTCTGGTTCACTCCCCAGATGGCCACAATGGCCAGAGCTGCACCGATCCGAAGCCAGGAACCAGGAGCTTCTTCTGGGTCTCCCATGCTGGTGCAGGGGACCAAGGACTTGGGCCATCTTCTACTGCTTTCCTAGGCCAAAGCGGAGCCAGATCAGAAGTGGAGCAGCCGGGACTTGAACCGGCACCCATATGGGATGCCAGCACTGCAGGTGGAGGCTTTAGCTGTTGCACCACAGCACTGGCCCCATCAATGCTTAATTGACTTTAGTCATTAGCAGGTGGGCAGATCATAAAGAATGCTGATTTGATGGTTTTCCTTTGAGGAATAGGAGGTGTAAAATCTTTGGATGTGGTGAAAGTGTCTCCCTTTACATCCATACCTACCTGTACTTAGTATATACCAAATTGATCTCCTGTATATAAAGATAATGGAAAATGAATCTTGATGAAGAATGGGATGGGAGAGGGAGTGGGAGATGGGGTGGTTGTGGGTGGGAGGGAGGTTGTGAGGGGAGGGTCCACTATAATCTAAAAGTTGTTCTTTCAAAATTTGTAGTTATTAAATAAAAGTTTAAAAAATAAAAAATAACACTTGCTATGATACATAAAGAGAGCAAGAATACTCAAGTAGACCTATGAACTACAGTGTGTTTGCTAATCTTTTGATTGAGGAGGGAATGTGAACTACTATTCTGTAGATGAAAATCAGATGAGTCAGTGATATTGCTTATATCATCTCTCAATAGTCCATTAAACTATTACACAGTAAAGCAGAGCAATGCAACTTTATTGTGTAGGGACTTCATATTTTAGATATATTCCAGCTGTTTATTATTTGCTTGATGGTAGCTGTAGCCATGGAGACAACAGTAGAGATTACCATGCTAATCAGATGAGTGCTTAAGCTTTTTAAAATTCACTATCAGTTTGCATACATCAAAGCTTATCTCTAAAATTATGACCTTAGATGAGCTAAAAGCAGAGCCCATCTGCAGGTGATTTTACTAATTGTTTTCCGGGTCTTGTTAGCAAATACTATATTTAAGAATTTTAAATGAGCTGGCTCTTTTGACATTACACACAAATCGGAAAAATAATAATATTGAATATGCTAGTCCAGAAAATTGGCATTGGGAAGAATCTTTAAGTATCTAAACTTCTTGGTTCCCACATTAGAAGGCAGAAACTTCCAGAGACTTGGAGCTCAGAGAGACTTCCAGCTGAGTCCAAATCAGAATCTCAGGTTTGCTGGGCCTCATGACATTTTGTTGCACAAGTCCACACAGACGCACTGTTATGTCTGTGGTACGTGCCCATTTTCTTCTACATCAGTGACAACTTTTAAAGGAATGTGAGGGATAAAATGATTGCCACAAGTGAACTCGAGTTCTGAACCGATGTTTGATTTTCTTGAAACTCAGGTGGTCCTCTGTGCTGCTTTTTCACATTCATCTTTATTGATTTCAGCTTTCAAGGTGCAATTGTTTTGATATGAAACTGCCTAATAAATATAATCTATGTCACCAAAATTCTGAGCAAAAGGAATAACAAAACATGACAATTTCTGGACTGTGCCCCATTCCCATTTATTGGAGCACTTTCCATTGCTGTGGAGATGAAGAAAATACACTGTTTGGTGAGAAAGATGTCTGACAGGGTGGGTCGTGTCCTCACAAGATAGCAGCTGCTGTCACATGCAGTTTTTCCCATGGCAAGACTGTTTTTTCTTGTTTTATTTTCATTGCACTTTAAATATGATTTCAGATTATGAATATGTCTTACTTAGATCATTTCCTTAAAGAATTTAAATACAGCCCCTTCTGTCAGGTTCTATTTGCCTCTCAATCAGAAAACTTAATTGTAGCCTTGTCTAAATATGAGCAGAGTCGGCAAACTTGGAAGGCTTCCACAGCCTTGGCAACTCATGACGACAGCCTAGGGTGGTTACTGGCGCCATAAACTAGAGTGTCAATTTGTTGGGTCAACAACAGGAGCCACTGTGCACTTGCTCCTCATGTGGGATCTCTGTCCTTAATGTGCTGTACATTTTGATTTAATGCTATAACTAGTACTCAAACAGTATGTTTCACTTTGTGTTTCTATGTGGGTGCAAACTGTTGAAATCTTTATACTAAATTGATCTTCTGTATATCTGTATATAAAGAGAATTGAAAATGAATCTTGACGTGAATGGAAGGTGAGAGGGAGCAGGAGAGGGGAGGGTTGTGGGTGGGAGGGAAGTTATGGGAGGGGGAAGCCATTGTAATCCATAAGCTGTACACTGGAAATTTATATTCATTAAATAAAAGTTAAAAAAATAATAAAAAGGAAAAAAAAGAAAAAAGAATTTAAATACAGACATAAGCTGAAAGTTTTTCTATTGTCAAAACTTCAGTATGAATACATCTAACAAAGTGAATTTGATCTGATTTTTAAATAGTGTCTCATTTTAACATGTTGCATGAATTGCTTATAGAAATAAATCTTACATTTGGTAAAGTGAATTATACATTGTTTGATATACTGTATGTGGAATACAAGTATGTGATTACTTAATGCTTAATAATAAATACCTAATACTTAATAATAAAATAATAAATACTTAATACTTAATAATGCTTAATAATAAAATGAAAATACTTAATAATAAAAAATGAGGGAATCAAGATGGAAAATCTCCTTGAAACCAAATGTAAAATAAAGCAACCACAGCAACATATTTTCACTTTGTAAAATGAATATAATCATGACAACAGTGTTGGACCACACATTCCTGAAAAGCGGATTGTTAGCATGAATAAGGGCTTCTTCTAAGCTCCATACACTGGTGAGTAGGAGTGATGATTTGCAGTATTGTTTAAGCATGCAGATACATAATTGTGCACCTGAGCACCGGTGACATCATAAAGATCAAATATGTTTCCTGTATTCTTCAGGTTTTGTGTGTTTTCTCTGGCTTCTGAGGTTATTTGGGAGAAGTGAATTTAGATTCTCTCTTTTTAAAAAAGATTGATTTTTCTATTTGAAAGGCACAGTTATGTAGAGAGAGTAAGCAACACACACACACACACACACACCTAAATTCAAGCCCTGGTTCTGTTCCTTATTCCATTTCCTGTTAATCTGCACCCTGGGAGGCAGCAGGTGATAGAATAAGTACTTGGATTCCTGACACCTTTAGGAGACCTAGATTGAGTTCCTGGCTGCTAATTTCAGCCTGCCCCACCCCAGCTGTCACAGGCATTTGGAGAATGAACCAGAGGATGGGAGATCTCACACACACACACACCCCTTTTCTCTGTCACACTGCCTCTCAAATAAAATGTACCTACCAGCCGGTGCCACAGCTCACTAGGCTAATCCTCCACCTGCAGCACCGGCACCCTGGGTTCTAGTCCTGGTCGGGGTGCCGGATTCCGTCCCGGTTGCTCCTCTTCTAGTCCAGCTCTCTGCTGTGGTCTGGGAAGGCAGTGGAGGATGGCTCAAGTGCTTGAGTCCTGCACCCGCATGGGAGACCAGGGGGAAGTGCTTGGCTCCTGGCTTCAGATCCGTGCAGCGCACTGGCTCTGGAGGCCATTGGGGGGGGTAACCAACGGAAGGAAGGCCTTTCTCTCTGTCTCTCACTGCCCAACTCTGCCTGCCAAAAGAAAAAAAAATGTACCTACCATCTCCCTGGCTTTCTACGCAACAATATTGTCATATGCCTTTAATATACTTGAACCTGTCCGAAGGGTTAATGGGTGCCTGGTATTAACACTGATCCTCTAGTCACATATTTTACAGTGCTTCCAATTTGTCAGTTACTTTTCTGCCTGTTAATTATCATGTGCTATGGGAAAATGGTAAATTCATCTGCTAGGACTGCTATAGACTGGGTAACATAAACCATAGAAATGTATTTTCCCACAATTTGAGAGGCTGGAAGCCCAAGATTAGAGTTTCAAGATGGTTGGGGTTCTCGTGAGAGCTTGCAGACCGTTCTCATATGGCAGGGGAAAAGAGAGCAAGATTTCTGGTGTTGTTTGTGTAAGGGAGTCCATGCTGTTGGATCAGGTCTTCACTCTTCTGTCTCCATTTGTCCTTAATCAGCTCCTCAAAGGCCTTATCTCCTCCAGTAGAGTCACTTGGGGACTTAGGACTTTTCCATTTGAATTTCAGGGGGAGGGGAGCAGTTCAGTCCAAAACATTTTCACAAAGAGCATGATTCCCTCTATGCCTTCAGAATTGTTGCTACCTTCACCCTGGGTGCTGTATCTCATTTTACTGCATATTTAGTATGAATTTCTGTGTTTAAATCTATGCTTTTTTCATCTTCTTCAAATCACTGTTCTTGTTGCCACCTTTGAAGTTCTCGATGCTGTTTCACTGACACAGATGCTGGGATCAATGTTTGTGAAATATATTTTCAAAATGTATGTTTACAGTAGGCTCCAAATGAATCAGAAGATGCCCGAGATTGGGGCAGCACTCTCCCAGGGCATGGTGCAGATAATTGGCTGAAAGATGTGGCAAACTGGCAAGCTCCTTTGGGCCTCAGGACGGCTGAAGGAAGGGGTCCTTATGCCATCCTCAGATAAGCATTCTTATCTTTTGGCCCCTTAAAAATACCCCTATTTTCTGGCTATGCTATGACATTAAGGAGATGGAAAGCGGCCACACAGATTAAATTACTGTGCATGATCTTCAGTGCCATCTGCTGGAAGCAGGAAAAGTTGCTCCAGAAAGTTAACATTTTTACTGACAAAGCTATATATGCTAAAAGGTCATTAAGAAGGGTTGTTTGTGTATAACAGGATTTGGTTCATTTTTATTTTACTACCTGAAAAACTTCAAAATTAAAAATTGTGAATTGTGAAGCACAGATGCTCGGAAAAAAAAAACTAAAAAAATAATTAACATACTGCTTCAGTTAGGACAAGTTTGAACTGATACTGAAAAGCTAGAGCCCTACTAGGAAGTAAGCTGTTTAAAAAACTTGTGGTGCTTCATGAACAAAAGTCAGCACAAAGGGGGTTAAAGACAGACATAAGACCTAAAGCTGAAACACAAGGAGAAAGCTCCATAAAAATTTGGGAAAGGTTTTTTTTTTTTTTTTTTTTTTTTGGGGGGGGGGGGGGATATGGCAACAAAAGCAAAAATAAGCAAATGGGATTGCATTAAACTAAAGGGCATCTGTGCAACAAAGGAAGCAATTAATAGAGTGAAGAGACAAGCCCAAGCCACAGGCTTGCAGAAGATATATGCGAACTATACATCTGATAAAGGGTTACTATCCAAAGTACATAAGGAACTCAATCAACTCTATAGCCTGCAAACAAATAATCCAATCAAGAAATGGGCAAAGGAACTAAACAGGCATTTATCAAAACAAGACATCCAAATGGCCAACTGATGTATGAAAAAATTCGCACCACCACTAATCACCAGAGAAATGCAAATTAAAACCACAATGAGGTAGCATCACACACCTGTTCTAGTGGCAGTTAGCAAAAAGATGAAAGATAGCAACTATTGGTAAGAGTGCAGAGAAAAGGGGATTCTTATGCCCTGTGGTTGAGAATGTAAATTCACACAGCCATTATGGAAAACAGTGTGGAGAATCCACAGAAATTAAAAATAAAATTAGCACATGATCCAGCAATTCCACTACTGGTATATACCCAAAAAACTAAAATCAGTCTATCAAAGAGAACCTGCGTTCTCAAGTTTATTACAGCCTTGTTCACAATAGTTAAGGCAGGAAACCAACCTAGAAGTCCATTATCACATGTGATAGTGGAATGCGATTCAACCTTAAAAAGGAAGCACATTTCTGTGATTTGCAGCAATGTGAATAGGACAGCAGGACATTATGTTAAAAGAGGTAAGCCACACAGGAAGACAAGTATTGTATGATCTCACATGTGTCAAACTCATAGAAGTAGAGAGCAGAAGGCTGGGGGAAGGAGGTGAATGGAGGAGAGAGGAAGTGTTGGTCAGGGGGTGCAAAGTTTCAGTTAGGAGGAGTAAGCTTAGGGACTATTACACAAAATGGGGTGATAATAAGGAACAATGCATTGTATATATCCAAGTTGATAAAACAGTAGATTTTCTTTTCTTTTTTTCTTTTTTTTTTTTTTTGACAGGCAGAGTGGACAGTGAGAGAGAGAGACAGTGGCCGCTGCAGGCAGCGCGCTGCGCCGATCCGAAAGCAGGAGCCAGGTGCTTCTCCTGGTCTCCCATGCGGGTGCAGGGCCCAGGGACTTGGGCCATCCTCCACTGCACTCCCGGGGCACAGGAGAGAACTGGACTGGAAGAGGAGTGACCGGGACAGAATCCAGCGCCCCGACCAGGACTAGAACCCGAGATGCCGGTGCCACAGGTGGAGGATTAGCCTATTGAGCTGCGGCACTGGCCAAAACAGTAGATTTTAAATGTTTTGAGGTGGGGTGAATAGACAGGCAGCTAGATAGGCCCACAAGAGCTGGAAGTTGCTGTAAGGCTCCAAATGGAATTCTATCCTTCTACTTGTCAATCCAAAAGCCCCTTTCTTGGGATGCACTGGCCTGTCTGGGACCTAAGGGGGGCCACTATGAAAATCAAGCTCCATGAGGAACTTGTGTAGGTATCACAGCATTCCCAAGTGACTTCATGCCTGTAGAGGTGCCGCTCCTTACCCGCTGCCATATAAGGGGCCAATGTGAGGATCTCCCTCTCTCTCTTCTTTTGTCATGGACCACATCTAGAGGTGCTACACAGTTGCTTTTTCTCTCTCCCCTTCCCCACCCCTCTTCCCTTCTGGCAATCCCCTGGTCACTCATGATGAGTTTTGTGTATGTGTATTCATTTTCTCAACTTTTGAATAAATTTTGTTACCACTTTGTGCACTTTATATGTGTCTGCACTTAGAATGCTTGTCTGTGTGTGAGACAAGAACCTTGAGCAGGGGCTGACACTGTGGTGCAGGGGGTTATCACCCTGGCCTGAAGTGCTGGCATCCCATATGGGCGCCAGTTCTAGTCCCGGCTGCTCCTCTTCTGATCCAGCTCTCTGCTATGGCCTGGGATAGCAGTAGAAGATGGCCCAAGTCTGTGGGCCCCTCCACCCACGTGGGAGACCCGGAGGAAGCTCTTGGCTCCTGGCTTCGGTTCGGTGCAGCTCTGGCCATTGCAGCCATCTGGGGAGTGAACCAGCGGATGGAAGACCTCTCTCTCTGTCTCTGCCTCTTTCTGTAGCTCTACCTGTCAAATAAATAAAATAAATCTGTTTTTTTTAAAGAACCTTGAGCAAAATTAATACACCTTTGTCCACATAATTTTCACTACAAAAAAATGACAAGCCTTTGAGGTGAAAGATTTGTTAATTAGCTTGCCTTAGTAAGATTACATGAAAACATCACATTGTCCCCATAAATGCATACAAGTATTATTCATCAGTTAAAATAGAATAGGGGCAGGCATTTGGTGTAGCACTTAAGATACCACTTAGGGCATGTATGTACCATATCAGACTGCCTGAGTTCAAGTTTTGGTTCTGCTTCTGATTATAGCCTTGTGCTAAGGCATACTCTAAGATATAACCAGAGAATGGCTCAGGTGGTCGGGTCCTTGCCACCTACACAGGAAACCTAAATTGAGTTCTGGGCTCCTAGCTCTGGCTTGGCCCAGCTCTGTATGCTGTGGGCAATTGGAGAGTTAACCAGCAGATGGGAGATTTCTCTTTCTGCTCCCCATCTCCACCTCTCTTAGTCTGTCTCTGAAATACATGTTTTTTAAAGTTTTAAACATATTTTAAGAATAAGCTTGTGATCTGAGAAGTGTTAAGAAATTGGGGAATTTGTATTAAAGAGAAAACCACTGGAAAATGATAAATGTCTTTAAATTATAGAATCTTATCTACTGAGGAGTGGTGGTGAAGTCTTTTTTTTTTTTTGGACAGGCAGAATGAACAGTGAGAGAGAGAGACAGAGAGAAAGGTCTTCCTTTACCATTGGTTCACCCTCCAATGGTCACTGCCACCGGTGCACTGCGCTGATCTGAAACCAGGAGCCAGGTGCTTCCTCCTGGTCTCCCATGTGGGTGCAGGGCCCAAGCACTTGGGCCATCCTCCACTGCCATCTCGGGCCACAGCAGAGAGCTGGACTGGAAGAGGAGCAACCAGGACAGAGCTGGTGCCCCAACCAGGACTAGAACCTGGTGTGCTGGCACCGCAGGTGGAGGATTAGCCTATTGAGTCACGGCGCCAGCCAAGTCTATTGTTTTTTGACACATGAGATATGTTGAAGCATAAGATGGATTTACTTATGCTGGGATTACTGGAAAAGGCATCCCACAGTGAGAGGGAAGTTCCACAGCATGCTCTCAGAGTTTCCTTCAGTTACATTTTCTATAATCAGTGATTCTATTTGACATTTGGATTTCATTTAGTTTGATATGTTGAGTAATTATAAACATTTTTATCAATGGCCTCAAAGTTTTTAAAGGAATATCCAACTTTTCTGGCATTATAATTTTAAATATCTTTCCTGTGTGGTCTTTCATTTTCTCTGTGTTAAACTCAAATATGGAATTTGATTTTCTTTATTTTGTTGGTTGATTCACCATGTCTTTGAAAAACACTTTTTCTTTTTCAAAAAAGGATTATATATATATATATATATATATATATATATATATATATATATATATTTGAAAGACAGAGTTAGAAAGGGAGGGAGGGAGGGACAGATAGAGAGATCCACTATTTGCTGGTTCAGTCCCCAAATTGCCCCAATGACCCGTGCTGGGCCAGATAGAAGCAGGAGCCTGGAACTCCATCTGAGTCTCCCACATGGGTGGCAGTGGCCCAAGTACTTAGGCCATCTTCCACTGCTTTCCCAGGAGCATTAGCATGAGCACCAGGGACTCAAACCAGCACTCCAATAGTGATGCTGGTATTACAAGCAGCAGCTTACTCTCTGTGCCATAAATCTGGCTCCCAGAAAGCATTATTTTAGAGAGAAATTTTTCCTATGAGATCCCACCCCCATTTAGCAAATCTGGTTTACTCCCCAAATGCCCACAGCAGCCAGGGCTGGTCCAGGCCAATGCCAGAAGACCAGAACTCAACTCTGTGTCTTCTATGGGGGTAGCAGGGACCCAAGTACCTGAAGGATGTGCAATAACAGGAAGCTGCAATCAGAAGTAGAGAGGGACATAAACTCATGTAATTTTTTTCTCCTTTAATTTTAAATATAACAAAGTAGAGAATGTTATTCCCAGGAATTCTCTGTGATAAAATGTATCATGAGAAAAACATTCAGGAAGTAAGAAATACACATTCTAGTGGGTCCCAAGAAGAGGGATGGAACTGGGAGCTTCTTAAAAAAAAAATAACGCTTTCCCACCTCAAGTTTCATGTAGCTCAAGTTCTATAATATTATGTGTGGTTTTGGGGCAGGGGTAAAAGAAGATCTCACTTATGTACCATGTGAGGGGAAGGTAGAGAATGGGCAGAAGCCAAACCAGGAAAGAACAACACAGGGGGCTATGGGATTCAAAGAAGAGAAGGAGGATTTTAGCAGCTATTATGAGTAGGTAACTTTGGAGACAGAAGATATATGGAGAGGAATTATAGGAAGCTCATAATAGCAACATATTATTTATCAAAGTCAGTCTCATTATCTTTGAGATTCCTTTCAGAAACTGTATCATGCGGAATCCCAGTTCTATACTGTGCAAATTTAATCCAAATGCCATCTCTATTCCTAACTGCTCATATTCCTGAACCTAGGTTGTAGCAAGATTTGTGTATCAAGACAAGGCACTTTTAACAGGAAATAGTCTATTATACTGGCAGAAGGCCCATGTGGAATTTCTTAGCCAGAATCCTGAGCCCCCAAAAGAGAGGTCCTTCCTTGTATATGGTTTTAGTCTCTTTGACTCCCTTAAACTGTTATGATGTAGGACAACTTAGAGAGATAATTTTAAGTTCATGAGCTGGAATCTGCACCTCCTTTGCTATGTGCTGCCATGTTCACCTACTTATCAATCAGGAGACCCCTCCCCAGGAAGTACCTCCTCTCACCTGGGATGTGGGGGTGGTACCACATAAACACTTCCATTTTTCTAAGCTAATAAAAAAGCTAGGGGCTGGCATGGTGGCTCAATAGGCTAATCCTCTGCCTGCAGTGCCATCACCCCAGGTTCTAGTCCCAGTTGGGGTGCCGGATTCTGTCCTAGTTGCCCCTCTTCCAGGCCAGCTCTCTGCTGTGGCCTGGGAGTGCAGTGGAGGATGGCCCAAGTGCTTGGGCCCTGCACCTGCATGGGAAACCAGGAAGACCGATCTCTCTCTCTCTCTCTCTCTCAACTCTATCTGTCAAATAAATTAAAAAACAAACAACCAAACAAAAAAAGATTTATTTATTTATTTGAATGTCAGAGTTACACACTGAGAGAAGGAGAGGCAGAGAGAGAGAGAGATAGGTGTCTTCCATCTTCTGTTGTACTTCCCATTGGCTGCAACGGCTGGAGGTGTGCCAATCTGAAGCCAGGAGCCAGGAGTTTCTTCCAGGTTTCCCATGTGGGTGCAGAGGCCCAAGGACTTGGGCCATCTTCTACTGCTTTCCCAGGCCATAACAGAGAGCTGGACTGGAAGTGAAGCAGCCAGGACTTGAACTGGTGCCCACATGGGACACTGGCACTGCAGGCGGTGGTTTTACCTGTTATGCCACAGTGCTGGCCCCAGGAAATAGTGTTTTATTACTATCATCTTTATGCCATTATAAGGCTCAGTTGGATTTTTATACAAAAGCCTGAGGCCTGAAAAAAGGATTATATTATATATATGATTTTAGTTTCTTTGTCTCCCTTTAATGGTGACAGGCATACATAGGATTGAATATTCTAATGTCACATGGCAGCCTCTGGAATGTATACAATATTGCCCATGTATGCACACATAGTTACTGATTTTTTTTTCACACATACATACTGAGCTGTTAACTGCAAGTGTTAACAACAAGTAGAAACTAAAATGGTTACATACAAGCAGATAATAACTACAGTTGGAGCATTGACAGGCAAGTAGAGAGTGACCACATTCCATTTCTAGGGTAACTTTCTTTTTCTCTGTCTGACCTTGGGGATGCCTCTACCACAATACATTATTACCCCAATGATCTTCAGAGTAGAAATAGAAACAGGAGATTTCCCAGAGGCGGGAAGGGGCGGTTCCTGAAGGAGGGGTGCCAGAATCCAGGTGCCGAGGGACGGTCTCCAGCATCTGAGGAAGTCCATTGCTAAACTCTTCTCTGAACTGCCTTCCCCGGGGTGCACAGTGTGAGAGAGATCAAGCATAGAAGGACAGCACCTTCCATGCCTTTCCCCGCTAAGTAGCTCCAATGAGCCAGAGTACCAAGAACTTTTGAAAGCACATGTCCACAAACTATCCAGGCAGTAGTGATCAGTATCATTTTGTTGCATTAGAAAATTTTATCTTTAGTTACAAAAATATCTTGTCATTAACATATTTCTAATTATTTTTAAAAGTTTTTAAAGATCCCAATATATGAGCCTCTAAAAAGTTTTTGCAAAAGTCATCTTTTACAACTAATTTTTAAAAAGTATCATGAAGTCCCACTGCAGTTCTGTCATGTTCTCTTTGGTGGTCTAAATTGTCTGTGGGTTTCTGTCGCCATCTAGTGGACAATGTACATGTGTGTTCCGACTTGAGAAGATTGGCATGGCCAATGTGACTAAGAGTTATCCATTTGTGCAATGGATTGTAAAGGAATGCACAGAATATGAAAATGAAATGCGTAAAAATAGTTCATTTCTAGGCTACTACAAAGGAAAGCAAATTTAAGGTATTGGATTGCAAACAATGATGATACAGAGCTAAAGTAAATAAAATCTTCTCTGATCCTGCTAAGATCCTTCAACTCCACCCTTAATAGCATGTAACACATTAAAAACAACCTTAGCACCATACCAATTCAAGTACAGTTGTGACTACAGGAGCAGGGGTTAGGCCCAGCTGAAGTCAGGAACCCATGGCTATGGCAGGAACCCAAGTACTTCAGCCATCATCAGCTGCTTTTCAGGCACACTGGCAGGAAACTTGATCAGAAGTGGAGCAGCTGGATCTCAAACAGGCCCTCTGATGTGGGATGCAAACATCCTATTGGCAGCCTATTCTGATGTGCCACAGTTCTTACCCCTATTTTGTTTTTCCAAATTTTGTATTTGGTTATTTATTTAAGAGGCGGAGAGGAGAAAGGGAGCTCCTCTCCTCTGGTTCACTGCTCTCAAATATCTGGCAACCAGGAACTCAATCCACGTCTCCCCAGTGGGTGGTAGGGACCCAAGTACTTGAGCCATCATCTGCTGCTTCCCAGGATGTGCAGTAGCCTGAACTAGAGTCAGGAGTAGAACCCAACCTAGAACCCAGGCATTCTGATATAGAATACTGGCTTCCCAACTGGCATCTTAACTGCTGTGCCAAATGCCCATTGCTCTATCTGTTGATTTTTATAGAGAAGATCATAATATTTTTAAAAGTCACACTGTTTCCTCTCACGAGCTGTAAATTCTTCTCTGTGGAGAGCAAGGACATCTAGGAAGCCCTTTGCATTGCATACTGGGGTGATAGTGGTGGTGCTGCTGTTACTTGTGACACCCCTACATGAATGGTCAGTTGGTTTTCCTGAGCCAGCACTGCCTCCCTGGGTTCCTTTGTGTTTCACTGCTGTGGGTTAACCCTGGAGCCCGAGATCCCAAAGTACAGCTGAACAGAGATCAGAATCCTTAGTCACAAAGTCATTGTCTCTTCAATTAATCTTCTTGGGGGACCATGGAGGAGTAAAAGAGAGAGGACAGGAGAGCTGTGGACATAGGTTTCAACTGGCAGCCAGCTTCCTCACAGAGGGCACAAACCAATCATACTCTCTTTTTTGTCTCTAGATTTGAGGCCTATAGAAAGCATGAGTAACCAGAGTTTTTTTTTTAATATTTACTTATTTGTTTAAAATGCAGAATTACAGAGGACGAGAGAGAGAGAGAGAGAGAGAGAGAGAGATCTGGTTCACTCCCCAAATGGCCGCAATGGCCAGAGCTGGACCAATCTGAAGCCAGGAGCTTGAAGCCTCTTATGGGTTTCCCACGTGGGTGCAAGGGCCCAAGGACTTGGGCCATCTTCTACTGCTTTCCCAGGCCATAGCAGAGAGCTGGATTGGAAGTGGAGCAGCTAGGACTCAAACTGGTGCCCATATGAGATGCTGGTACTACAGGCAGCAGCTCTACCCGCTATGCCACAGCACTGGCCCCTAATCAGAACTTTTTATCTGATACTTGATTGAAAACTTAAGAATTCTTCAGTGTTCTAGCTAGAGTGCTGCAAAATGCAGTGCTTCATCTTTTTGTGATACACTAGGTTTAGCTTCAGTTCCAATGGGCATTATTTGTGCCACTTATCAGTGTGTTCCAGAAGCAATAATTTTGAACAAATAAGGGCTAAACCACTAACATCCCTTTCAACATGTGAAGCAAAAGGGTCAGTGATGACAAGACAATTGACACCTTCCTGGGATAAAGGAGATCTCAATTAAATTTATAGTCTTCGAGCAAATCACTTGATACCTTAAATGTTCAACCATAAAAGCCAAGGGCTCAAAGAGAATTTTTGAGGTAGTTTTCTGTCCTTCAGGCAAAAGACTCTTAAGCTATTTTTAATATGACTTTGTTCTGGTTTTGTTCCTCTCTTGTCATTCGAAATCTGGAAAAAGATTGGAAGGTTAGATTTCACCCAACCTTTTTCATAAATTGAAACCTATTTATATTTTTTGATAAGTGCCTGAGAATATCAGACCACAGCGCTTTCAATTTGCAAATTCTTGCCCTCTTCTAGAACGTTTTCTGGAATCTCATCAAGGACCAAGTCAATGTCAGATCATTTTGGCATGTAGCAACTCATCCATAACATAAAGACCCTATATCTGTTTCATTATCCAGAAAGAACCAGCGAAGAATTTATTCTGTAGGTTCAAGAGACATTGTTGAGGCCCCTAGAAAAAGAGGTGCCATCTAGACGTGATGGCAACACACATGTGAAGGTTAGACAACAGCAGTTAGATTCCTGTAGTGGCTGCTTCCTGGAAGGTGTTATTCCATAGAATCTCTTAAATCCAGCATCTGGAGCTCCAGGAAGGGAACATTTCAAGCTGGATAAAATAACATGTATACCATTTCAGCCTTCAAGATCCCAACATGTTGACCTCAGTTTCAACACAGCTACTCTTAGTCCTCATTTCATTGCTTTTGGTGCTGCCTGTTGTTGAAGCACTAGGAGCTGGAGATGCAATCTCACTCTTGTTAGGAGTGGTTCTCAGTATAACAGGCATTTGAGCTTGCTTGGAGGTGTCTGCAGGAAAGAGAAATGCACAGATGTGACTTTCAAGGGCCTCCTGAATCAAACCTTGCCCTGAGATTCTTTGTGCTATTTCAGTTAAGCCTGCGCTTTTGTGTCTGCGAGTTCCAAGAAACAGTAAATATGGTAGTTTGACATTTTCAGTTGTTCCCATAAAACAGGAACATAGATATCTGTTACAGTGGAAAAAAATTATTTTCTTTATAGCAAGTAATGCATGGAAAAATCCAGCCTGTAACTTGTATCGGCTGGTTTGAAAAGAGGTCAAAAAAGTATGATAGTTGAAATTTGCGGCCGGCGCCATGGCTCACTACGCTAATCCTCTGCCTTGTTGCACCGGCACACCAGGTTCTAGTCCCAGTCAGGGCACCAGATTCTGTCCTGGTTGCCCTTCTTCCAGGCCAGCTCTCTGCTGTGGCCAGGGAGTGCAGTGGAGGATGGCCCAAGTGCTTGGGCCCTGCACCCGCATGGGAGACCAGGATAAGCACCCGGCTCCTGCCATCGGATCAGCGTGGTGCGCCGGCTGCGGCGGCCATTGGAGGGTGAACCAATGGCAAAAGGAAGACCTTTCTCTCTGTCTCTCTCTCACTGTCCACTCTGCCTGTCAAAAAAAAAAAAAAAAAGAAATTTGCATAAGTAGTATTTCATGGTTTCAGAATGTCAAAGCGCATGGAACAGGAATCAGAAGGCTCTCTCCCAGAACCCTGGGAGGTTACCACTGTGGGATTAGAATCCTGCCTGCTAACAGAGGAGGACTCTTTTCTCCACATCTTCATTGGATTTGTGCTTTATCTCCCAGGTTAATATCATACTGGAATATCAAATAGCCAAAACTGAAACCTTTTACCTCAGGGGAAAAAGAAGTTTAGAAAACATACCCTGTCAAAAAAAAAAAAAAAAAAAAACAAAAAACAAAAAACAAAAAAAAAACAACAAAGAACACATGCATTCAATGTGTCTAATATTGAAATGTAGAAAAGATTTAATGTTAAGAAAAACTTTGTTAACCTCAAAATAGAGATTTATGTAAAAAGAAACTTGTTAACTGAGTAACAACCTTGTGATGATAAATACTATGTTAAATATAAGTTTTCAAAAAGATAGCCATTAAAAGCTTATGTAGTTTGTCAAAAATCCAATTCTCAAAAATATTTGACAATTTTTCTAACCTTAAAACCCAGTAGGGGCTGTGGATCGAGGCAGTGGCGTAGCAGGTAAAGCCACCGCCTGCAGCGCCAGCATCCCATATGGGTGCTTGTTCGAGTCCTGGCTGCTCCAGTTCTGATCCAGCTCTCTGCTATGGCCTGGGAAAGCCTTAAGAAGATGGCCCAAGTCCTTGGGCCCCCTGCCCCTGCATGGGAGACCCAGAAGAAGCTTCTGGCTCCTGGCTTCGGATTGTTGCAGCTCTGGCCATTGAGGCCAATTGGGGAGTGAAACAGATCTCTCTCTCTCTCTCTCTCTCTCTCTCTCTCTCTCTGCCTCTCCTTCTCTCTCTGTGTAACTCTGACTTTCAAATAAATAAATAAAACTTAAAAAAAAACCACATGTACAGACACAGAGGTGGGCATTTGACCTAGCAGTTAACCAACCACTTAGAATGTGTGTGTCCCATGTTGTAGTGCCTGGGTTTGAGTCCCAACTCCACTCCCTTTTCTAGCTTCCTGCTAATGAGCAGCCTGGGAGGCAGCAGGTGATGGCTCAAGCTCTCTAGGTCCCTGACACCCTTATGGAAAATAGGTGAGTTGCTCGCTGCTGTGCTAGCCTTGGCTGTTATGGGCATTTGGGCAGTAAACCATAGGATGGGAGATCTCTCTTTCTCACTCCCCTTTCCTTTTTATAAAAATGGAAATGATTGATCTCAGACCACCCATAGCTGAAGTCTGCTGATCCCTGTTCTATGTTCTAGCACATCCTCCAAGATATTATTCCCATTTTGAGGTTGTGACACATTATATGACTTGCGCAATTCAAACAGCTTGGAAGGAACCTGGATTCCAGTCTTTATCAACCTACACACTGCTATATAAAAATTACCACTGAGACCTCAAGTTTGTTCCCATCACCTACCCAACCTGTTGTATATATAGAACAAAGTTCATTTATTGGGCTGGCACTGTGGCACAGCGGGTTAAAGCCTTGGCCTGAAACACTGCCATCCCATATGGGTGCTGGATTCTGTCCAGGCTGCTCCACTTACAACCCAGCCCTCTGCTATGGCCTGGGAAAGCAGTAGAAGATGGCCCAAGTCCCTGGGTCCCTGCACCTGTTGTGGAGACCTGGAAGGAGCTCCTGACTTTGGATCAGTGCAGCTCCGGCAGTTGCAGCCATCTGGGGAGTTAACCAGAGATGGAAGACCTCTATCTCGTTCTTTTTTTTTTTTCATTTATTAAACTTTTATTTAATGAATATAAATTTCCAAAGTACAGCTTATGGGTTACAATGGCTTCCCCCTCCCATAACTTCCCTCCCACCTGCATCCCTCCCCTTTCCCGCTCCCTCTCCCCTTCCATTCACATCAAGATTCATTTTCAATTATCTTTCTATACAGAAGATCAGTTTAGTATATATTAGGTAAAGATTTCAATAGTTTGCCCCCATATAGCAACACAAAGTGAAAAAAATACTGTTGGAGTACTAGTTATAGCATTAAATAACAGTGTACAGCACATTAAAGACAGGGATCCTACATAATATATTTTTTTAAAAATTAATTAATTTTCTATGCCATTTCCAATTTAACACCAGGTTTTTCTGTTTTGTTTTGTTTTTTGTTTTTTGTTTTTGACAGGCAGAGTGGACAGTGACAGAGAGAGAGACAGAGAGAAAGGTCTTCCTCTGCCATTGGTTCACCCTCCAATAGCTGCCGCGGCAAGCGCGCTGTGGCTGGCACACCGCGCTGATCCGATGGTAGGAGCCAGGTGCTTCTGGTCTCCCATGAGGTGCAGGGCCAAGGACTTGGGCCATCCTCCACTGCACTCCCTGGCCACAGCAGAGAACTAGCCTAGAAGAGGGGCAACCAGGACAGAATCCGGTGCCCTGACTGGGGCTAGAACCCGTTGTGCCGGCGCCGCAAGGCAGAGGATTAGCCTAGTGAGCCGCGGCGCCAGCCAACACCAGGGTTTTTTTTTTTTTTTTTCCTTTCCAATTATCTTTATATACAGAAGATTGATTCAGTATATAATTAGTAAAGATCTCATCAGTTTGTACCCACGCAGAAACACAAACTGTAAAATACTGTTTCAGTACTATTATAGCATCACCACACATTAGACAACACATTAAGGACAGATCCCACATGGGATGTAAAAACACAGTGACTCCTGTTGCTGATTTAACAATTTGACACTCCTGTTCATGGCGTCAGTAATCTCCCTAGGCTCTAGTCATGAGTTGCCAGGGCTATGGAAGCCTTTAGAGTTCGCTGACTTTGGTCTTATTCCGATAGGGTCATAGTCAAAGTGGAAGTTCTCTCCTCCCTTCAGAGAAAGGTACCTCCTTCTTTGATGGCCCCATTTTTTCCACTGGGATCTCACTAACAAAGATGTTTCATTTAGATCTTCTTCTTTTTTTTTCTTTTCCATGGTATCTTGGCTTTCCATGCCTACAATACTCTCATGGGCTCTTCCACCAGATCCGATGCCTTAAGGGCTGATTCTGAGGCCAGAGTGTTGTTTAGGACATCTGCCATTGTATGAGTCTGCTGTGTATCCCACTTCCCATGTTGGATCCTTCTCTCCCTTTTTGATTCTATCAGTTAGTATTAGCAGACACTTATCTTGTTTGTGTGATCCCTTTGACTCTTAGACATATCAGAACCATCAATTGTGAACTGAAACTGATCACTTGGACTAGTGAGATGGCATTGGTACATGCCACCTTGATGGGATTGTATTGGAATCCCCTGGCACATTTCTAACTCCACCATTTGGGGCAAGTCTGATTGAGCATGTCCCAAATTGTACATCTCCTCCCTCTATTTTCCACTCTTAAATTTAACAGGGATCACTTTTCAATTAAAATTTAAACACCTAAGAATAATCGTGTGTTAATTACAGAGTTCAACCACTAGTACTAGAACAACAACAACAACAAACACTAAAAAGGATAAAGTATTACATTGTACATCTAGATTCAGGACAAGAGTTGATCAGGTCATAGTTTCTTATAGTGTCCATTTCACTTCCAAAGGTTTCCCCTTTGGTGCTCAGTTGTCACTGATCAGGGAAAACAAATGATATTTGTCTCTTTGGGACTGGCTTAATTCACTCAGCATGATGTTTTCCAGATTGCTCCATCTTATTGCAAATGACCGGGTTTCATTGTTTGTTACTGCTGTATAGTATTCTATGGAGTACATATCCCATAATTTCTTTATCCAGTCTACTGTTGATGGGCATTTGGGTTGGTTCCAGGTCTTAGCTATTGTGAGCTTCAATAAACATTAATGTGCAGATGGCTTTTTTATTTGCCAAATTAATTTCCTTTGGGTAAAATCCAAGGAGTGGGATGGCTGGGTTGAATGGTAGGATTATGTTCAGGTTTCTGAGGAATCTCCAGACTGACTTCCATAGTGGCTTAACCAGTTTGCATTCCCACCAACAGTGGGTTAGTGTCCTCTTTTCCCCACATTCTCTCCGGCATCTGTTGTTGGTAGATTTCTGAATGTGAGCCATTCTAACTGGGGTGAGGTGAAACCTCATTGTGGTTTTGATTTGCATTTCTATGATTGCTAATGATCTTGAGCATTTTTTCATGTGTCTGTTGGCCATTTGGATTTCCTCTTTCAAAAAATGTCTATTGAGGTCCTTGGCCCATCTCTTAAGTGGGTTGTTTGTTTTGTTGTTGTGGAGTTTCTTGATTTCTTTGTAGATTGTGGTTATCAACCCTTTATCCATTGCATAGTTTGCAAGTATTTTTTCCCATTCTGTCAGTTGCCTCTTCACTTTCCTAACTGTTTCTTTTGAAGTACATAAACTTTTCAATTTGATGCAATCCCAAATGTTAATTTTGGTTTTGACTGCCTGTGCTCCTGGGGTCTTTTCCAAGAAGTCTTTGCCTGTACCTGTATCTTGCAGGGTTTCTCCAATGCTCTCTAATAATTTGATGGTTTCAGGTCATAGATTTAAGTCTTTAATCCATGTTGAGTGAATTTTTGTGTAAGGTGAAAGGTAGGGATCTTGCTTCAAGCTTCTGCACGTGGAAATCCAATTTTCCCAGCACCATTTATTGAATAGACTGTCCTTATTCCAGGGATTAGTTTTGGATCTTTGATCAAATATAAGTTGGCTGTAGATGTTTGGATTGATTTCTGGTGTTTCTATTCTGTTCCATTGGTCTATCCATCTGTTTCTGTACCAGTACCATGCTGTTTTGATAACAGCTGCCCTGTAGTATGTCCTGAAATCTGGTATTGTGATGCCTCTGGCTTTGTTTTTGTTGTACAAGATTGCTTTGGCTATCCGAGGTCTTCTGTGTCTCCATATGAATTTCAGCATCATTTTTTCCAGATCTGAGATGAAGGTCTTCGGTATCTTGATTGGTATTGCATTGAATGTATACATTGCTTTTGGGAGAATAGACATTTTGATGATATTGATTCTTCCAATTCTTGAGCATGGAAGATTTCTCCATTTTTTGGTATCCTCTTCTATTTCTTTCTCTAAGGTTTTGTAGTTTTCATCGTAGAGATCCTTAACGTCCTTGGTTAAGTTTATTCCAAGGTATTTGATTGTTTTTGTAGCTATTGTGAATGGGATTGATCTTAGAAGTTCTTCATCAGCCATGGCATTGCCTGTGTATACAAAGGCTGTTGATTTTTGTGCATTGATTTTATATCCTGCTACTTTGCCAAACCCTTCGATGTGTTCCAGTAGTCTCTTAGTAGAGTTCTTTGGGTCCCCTAAATAAAGAATCATATCATCTGCAAAGAGGGATAGTTTGAGTTCTTCCTTCCCGATTTGTATCCCTTTAATTTCTTTTTCTTGCCTAATAGCTGTGGCTAAAACTTCCAGAACTATATTGAAGAGCAGTGGTGAGAGTGGGCATCCCTGTCTGGTACAGGATCTCAGCGGAAATGCTTCCAACTTTTCCCCATTCAATAGGATGTTGGCCGTGGGCTTTTCATATATTGCTTTGATTGTATTGAGGAATGTTCCTTCCATACCCAGTTTGCTTAGAGTTTTCATCATGAAAGGGTGTTGTATTTTATCAAATGCTTTCTCTGCATCTATTGATAGAATCATATGGTTTTTCTTCTGCAGTCTGTTAATGTAGTGTATTACGTTGATTGTTTTGCGAACATTGAACCATCCCTGCATACCAGGGATAAATCCCACTTGGTCTGGGTGGATGATCTTTCTGATGTGTTGTTGCATTCTATTGGCCAGAATTTTATTGAGTATTTTTGCATCTATGTTCATCAGGGATATTGGTCTGTAATTCTCTTTCAATGCTGCATCTTTTTCCAGCGTAGGAATTAAGGTGATGCTTGCTTCATAGAAAGAATTTGGGAGGATTCCCTCTTTTTCGATTGTTTTGAATAGTTTGAGAAGAATTGGAGTTGGTTCTTCTCTAAATATCTGGTAGAACTCAGCAGTGAATCCATCTGGTCCTGGGCTTTTCTTTGTTGGGAGGGCCTTCATTTCTGCTTCAATTTCTGTCTCAGTTCTGGGTCTGTTTAGGTTTTCTTTGTCTTCCTGGCTCAATTTAGGTAGGTTGTATGTGTCCAAGAATCTGTCCATTTCTGATAGATTTCCCTGTTTGCTGGCATACAAGTCCTTGTAGTAATTTCTGATGATTCTTTTTATTTCTGTGGTGTCTGTTGTTACGTTTCCATTTTCATCCCTGATCCTATTGATTTGGGTCTTTTCTCTTCTTTTTTTAGTTAGTTGGGCCAATGGGGTGTCAATTTTGTTTATTTTTTCAAAAAACCAGCTCCTCATTTGGCTGATTTTTTGTAATGTTTTTTTGGATTCAATCCTGTTTATTTCTTCTTTGATTTTAATTATTTCTCTTGTCCTACTGGGTTTGGGTTTGGTTTGCTGCAGATTTTCTAGATCCTTGAGATGACTTGAAAGCTCATCTATTTGGTGCCTTTCCAATTTCTTGATGTAGGCACCTATTGATATACACTTTCCTTTTAACACTGCTTTTGTTGTATCCCATAGTTTTTGGTATGTTGTTCTTTTATCCTCATTTATTTCCAGAAAGTTTTTGATTTCTCTTTTAATTTCTTCTATGACCCATTGTTCATTCAGGAGCATGTTGTTCAATCTCCATGTGTTTGCACGTGCTCTAGGGATTCCCGAGTTGCTAATTTCCAATTTCATTCCTTATGGTCTGAGAAGCTGCATGGTATGATTCTAATTCTTTTGAATTTGCTGAGACTTGCTTTATGGCCTAGTATGTGGTCAATTCTAGAGAGGGTTCCATGTACTGCTGAGAAGAATGTAAAGTCCTTAGATGTAGGATGAAATGTTCTGTAGATATCTGTTAGATCCATTTGGGCTATAGTGTCATTTAAATCTACTGTCTGCTTGTTGTTCTTCTGTCCTGTTGATCTGTCTATCTCTGAGTGTGGAGTATTGAAGTCCTCCAGAACTATTGTATTGGTGTCTAAGTCTCCCTTTAAGTCCCTTAACAAGTCTTTTAAATAAACTGGTGCCCTGCAATTAGGTGCATATACATTGATAATTGTTATATCTTCCTGTTGAATGGATCCCTTAATCATTATATAGTGCCCCTCTTTGTCTCTCCTGACAGTTTTTGTGGTAAAGTTTATGTTGTCCAATATTAAGATGGCTACGGCCGCTCTTTTTTCATTTCTGTTGGCATGGTATATCTTTTTCCAGCCTTTCACTTTCAGTCTGTATGCATCATTGTTGGAAAGATGAGTTTCTTGTAAGCAGCAAATAGATGGGTTTTGTTACTTAACCCAATCAGCCAATTCGTGTCTTTTAACTGGACAGTTCAGGCCATTAACATTCAATGTGACTATTGAGAAGGAGTAACTTTGCCCTGCCATTTGCCAAAGATATTTTCTAATATATGGTTTGAGATTCCTGTGATCTTTTGCTGTGAGGTTTCCTTCCTTTACCTTCTTTCATATTGGTGACCGTGTTTCTGTGTTTCTGTATCTAACATATGTTTAAGCATCTTTTGCAGGACTGGATGGGTGGCGACAAATTCTTTCAATTTCTGTTTGCTGTGAAAGGTCTTTATTTCACCTTCATTCACAAATGAGAGCTTTGCAGGATATAATATTCTGGGCTGGCAGTTTTTCTCTCTTAGTACCTGGGCTATGTCTCGCCATTCTCTCCTAGCTTGTAGGGTTTCTGAAGAGAAGTCAGCTGTGAGTCTATTTGGAGATCCTCTGAGAGTAATCTGGCGTTTTTCTCTTGCACATTTTAGGATCTTTTCTTTATGTTTCACTGTGGTGAGTTTGATTATGACGTATCGTGGTGAGGATCTCTTTTGATCATGTTTATTAGGGGTTGTATGAGCTTCCTTTACTAGGATGTCTCTGTCCTTCTCCAAACCTGGGAAATTTTCTGCTAGTATCTCACTAAAAAGGCCTTCTAATCCTTTCTCCCTCTCCATGCCTTCAGGAACTCCTAGAACCCGAATGTTGGGTTTTTTAATAGTATCCTGTAGATTCCTGACAGTATTTTTTAGATTTCTGATTTCTTCTTCTTTTCTTTGATTTGACTGTTTCCTTTCCTGTTCTCTGTCTTCTAATTCTGATATTCTCTCTTCTGCTTCTCCTATTCTGTTTTTAAGGCTTTCTAATGCGTTTGCCATTTGATCTATTGAGTTCTTCATTTCATTGTGGTTTTTTGTCACTATCACAGTTTCATGTTCTACTAGTTGTTTCATTTCATTTTGATTCCTCCTTAATATTTCATTTCCGTGCGAGAGATTTTCTATTTTCTCCATTAAGGATTTCTGTAGTTCAAGAATTTGTTTTTGAGAACTTCTTGATGTTCTTATCAATTTTTTGAGATCCGCTTCTTGCATTTCCTCTATCTCTTCATCTTGATAATCTTGGATTGGGGTGTCTTGTTCATTTGGGGGCATCTTAGTGTCTTCCTTGCTCTTGTTACCTTGGTTTCTAAGTTTGTTGTTTGGCATTTTGGAGATAATTTATGGTTTTATTTTTTTGCTGTGGTGTTTTTTTCCTCATTATACTATGCCTCTAAGTGGGCTGTCTGCTTTGACGGATCCTTAGAGGCTGTGATGGGTGTGGCCAGAGAGCTCTGCTTGATTCTTCAGGTTTAAGGCTGTGCAAAAAGTGACTCACCCAGATTGTTCTCTCCCTTGCTCCTTTCTGGATCTCTCTCTCTCTCTCTCTCTCTCTCTCTCTCTCTCTCTTTCTCTCCCTCCTTTTTTTTGACTCAGTTGGGAAGTAATTCCACACAGCTGAATGGAATTGAGGGTAGTTGAAATCTGGTCTCTGTGAGTATTTGTTTGATCTACCCCTGGGACCACACAAAGAGTTTATGCAGCCCTCAATGTGTTCTCAAGTTTCGCCATAATCCCAAAGTCACTGAGTTTGTGTACTCTTTGCCACTTTACATATGAAAAATGGCTCCTGCTCTTTGTTTTGCTTGGCTTTGTTAGGTGAGTGTAGAGAGAGGCCTCTGACTTTCCCCACCAATGTCTCAGGTTTCTGAGGTTTTTGTCTTACCTCCCGTTCCCGTGCTGGCAATATTCTGCAGCTCAGCTCCCATGGGTGTGCTTCCATGTGGTCGGCTCCCTGTAGGTCCTCTGTGTCACATCCACTAGATCAGGAAGCGTTTCCTCTGCAGTTTTTTTCTTTTCTTTTCTTTTTTTTTTCCTCTTTTTTTTTTATTTTTGACAGGCAGAGTGGACAGTGAGAGCGAGAGAGAGACAGAGAGAAAGGTCTTCCTTTGCCATTGGTTCACCCTCTAATGGCCGCTGCGGTAGCGCGCTGTGGCCGGCGCACCACGCTGTTCCGATGGCAGGAGCCAGGTGCTTATCCTGGTCTCCCATGGGGTGCAGAGCCCAAACACTTGGGCCATCCTCCACTGCACTCCCTGGCCACAGCAGAGAGCTGGCCTGGAAGAGGGGCAACTGGGACAGGATCGGTGCCCCGACCGGTGTCGCAAGGCGGAGGATTAGCCTGTTGAGCCACGGCGCCGGCCTGCAGTTTTTTTCTTGAGTCTTTTCCTGAGGCTACAGTAATTCCACTTTTATGAAACTATGTTTTCCCAGACTATCAGGGCACGTCCTCACTATCTGCCATCTTCCTCTATCTCTTTCTTTACCTCTCTCTGTAACTCTGTCTTTCAAATAAATAAAATAGATCTTAAAAAAAAGTTCATTTGTCAAACTTTGACAAAGATAAGCAGATGCTAACGTAAAGAAGTTTAAAATATGTGTCTAACTCTGTGACTTTGGAGAGTTAGCAGAAGTACCCACTGCCTTATGAAAAGCTCACAGAACGAGTATGTGTTTCTGCTCCACAGTCTTGCAGTGAGGCTGCTGGTTCCATGCCCAGCTCTGGTAATGCAACAATCTCCTCAGCTATGAATTTTCTCCTTCAGGGAATGGAAGATGTCACCAGTGATGCCTGATGGTAACCAGAAGCAGGAGGAAGTCTAAGACGATGCTGATGGCACTGCTGTGTCCTCTTCTTCTGGCTCAGTCCTGTATAGTCCAAGAAAAGACATAGCCTCTGCACGGAGCTCCAGGGAAGAGCTGTGTGCTGGGGGCTTAGTGGGACTGCCAGAGAAAAGGCAGGCTACATCCAGGTGTTCCAGTGGGTGTGATGCACCTAGAGTGTTTGAAGTAATGCCAGTGCTAGAAAACTTTAGCACAGCTCATGGGAACTGAAGAGAGTGTGTCCTCTGGACTTGCTTATCTGACATCAATCTTGTGCCATGTTTCACCACAAAGTTTCACCTTTAGAAATAATTCTAGAGCTATCACATCAGCTAATGCTCTACTGATACCTTTCTGTAGATTTTTTTAACTTTTATTTAGCAAATATAAATTTCCAAAGTACAGCTTATGGATTACAATGGCTTCCCTTCCGTAACTTCCCTCCCACCTCCCAACTCCTGCTCCTTCTCTCATTCCATTCACATCGATTCATTTTCAATTCTCTTTATATACAGAAGATTAATTTAGTATATATTAAGTAAATATTTCAACAGTTTGCACCCACAGAGAACATAAAGTGTAAAATATTGTTTGAGTACTAGTTATAGCATTAATTCACATTGAACAACACATTAAGGACAGAGATCCTACATGAGGAGTAAGTGCACAGTGACTCCTGTTGTTGATTTAACAAATTGACACTCTTGTTTTTGGCATCAGTAATTTTTTAAAAGATTTATTTTATTTATTTGAAAGACAGTTACAGAGAGAGGTAGAGATAGAGAGAGATACAGGATTTCCACCCGCTGGTTCATTCCCAGGATGGCTGCAACAGCCAGAGCTGAGCCAATCCAAAGTTAGGAGCCAGGAGCTTCTTCCAGGTCTCCCGCATGGGTGCAGGGGCCCATGACTTGGGCCATGTTGAAAGTAGAGATATTCTAAAAAGAAACCTAGATCAATCAAGCTCAGCATCAACATCCCACTCGTTAATTTTTTAAAATTTTTTAAAAGATTTATTTTATTATAAGAAAGAGTTAGAGAGAGAGAGACAGAGAAAAGGAGATTTTCCATCAGCTGCTTCACTTCCCAAATGGCTGCAACAGCTAGGGCTAAGCCAAATTGAGAGCCAGGAGCCAGCTTCTTCCTGGTTTCCCATGTGAGTGCACGAGCCCAAGAACTTGGGCTATTTTCTGCTGCTTCCCCAGGCCCACTAGCAGGGAGCTGGATGGGAAGTGGAGAGGCTGAGACTCAAAACAGTGCCCATATCAGGTGCTGGCACTGTAGACAGCAGCTTAACCTGCTATGCCACAGCACTGGCCCCACTTGCTAATCTTTTACATGTGCTGCTTGTCTCCCTGAAAACCACTTGCGTTTCTGGGATATTTTAGAGTATACAAAAGTTGGTTCCCTTTATGAAAATGTTGGAAAGAGCAGTAGACCCAGAGTCAGAAGCCTGAGTGGTGTGACTCTCTTACTCAATTCAGATGGCTAAAACAAATTCCCATGACTTGAGTAGCTTAGAATCACCAGAATTTTATTTCTCACAGTTCTGAAGACTGTGCAAGACAAAGACATGGCACATTGCTTAACTAATGAGAACCAGCCTCCTGGATTATAGAAAACTGTCTTTGCACTGGAACCTCACACATCAAGAGGAAGAGGCCTCTCTGTGCTTTCTTCTATAATGATACTAATCCCACAGTACAACCTTCATGATCTAATTACTCCCAAATGTCTCAGTTCCTAATTACCTTGGAGGTTAGAATTGCAACATCTGAATGTTTTTAGAACACAGGCAGTCTATAGCAACTTCCAAGAGCCAAAATATATCAATATCCTAAATGCACTATCAAATGAATGGACAGACACATTGCGTATACTCATTTAATGGAGCATTACTCAGCCTTCAAAAACTTATGTGAAGGGGCAAGTATTGTGGCACTTATCCAAAGAGGCCAGTGGATTGAGTTGCTGCCTGACACCCACATCACACATGAGCACAGGTGCAAGTCCCAGTAGCTCTGCTTCTGACCCAGCTTCCTGTTAATATGACTGGAAAAGCAAAGGAAGATAGACCAAATGCATGGGTCCCCTTACACCATGTGGATGTCCCAGCTTCAGTGTGGCCCAGTTCTGGCTACTATGGCATTTTTGGAGAGTAAACCAATGGATGGAAGCTCTCTCCCTTTCTCTTGGTCACTCTTTTAAATAATCTTAAAAAACTTATCCAAGAATTAATAAGCCTTGAGAAAATGAAAAACAGTTAACATCATTCTCAAATAATTTTGAGGGCTGAGATATTTGACATCACCTATGGGATAACTTGGTGAGCTATTTTATTATTACTATTTGCATTTGTTTCCTTTCTAGGGGCCAGAATGTTCACATCTCTCAAAGACAGGGTACAACCTGCCTCTGCAATGCCAGAAGCACCCAATTTCCCCCACTTTTTCTCAATGTTTTGGAGACTTTTTGTTAAAGGCCTTCATGTCATCATTGGTCTCATTTAAACAGATTTTTCTAACAAGTAAAAATGTTTACTTTACTCTGATCATATTTTAAGTCAATTGTTTCCTGCTGATACGAAGAGGTATCTTGAACTTATCATTAATTTGCTTTCCTATCACATTTTCTGATGGGTTGCTTTCAGTAGAGTTTTCAGCAAAGTTCAAACTATCTAGAATTTAGAATCTTATGAAACTGAAATATTTTCTGCCTTTTTGTTTTCCCTCTCATTAATGTCTTTGATATTCATTTGTCTGATTGTCAGTTATAGAAATCAAATAAAATTATCTTTGTACAAGTAATAATAACCAAGAAGAAGATAACAGGGTAACCAACAGATTTGAATTTTGGAGCATAGATAAGTAATGATTTAAAAACTAGCAACAGGGCCGGCGCCCTGGGAGGCTGAGAAATGTCACCTCCCTGGGGTCTGCAGAGAACCCACTTTCCTAATCACCACAACTGCCACAAGATCAAGTGTGGCAGAGAAGCACCTGTGCCAGCAAGCACAGCCCACCCATCGCACCCATTGCACCTACCCTCACACAGCACGGACTCACGTGGCCCTCAGCCCATATCTATGCTACATTTTTGCTCAGAGAAGGAACTGAGGAAACTGGCAAGATGTGCCACAGTCCTGCCTTCAGAGTCTCAACTCCAGATTGCCCAGTGGAGTTGGGGCCCAAGCTGAAAATCGGGCAATCCCTAAAGGTCTAGGGTTGGGCCCAGCAGAGACACACGCGCCCAGGCCAGTCGAGGCTCCAGGACCCTCCCTGTGCCCCGCACTCACTCACCGCTCATGTTGGCCTGCTGTGGAGCCCAGGAATGGGACCCTCTGCAGCTGCCTTGTGCCCTCAGAGCCAAGCATGACAGGGCAACCGGGCATCCAGCTCTGGCCAGGCACATGGAGCAGCTGATGACACTGTGTTCAGGTGGGATGCCTCCTCTCCAGCAGCTGCTGTGATGTGCCTGGAGCCTGAACAAAGTTTGAAAGAGTCAGGAATGGGGCAGAGGGTCTGTGTCCCAGCCCGGCCCTGCTGTGCCCCTTGCTACCCTGCACGTCCCTATGCTCCCATGGTAACACGCCTGTCCACCAGCCAAGCTGCAGATGCTCTGGCAGACACGCTCCTGTGCAGGTTTATCTTCAAGACACTGGCTGACCAAGGAAGGCCAGGTGCCCACGGAAGGATCACGGGCACTCACAGGCCTGACAGCCAGGAGCTGCAGTCCCTTCGTCCCTCCCTCCTCACCTGGGGGCCACTGGAACTTGCAGTCCTGGCTCACCAGCTGTGGGAGGCCAGCTCCTTGATCAAGCTCAGCCCACACGCTCAAAGACTGGAACCCCAGAGCTTCTGCAGGATGTCTGCATAGATCGTGCCTGGGGCCCTATCCTTTTCAGAGCAATAGCAGACAAAACATCTAAGTTTCTTGAAAGAGGCTGCTTGGCCTCCCCTGGTGAACAGTCCTAGATACATTGTTTTGCAAAGCTGAAATGTAAGTTTTCCAAGATCCACCTTTGGTAAAGAAAAATATAAGTACACCAAGTGTCATGAGGGCTTTGTTCTATCTAGAATCTGCAAAGCAAGACAATATAACAAAATACATTCCTCAGGAACTTTCTCACACAATTAGGGAAACACTGGGTATCACAGAGGCAGAATCAGAATTCAGTGGGGCCATAACACACACCCAACCATCTATTTGCTTTCCCAGTCAATGCTATCACTGCTGTGCTGGAGAACCTTCAAGGCAAGCTGAGATAAACTATCTTAGCAAATTAGGTAAAACAGGAGTCAAAGAACTGTGAGCAGAAATGTCCTTTCTGGATGACTAGATCCATTTCCCAGCTCCTAGCCACAAAATCCAGAAAATAATAAGAAACCTGAAAATCAACACATTGGCTGGGCATCTTAATCGCCCACCTAACGGGAGATACCCACCTGGTGGTTCACCCATCCTGGAATCAGAATTCAGCCAGCTAGGCTCATGACTCCTGGAACTGTATGTGATACCTCCAAGCACATATACTTTTTTTTTTTTAAAGATTTATTTATTTATTTGAAAGTCAGAGTGACACCGCAAGAGGAGAAGCACAGAGAGAGAGGTATTCCATCCACTGGTTCACTCCCGAATTGGCCGCAACGGCGAGAACTTCACCGATCTGAAGCCAGGAGCTTCTTCCAGGTCTCCCACACAGGTACAGGAGCTCAAGGACTTGGGCCATCTTCTTACTGCTTTCCCAGGCCACAGCAGTGAGCTGGATCAGAGTGGAGCAGCCAGGTATCAAACTGGTGCCCATATGGGATGCCGGCACTTAAGACCAGGGCAGTAACCCACTATGCCACAGTGCTGGCCCCTATACCTTTTACAATATACAATTTGAAGTACACTTATAACATACAAAATATAATGTATAATACTTACAAAAACAATTTATAATATAAAATATAGCATTTCATTGGTAAGATGCAATATAATACACAATTTGTTCTTCCTTCCATCTAGTTCCTGAAGGCCTGCGTGTCCCTGACATGTGGCTGGGACCTGTGGCCAATAGAAGATCAGGGAGACTAAAATACAACTCTTGAAAACTCAGTGAACCTGACAAAACGTGTATCCCCAGGAAACAAGGAAAAAAAGAGAACAGACTCAAGGGATTTAACCACAGAAATGACAGAGAGCACACTACTACCAACCTTACCAAAAACGTAATATAAAAAAAATAAAAGAACACTATGGAAACACCAAGGCACAAGAATTTGGTGATCCTAGGTACTCTTAACACTTTATAAGCATTTACCCACCTACTTAAAAACTTTTCCTAACAAAATAAATAGCTTTCGGGGCTGCTGTTGTGGGTCAGTAGGTTAATCCTCTGCCTGCAGCGCCTGCATGCCATGTGGGTGCCGGTTCTAGTCCCAGCTTCTCCTCTTCCGATCCAGCTCTCTGCTATGGCCTGTGAAAGCAGGGGAAGATGGCTCAAGTCCTTGGGCCCCTGCAGTCGTGCGGGAGACAGGAAGAAGCTCCTGGCTCCTGGCTTTGGATCGGCACAGCTCCAGCCGCTGCGGCCATTTGGGAAGTGAACCAGTGGACAGAAGGCCTTTCTCTGCCTCTCCCTCTCACTGTCTGTAACTCTGCCTCTCAAATTAAATAAATAAATAAATAAATGCAATCTTAAAAAAAATAAATAGCTTCGTAACATTTTGCTCTGTGGATGCAGCAGAATTTACTACTTACTTATATATTATTCTTTTCCACGTATATGTTATTCCTAACTTCATTTGTCCTCCCTCATCAGAAAGGAAGACATGCTCAGTTTTGAAAGTGTAAATCACAATCACTCAAAAAGGAGAGGATAAAAGCCACCATAACACCTTCACTAGAATTATCATCCCAACGTTGAGGAATACCTTCTGTGCATGTATCCCCTTCTTCATTACAACTAAGGTGATTTTAAACATCTTTGCAGGTGAATGTTTGTTTGCATTCCTATTTCTTTAGAGTAGAAGATTGCAGAATAAGTGGCTCATAAAGTACTAACTGTTTTGTGATCCTAGAATGTAATATCTAATTTCCTTTGGGAGCATTTCTTTCAATGCTGTTTTCCTTAATGCAACCCCAGATTACTAAGAGTCTGAAGCTAAACCAGAAAATCGTAAGGTTCCAAATCAACCATACACACATTTGACATCCTAGGAGCAGTAAGTCTCCCTATTCATGCTCGCAGCCCAGGCAGGATGCCAGGTGTCTTCCCTGCGAGAGCTCACAGGCTGAAAACTCAACACCTCCTGGGCTGAGCTCACTCACTCCCTTCTTCCTTCTCCTGACAGGCCGGCACCACCAATCACCAAGCATTAGAACTAAGTTATCCTGAACAACCAATGTTACCTAAGTTCAATTGGTTAAGTTGTACCAGTAGCTACAACTGCACTGTCACTAAGGCCAACTGGTCCTATTTCACACAGACCTTGCACATCCTCCCCCTCCACAGCCACTGTCCCAGTTCAGAGTCTCATCATGTCACCTACATAACTGTAACAGCTTCTCCCAGAAATTCATTCTTGATTTTAATCTATCCCAATCATCTAAAATAAAAAGTCATACCATTTCATTCACATCTGTCCTTACACAACCACAACCACACGCACATGAAACTCAATGTATCCAACACCAAACTGCTGATTTCCCCCACGAAACCTCTTGCTCTGGCCCCCTAGCTTCCCCTGCAATAACTGACCCACCATTTCACCAGCAGGTCAAGTCAAACCCTAGCATCAATCTCGCTCCTTCATTTCCATCAAGCCATCAGTGCCACCTATAAACTTTCTCCACTTCTCTCCATTTTCAGCCTGAGCAGATGTGAGCTAAGCAGATTTGAAGCCAGGAGCCTGCAGCTTCCTCCAGGATTCCCAAACAGCTGCAGGGGACCAAGGACTTGGGCACTCTTCTACTGCTGGGCCGGGCCACAGCAGAGCTGGAACGGAAGTGGAGGTGCTGGGACTCGAACCACCACCCAAATGGGATGCTGGTACTGCAGGCAGCAGCTTCATCTACTATGCCACAGCTCAGCCCACCACCACCCCAAATGCCCAGGTTGTTCCACTCATGATCCAGCTGGCTGCTAACAAGCCTAGGAAAGCAGAGCAAGAGGCCCAAGGACTTGGGCACCCGAACCCACACTGGAGTCCTGGATAAAGTACCTGGCTTCTGCTTCAGCCTGGCCCAGCCCCAGGACATCGTAGCCACCTGGGGTGTGAACCCATACACTGAATCTCTCTCTGCCACTGCCTTGTCTGTAACTCTGCCTTTCACACCAATCTTTGACAAGAAAAAAAAATCTAGTACTTATCATGAGGTGTCAGAACCTTGGGCAGGCTGCAACAGAGCACAGAGGGATTCTTGGGGTTTCTCTAAGCTTCTGCTTTCTAGTCCTTGTGTGCGGTCTGTGAAAATTCACCGATTACATGCAAGTTAATTCGCGTGCCCCAGGCCAGTTTTCCCGCACACACATTACAGTTCTGAACAACCCAGGGAAGAGAGGCCGGGAGTCAAGGCCGCTTCTCACGGACACGGCCAAGACTGCTTGCGGCCAGGGCCAGGAAACCCCCAAAATGGAACCCGGGCCGTGGGAAAAGTCCTTCCTCTCCCAATCCCCGCCTCCACCCGCACTCCGGCACTCCTGTCACACTCGCCCTCCCTTTACGCTGCCCCACACACTGTTCTTCCCCTTCCTTCCATGCCACCCCACCTTCACGCCACATTTTCCTTCTCCCCCTTCCTCTCTCCTCCAGAATCTCCCTTGACTGCCTCTCTCCTCCTCCTGTCCCCTCCAGCCCTCACTTGCACCCACCTTGCCCACTATCTGAACCCCAGGCCCCACCTACCCCATGACAGGAAGGCCATCGCGTCCAACTCATCGCGCCTGTTCCTCTGGAACAGGAACCAAGTCCCGAGGGGTAGTCTTCTGGAAGCTGTCCAAAAAGAGAACCGCGCCTACCAATGTCCAGAAGTGCAAGGGAACTGCCGCAGCTGTCTCGGGCCGCAGCCTCTCTGAGCCCGGCCTGACCCCGGGGACGCTGGGTCTCCTGCAGGCTCCGCCAGCAGCCTCGAGGCTGGCTCCCGACGGCTCGCAGGGGCTCTCAGGCAGGAGTAGACGGGACCCGGCGAGGCCTCTCCAGTCTGTGACCCAGGGACCACGCCTCCCTGCCTCCTGGGCGCCCTGAATGGAGGTCAAGCCTCCTGGCTTCTGCCTGGTCTGGTGCTGGCTGTTGAAATCACTTGGGGAGAGAAGCAGAGCATGGGGCATCGCGAGCACTCTTGCCTCTTGCTCTCTCTCCAGGATCGTCCATCTGGGGGTTCAAGCCCCAGGTGGCTACTAAGGCCGGCACTGAGCCAGGCCAAAGAAGAGCTAGGGGCTGTATCCCGTGCTCCACTCTGGGTTCAGGGGCTTGAGTCCTTGGGCCGTCTCCCTCTGCTTTCCCAGGCATGTCAGCAGACAGCTGGATCCCAGAGGGAAAGGCTCCCAGGAGGGGCCGGCGCTGTGGGGGAGCAGGTAAAGACAAGCCCGCAGCGCCTGCATCCAGATGGGTGCTGGTTTGAGTCCCGGCTGCTCCATTTCCAGTGCAGCTCTCTGCTGTAGTCTGGGAAGGCAGCAGAAGAGGGCCCAAATCCTTGGGCTCTTGCACCCATGCAGGGCACCCCAGGGAGGCTCCTGGCTCCTGGCTTCAGATCCGCTCAGCCCCGCCCATTGTAGCCAATTGGGTAGCAGATCAGCAGATGGAAGACCTCTCGATCTCGATTCCCTATCTCTCTCTCTCTCTCTGAATTCCAAATAATTAATATCTTCAAAAAATAAAAAATTAAGAAAAGGAAGACACAGCTATAAATAAAATACTACATTGAGGCCAACTACTACAGTTCCTTTAGAATTTCATATTGTATGCATTACATACACCCTATTAACACAGAATTTGAAAACAAATTTAACTCACGCTTAGAAAGGGTGTTGGTACCCATTCTTTCTCTTCTGCCCTACAAACGTTCCGTGTGGTATTATCTATGACTTACACATGAGGAAATCAATGTAGTCTATTTATTCAGACACCTGGGTACCCACTCGCACAGGGACTTGAGACACCTGTGATCTACAGAGTTCTCCACTGAACACAGGTCTGCTCCCCAACCTCTGCCCTCCACAGTCTAGCCCTGCATTTAACAGATGGAGCATGTTTGAACTAAATAAACCGTGTCTTCCACAAAGCATGATAGAATACATAAAGGGTGTCCCTGAGGTCTCCCTCTTGGCACTTTCTACGTGCACGTTATCACATTGGTACTTTTTCTCTCCTTTCTCAACATTAGATACAAATTGGAAGGGAGGAAGTCAAACTATCCCTGTTGGCAGAGGACATGATTCTATACTGAGGAGATCCAAATGACTCCACTGAGAGACTATCGAAAACTCAGAGTAGAGTTTGGTAAGTGGCAGGATAGAAAATCAACAGCCTTTGTATACACAGACAGAGCCATGGCTGAGAAAGAACTTCTAGGACCAATCCCGTCCACATAGCTACAAAGAAAATACAGGCTCTTGGAATCAATGTAACCAAGGATGTCCACTATCTGAGAATCACAACAGATTACAGAAAGGAATAGAAGAGGACAAAAAGCAAACAACCAACTTGAGAAGCTTCTGTGCTGTAAGAGAAACATGCGGCAAAGCACAGAGGCAACTAACAGAATGGGAGAAATTATCTGCAAAGTATGCAGCTGGTAAAGGATTCACTACCAGAGGTTTTCAAGAAACTCAACAGCAGCAAAACAAACCACCCACTCAAGAAACGGGCAAAGGACTTCCGCAGGCATAGTTCAAGAAAGGAAATCCAAATGGCCAACAAACACGTGCAAAAGTGCTCAGGGTCACTAGCCATCAGGGAAATGCCAAGCAATACTACAACAGCCTTGAGGATGTTGGGGGAAAGGCGGCCTACTCCACTGTTGGTGGGAATGTAAACTGGTATAGCCAATGTGGGAGACAGTATGAGAAGCCTCAGAAACCTGAATATAGATGAACCAGCCATTCCACCCTGGGGAATATACCCAAGGGAAATGAAATCAACATATGGAAGAGTCATATTTACTGCAGCTCAATTCACAACAGCAAAGATATGCAATCAACCAAAATGCCGCTCTCCTGAAGACAGAAGAAAGAAATTATGGGCTATGTACACCACACATACATATACAGACTGCAGGGGAGAGGAAAGGCCATCATTTTGAAATAGCCCTGCCTGTATGTTCTCCATTTGAGAACAAGGAGACCACTCTACCCTAGAGCCTAATCGACCTTGGGGAAGGGCAATTGGCCAACTCCAGCCCCTGGAAGTCTTGCTGTCTTACCCAGGGGATAAAAGAGCAAAGAAAAAGGCTAGAAAATTATTGTGAGAGCTATAGGCTAGGGATGTAGGCCAAGGAAACCAAATTTTCAATCCTAAGATTAGACATGCTTTCTTCCTCTAATACTTTAGCACATCATCCGGGCTCCAGATCTATACAAGACACAGGTTCTATTTAAGAAGGAGTTTCTAGGGAAACCCCAAAAAAGGGTGTGAGAGACCAAAATAAAGGCACAAAAGGAAAATGAAACCTCTGATACCTACAGCAAAGCAAACATTAAGTAGCCTAACTCCCACACAGAGGAACATAAACCTCACACTAAGAGACCTGCTTACTTTGCTTTCTGTTACCTGATACATTATGTCCAGCTTTCAGGAAAAAAAAGCTAAACCAAGAAAAATGCATAGTCTGAAGAGACAAAGCAAGCATCAAAACCAGGCCCTAACATGGCAAAGATTCTGGAGCTGTCTGACTGGGTTATTAAAACAACTGTAATAGAAAAATTGGGCAATATACAGGACCACGTGAATAATGCAAACAGATAGATGGAAACTCTCAAAGAATCAAAAGGGACCGCCAGATCAAAACAACCACGGAGACAGAAACAAAGAATGTCTTTCAGGGGCTCATTATCAGACTAGACACTAGAGAGAAGACAATCCGTGAGCTGGGTATGTATCAATAAAAACTTCCTAAACTAAAAACCAAAGAAAGAAATGGGGAAAACGCTAGTGGAACGCCTAAGATTATGGGACAATTACAAAGGTATGACACACACAAAGCAGGAATACTAGAAGAAGAAAGGAAGGAACAGGGGCAATATTGGAAGTAATGATGGCTGAAAACATTCCAAAAGCTGAAGGTAAAAATGATAGAAGTTGAGGGGCTGGTGCTGTGGCGTAGCAGATACAGCTGCCACCTGCAGCATCGGCATCCCATATGGGTGCCGGTTCAAATCCCATATGCCCCACTTCCGATCCAGCTCTCTACTGTGGCCTGGGAATGCAGCAGAAGATGGCCCAAGTCCTTGGTCCCCTTCACCGACATGGGATATCCAGAAGGTCCTGGCTCCCGCCTTTGAATTGGCACAGCTCTGACCATTGTGGCCATCTGGGGAGTGAACCAGCAGATGGAAGACTTCTCTGTCTGCCTCTGCCTCTCTGTAATTCTGCCTTTCAAATAAATAAATAAATAAATGAATAAAACTTTAAAAAAAGGTTGAATATCACTGGTAGAAGATGTTTGGTGATAGAAATATCTAAGATGAGAAACAATGACTTGATCAGCCCTTGTTCTGACTGTCCAGGAACAACTTATTACTTTATTCCTTTTAGTATTTGTTTGTTCTACTTATTACCATTGGTTGAACTCTTTAATTTACACACAATTATTCTTAGGTGTTTAAATTTAATTGAAAAGTGATCCCTGCTAAGTAAGAGAGGGAGGGGATGTACAGTTCGGCACATGCTCACCCAGACTTGCCCTTAATGGTAGAGCTAGAAACGTGCCAGGGGATTCCAATTCAATCCCATCAATGTGGCATGTACCAATGCCATCTTACTAGTCCAAAGGGATCAGTTTCAGTACATAATTGATCATAATGAGAAGATTAAATTTCAAAGGGATCACATAAACAAGACTAGTGTCTGCTACTACTAACTGAGAGAATTGAAAAGGAGAAAACAATCCAACATGGGAAGCAGGATACACAGCAGACTCATAGAATGGCCAAAGCCCAAAACAGCACTCTGGCCTCCGAATCAGCCCCTAAGGCATTCGGATCTGGGTAAAAAGCCCATGAGAGTATTTCAGGCATGGGAAGTCAAGACACTCTGGCAAAAGGATAAACAACCTAGACCTAAATTTAAGAACACTGTGAGTGAGATCCCAGAGGAAAGAACAGGGCAGCAAAGAAGGAGGTACTTTTCTCTGAAGGGAGGAGAGAACTTCCACTTTGACTCTGGCCTTGCCTAAATGAGTTTGGTGTTTGTGAACTCAAGAGGCTTCCATAGTCTTGGCAGCTCATGACAAAAGCCTCTGGTGATTACTGATGTCATCAATAAGAGTGTCAATTGTTAAATCAACAACAGGAGTCACTGGGCACTTACTTCCCATGTAGCATCTCTGTCCTTAATGTGTTGTACTCTGTGAATTAATGCTAAAACTACTACTCAAACAGTACTCTATACTTTGTGTGTCTGTGTGGGTGCAGTCTGTTAGAATCTTTCCTTAGTATATACTAATTTGATCTTCTGTACATAAAGAGAATTGAAAATGAATCTTGATGAAGAATGTGATGGGAGAGGGAGTGGGGGATGGGATGGTTGCGGGTGGGATGGATGTTATTGGGGGAAAAGCCGCTATAATCCAAATGTTGTACTTTGGAAATGTATATTTATTAAATAAAAGTTGAAAAAATAAAGTATCTGTGTATGTTGGTACAGTAGAGCATATGTGTAGTTTCTCAAATGGTAGCATCAACAGGAATAGAACAAAATTTTTCAAATTAAAATAGAAGTCAAAAAATCTATTAAAACAGAAAAAGGAAAATCAATGTATTTAAAACTATTTTGGAAAATAAGAAAACAAGTATTCAAAATCAATCCCACGAAAACCCCTTTTGATGCCAGCTTACCAACAGAGGACGTATATGCTCATATAATCATAGGCTCAACTAGGAAGTGATCCTTAACACTTTATAAGCATTTACCCACCTACTTAAAAACTTTTCATAACAAAATAAATAGCTTTCGGGTCTGCCATTGTGTGTTTGTGGGTTAATCCTCAGCTATTCTTTAAAACCACATGTGTACTTCTTGAAACTGTATTTTTGTTAAAGAAGATGATTGTAGAGTTTGTAAATTTGTAAATGTACCAGAAAAGTTTATCAAGATGTTGCTTTATTTGTAAATAGCGCTGGAATGCGAGGTGAGCCGAACCTCAATAGCCTGAGACACCAGCGGGCAAGCAGAAAGAGGAGACTAGAGGGAACGAGGCTTGAAACTCCGTGGGGAAAAGCTCACCAGGCTAACTAGAAGAGAGAGAGGAAAAAAAAAAGTGACCAATACGGACACGAGTTTCTCTCTCTCCGCTCACCCCTCAAAGGCGAGCAAGACAAAGAGCAGGTGCCATTTTGGACATATGTCATAAGCAGGGCGAACTCAGGTCTGCACTGGCCCTGAGCCGAGCAGAAAAACCTGACTCTGGGGGGAGGGGTGAAATAACAGGAGATTAGGGTCTAACTTGGCAACCCAGTGGGAGACTGCAGGAGAATTGGAGCCCACACTGAGGGCAGCAGAGATTCCCTGTGTGGTCCTTGGGAAAGAGCTTCCGATCTCTGGCTCCTGTGGGTATATCATTAGCCTGCTAACTACCTCCAATTACGTTCAGCTGTGTGGAATTACGTCCCTTTTGAATCAAAAAAAAAAAAAGAAAGAGAGATTTACCACGCCTAACCTGGGAGTGTCATCTTTGACACACCCCCAAACCTGAGGAACCAAACACAGCTCTCAGGCCACACTTATCTCAAGCCTCTAAGGCTCCACTGAAAGCAGACAGTCCACTTAATATAGAGCCATAGTGTAACAAGAAAAAACACCACAGTGAAGAAACCAAATATCTCCAACATGCCATACAACAAATGCAAAAACCGAGGTAACAAGAACAAGGAAGACACCATGACGCCCCCAAATGAAAAAGACACCCCAATTCAAGATTATGAAGATGATGAGATAGAAGAAATGCAAGAAGTGCATCTCAAAAAATTGATAAGAACATTAAGAAGTTCTCAAAAACAAATTCTTGAACTACAGAAATCCTTAATGGACAAGATAGAAAATCTCTCTCGTGAAAATGAAATATTAAGGAGGAATCAAAATGAAATGAAACAACTAGTAGAACATGAAACTGTGATAGTGACAAAAAACCACAATGAAATGAAGAACTCAATAGATCAAATGACAAACACATTAGAAAGCCTTAAAAACAGAATGGGCAAAGCAGAAGAGAGAATATCAGACTTAGAAGACAGAGAACAGGAAAGGAAACAGGCAAACCAAAGAAAAGAAGAAGAAATTAGAAATCTAAAAAATATTGTCGGGAATCTACAGGATACTATTAAAAAACCTAATATTCGGGTTCTAGGAGTTCCTGAAGGCATGGAGAGGGAGAAAGCATTAGAAGGCCTTTTTAGTGAGATACTAGCAGAAAATTTCCCAGGTTTGGAGAAGGACAGAGACATCTTAGTACAGGAAGCTTATAGAACCCCTAATAAACATGACCAAAAGAGATCCTCACCAGGACACATTGTAATCAAACTCACCACAGTGAAACATAAAGAAAAGATTCTAAAAGGTGCAAGAGAGAAACGTCAGATTACTCTCAGAGGATCTCCAATTAGACTCACAGCTGACTTCTCATCAGAAACCTTACAAGCTAGAAGGGAATGGCGAGATATAGCCCAGGTACTAAGAGAGAAAAACTGCCAGCCCAGAATATTATATCCTGCAAAGCTCTCATTTGTGAATGAAGGTGAAATTAAGACTTTTCATAGCAAAGAGAAACTGAAAGAATTTGTTGCCTCTCATCCTGCCCTGCAAAAGATGCTTAAAGATGTGTTACACACAGAAACACAGAAACATGGTCACCAATATGAAAGAAGGTAAAGGAAGGAAACCTCACAGCAAAAGATCATAGGAAGCTCAATTTCTCTTTGACATAGAATTACACTCTGATGCTCTGTTAAAGCAATGTGTTAAAGTAATCTAAAAACAAAAAGCAATTCAAATCAATTGGCAATCTACAAAAAGATTTAAAGATTTTAAAAGCTATTATTAAAATTGCTATATTGGTCTATTATGCTATGTTATATGTGTGTACATATTGTATGTCCACATAGGAAATTTTATTAAGAGTTTTATTTTAAATGGCTTATAGATAAGATTGTCCATAAATTTAAGCTGCTAAAATCAATCAAAGATACATTTTAATTCGTGTGACCTGAATCTGTGTATCATATGTTTTAAACTTGTTGGTAGAAAGAAACTAAAAACATTTTACATGGTTGTGCTTAGGTTTTCTGGTTAAACAAACTACACCATGTTAGATATTTAAGAGGTGTTTTCAAATACATGATTCTTAAAATTTATAGAAGGCATTGGACCTTCTGGTAAATGTTTTCTTAAGTTGTTATCTAATGGTTGAAACGGTTTGCTAAGTATTCATGTAATATTGCTATTGTCAGCAAGCGATCTAGGACTTGCTCCCTCATTTCTCTATTCTAAGCACAACTTGTTCTTTCATTTCTCTATTCTCTTCAAGGTAGGAAACTAATTCTATTATAAAGGAATCTGTAGGACACACAATTTAATCTTTATACCTTATAAAAGAGATGGCTAACATTTTTCTGTAATAGCATAGCCAAAATAAGAATTTAAATAATAATCTCATAGCTAGATTCACTTCGCCATCAGCGAAGTATACAGTAAGTAGAAAAAACCTCCCTTTCAGACCAAAGGGAAAGAAAGTTTTAAAGTGAGAATATAATTTTCCTCATGGGCATTGTCTACCTTAGAAAAACTACTACAGAACATGCCTGTGACTATAGACTTGTAGTTCAGGCCACCGAAGTTTAGAGATGGGATACGGGCACTCCCTTTACTTGCATCCTCTGGTCTGCTTTAACACAAACCAGGAGGAAAAGAAAGCTGGACATCAGAAGCAATGGGTGGCAGGCCTATTAATGGCTGATCTGTACAGTGATCTGCCCTCAAGGAGACCCAACAGGCCAGTCTACTGCAGTGGCTTTCAATGTGGTAAGCCTGGGCTTCAGCAGAAGTCAGCTTGTGAAGAGCCCTGGCAGCTCTGCCAAGAGTTGGATCACTGGAAATGGACCTGCCCTGGAGTCGAAGGATGCCCAGGTCAGAGCCACAGATCTTATTGGCTCTAAGCTGAAAAGCCCTTCACTCAGCCCAACTTCCAAAGTGACCACTGCAGCTGAGGGGATGGTCAAGTAGGGTCAGCAACATTGCAGGCAGAACTGTAAATTTCTTGTTAGAGATGCCCCCTGCCTTTACCTGGCCAGCTCTCCTCCCAGGCCAGCCAAGTGATGAAAGTCAACAGAGTGCCTTCCCCTAGGAGGTTCACACCTCCCTTAGGATATACCCCATGTGAAGAGATAGATAGGTCTGGGCCTCTTAACTTACAAGGCCTAAATCCCACCAGATTATTATCAAGCCCCTTCTATCAGGTTCTATTTGCCTTTCAATCAGAAAACTTAATTGTAGCTTAGACAGCACCTTTCTTAGTACATCTAATAATGACTCTGTCCTTTGTTCTAGACCCTGTCTAGCACACTTGGGCCTCATTCCTTTGTAATCATAACCTCTACTCTACCACCAATGGCTCTACTCCCAACCTGTGTGTACTGATGGTCCTCTTCCCCACTTAATGCTGTATAATTGTTCAAACCTGGTAAATGCCACTCTTGGGATCATTGGTTACTATCCTCACTCTGTCTTTTATGACCTTGTCTAAATATGATCAGAGTCGGCAAACTTGGAAGGCTTCCATAGCCTTGGCAACTCATGACGACAGCCTAGGATGGTTACTGGCGCCATAAACTAGAGTGTCAATTTGTTGGGTCAACAACAGGAGCCACTGTGCACTTGCTCCTCATGTGGGATCTCTGTCCTTAATGTGCTGTACATTTTGATTTAATGCTATAACTAGTACTCAAACAGTATGTTTCACTTTGTGTTTCTATGTGGGTGCAAAGTGTTGAAATCTTTATACTAAATTTATCTTCTGTATATAAAGAGAATTGAAAATGAATCTTGATGCAAATGGAAGGGGAGAGGGAGCGGGAGAGGGGAGGGTTGTGGGTGGGAGGGAAGTTATGGGAGGGGGAAGCCATTGTAATCCATAAGCTGTACACTGGAAATTTATATTCATTAAATAAAAGTTAAAAATAAAAAAAAGTAAAAAAAATAAAATAGAAAAAATTAAAAAAAAAAAAGATGGCTACTCCCGCTCTTTTTTCATTTCTGTTGGCTTGGTATATCTTTTTCCAGCATTTCACTTTCAGTCTGTGTGCATCTTTGTTAGAAAGATGAGTTTCTTGTAAGCAGCAGTTAGAAGGGTTTTGTTCTTTTACCCAATCACCCAATCGGTTTCTTTTAACTGGATTGTTCAAGCCTTTAACGTTTAATATGTAGTAATAAGTAGTAACTTTGCCCTATCATTTTTGTGTTTCCTGTGATCTTTTGCTGTGAGGTTTACTTCCCTTACCTTCTTTCATATTGGTGACCACGTTTCTGTGTTTCTGCGTGTATCACATCTTTAAGCATCTTTTGCAGGGCTGGATGAGTGTCGACGAATTCTTTCAGTTTCTGTTTGCTGTGAAAGGTCTTAATTTCACCTTCATTCACAAATGAGAGCTTTGCAGGATATAATATTCTGGGCTGGCAGTTTTTCTCTCTTAGTACCTGGGCTATATCTCGCCATTCCCTTCTAGCTTGTAAGGTTTCTGATGAGAAGTCAGCTGTGAGTCTAATTGAGGATCCTCTGAGAGTGGTCTGATGTTTCTCTAATGCGCATTTTAAGGTCTTTTCTTTATGTTTCACTGTGGTGAGTTTGATTACAATGTGTCGTGGTGAGGATCTCTTTTGGTCATGTTTATTAGGGGTTCTATAAGCTTCCTGTACTAAGATGTCTCTGTCCTTCTCCAAACCTGGGAAATTTTCTGCTAGTATCTCACTAAAAAGGCCTTCTAATGCTTTCTCCCTCTCCATGCCTTCAGGAACTCCTAGGACCCGAATGTTGGGTTTTTTAATAATATCCTGTAGATTCCCGACAATATTTTTTAGGTTTCTAATTTCCTCTTCTTTTCTTTGGTTTGCCTGTTTCCTTTCCTGTTCTCTGTCTTCTAAGTCTGATATTCTCTCTTCTGCTTCACCCATTCTGTTTTTAAGGCTTTCTAATGTGTTTGTCATTTGATCTATTGAATTCTTCATTTCATTGTGGTTTTTTGTCACTATCACTCTTTCTTGTTCTACTAGTTGTTTCATTTCATTTTGATTCCTCCTTAATATTTCATTTTCGCGAGAGAGATTTTCTATCTTGTCCATTAAGGATTTCTGTAGCTCAAGAATTTGTCTTTGAGAGCTTCTTAATGATCTTACCAATTTTTTGAGATTTGCTTCTTGCATTTCTTCTGTTTCATCATCTTCATAATCTTGAATTGGGGTGTCTTTTTCATTCGGGGGCATTATAGTGTCTTCCCTGCTCTTGTAACCTTGGTTTCTACATTTGTTTGGCATCTTGGAGAGTGCAGAGAGAGGCTAGTGTCCCAGCTGGTTCCCTCCCCTTTTTTTTTCTTCCAGTCAGGCTAGTGTAGATCCCCCTCCCCCCCCTCCCCCGCGTGAGCTCGGACCATGATCTAACCTTCGCGGCCAATTCTCTGGTTACCTGTGCTTCCAGCACTGGGGCTCAAGTTCTGTGGGTGGGCTTCTGTAGCTGGGATCGTTGTTTTCCCAACTCTAGTGGCCCCCATGTCCATGGTGCGGCTCAGTGCGGGTCGGGTCGGGTCGGCGCGGCACGGCTGGGCGCTGCTAGGTGCGGCTCAGTGAGGCTCCATGCGGCTCGGCTAGGCTGGGCGCGGCGCAGCAGTGGGTCACCTTACTCTCCCCGTAGGTCCTCCGTGTAACATCTACTCGATCCGGAAGAGTTTCCTCTGCAGTTTTTTCCTCTGAGTCTCTTCTTAAGCGTGCAGTAACTCCACCCTTGTTAAAATTTCTTTTCCCAAACTGTTGTGTGCGCCCTCACTCTTCCGCCATCTTGGCTCCACCCTCCTGAGTGTTGTTTTTAGCCTCTGAAAATTCCAAGTCCAGAGGCTTCTAATTAATGGGACATTTTGAGCTAACTTGGATTATATATTTACTTAATGTTTGAATGTGAGAGGTGGAGATACAGATAAACATGCAGATATCTCTCACCAGCTGGTTCATTTCTCTAAGTGCCAGCAATAGACAGGGTTGGGACAGACCAAAGCTGAGAAAGGAACTCAGCTTGGGCTCCCATACTAGTGGCAGGAACCCAATTACTTGGATCATCACACTGCCTCCCAGGGTCCTCGTTGCTGGGAAGCTGGAGTCAGGAACCTGAGCATTTGAGTCAAACCCAAGCAGTCTGGCATGGGTCGTGGGCATCTTAATTGCTAGACTAAATTCTCATTCTCTTGAACTCCGTAGAGCTAGGTGAGTTGCATGAAATCGAGCAGGCATCACAGAGTTCATAACACTTCTGCACTATTTATGATGCACCTTCTCACATTGCAAATGTTATTGCTTTCATGAAAACACTTGTAAATCAGACCCTAAATCCCATCTAAAAGTCAGAATGCATAAAGAATACAATTACTTTCTCATTCCCATTCCCATGCCCAAGTCAAACTGATGTTTGATGCTTGAATGTTTGCTCACCTGTTTTTAGAATAATATGAGTTTATTTATATGCATAATTTTCTCCATGCAGAGCCATCGGCTACAACATGTTCATCAATATCTGAGTGAGGACTACTTAATGCAGATAATAACAGTTCTAACTTGATGAAGACAGGTTGGGCTTGCATGACAGTGAAAAACATCTCCTGCAATAATTAATCAGTAATAAGTCAATGTTTTTAGACTCCTAGAGTGTTTGAGCTGCAGGCTCTTAGTTCTATTTCCTTCCTGGGCTGCTCTTACAGAGTCTCACAAATTGGGTTCCTTAAAACTTACAGAAGCTTTTGGCTTCCCAGTTGTGGAGGCTGGAAGTCTGAAGTCCAATGTCTGCAAGGGGCCCTTCCAGGTCTGTTTCTAGCTTCTGCTGGTTTGAAGCAGTCCTGAAACTCCCTGAACAGCAGCTGCAATACTTGATCCCTGCTTCCATCTTCACGCCGGCTTCCCTCATGTGTCTCTGCCTTTGCTCCTCTTCTTATAAGGCAGGGAGTTATTACAGGGTTAAAGACTTGCCCTACTCCAGCAAGACCACGTGTTAATTAATGGCATCTTCCAACACTCTGTTTCCAAATAAAGTTATAATCCAAGGCTTACATTCAATGCCTTTCTGCATATGTTCCAAGACTAATACCAACATATCTTTTGAGGGAGACACAATCTATCCCTTAACAAAACACCTCTCTCAAATCACTTTCTTCAAGGATAAGAAACTAATCTGCATTGAGAGAAGCATCTTTATAAGTTAAGGCTTTGTGTGCATCATTTGCTTTCTCTGTAATAAGCTTTGAGCTTAAAAGACATTAGGTGCACATGCATTCATTAAGCACTTGAGGTTGTTGTGGAGGAAAGTTGTCATTATTGTGGCAAAATCATGAGATGAGTCCTAGGAGTCTTTTTTCCTATGTTGAACATGTGGGTTGTATAGCAATGCTTTTCATTAAGTTGTATTTCTCTCTGTAGCAAAGTAGGTATTTGATGAGTTCCGCACTATTTCAGGCCACCCGAAAAATCGTTCATTATTACAAAGGGGCATTTGCAAGCACTTGTAGCCGTGGAATCTCAAAGCTTGTGGAATCGCAGACACCATACAAATTCTAGTACAGCTCGCAAAGTACGTCAGGAAACAGCTCATTCCAAAGGAGCATTACTGAAGAAATCATAAGTCACTGATGCCATTGATTATGGTGTCAGGTTTTCACATACAGTTCTTGATGCTGAAAAGAAAGGAAGCCAGCTGTGGTACTTTATTTTGATATATTATACCACGTAGTAGAATATAAGGGTGACTTATAGGCAGAAGACAGTTTCTTCCAAACAAGTCAGGTACAGGCCTTTTAATGCTGCACCTGCTAACTATTTGCAGTGCCTGGCATTAGTATTTGCAACTAAAGTTGAAATTTCAATGCGACTTTGAAATAATTTTAGCTCCTAAAAATTGTATTAAGTGTTTCAGGGTGGATTAGGCCATGGATCCCTGGAGGAATCGGGAAAACGACACATGCCCTGCAGGAAATTGTGTGTGTCAGAATCATAGAGAAGCTTGAGTGACATTTTTGGGACCTAACAGGTTGCTTATTCTGTACCTCCACCTTCAGGGGTTTCCCTAGAAGGATGACTCTTAGGTTTTATGTAAAAGAATGAAATGTGAATCATGAAGGAAATTGCCATTTTTGAGGCATTCAACTTAGAACATCATAACCATTCTCACTGGAAACCATGCTGAGGGATTTGGGCTCCTTTGAAAATCAGATTCTTCCGTGATAACACTAGGAACCCAGTATAACACCAAGCAACTTAGAACATATGCTTACTTATGCCAGCCTTTGAAATCAATTATTGAATGGAATACATTTGGCTTTTTTTTAACTGGCCTGAAATAATCCACAAAAATTAGTTAAGATAGTAAACAGCATTTCAATACAAATGTTTGTTCTACATTTCTAATTGGTCTTTTTCTCAGAAGTTGTATACATGGCACACAGGTTAATTTCACTAAGCATAATGGCCCCCAAAAGACAATATATTTTTTTTTCTGATTTGTGGTAACTAATACGTAGAGTACAAAAATGTAATATAGCTCAGTGAAATCGACATTATGATATTTGATTATTGTTCATATCCCTTGTCTAAACTCCTGAGGAACAGCGGTTTTCCAATAATAATTATTTTAAAAAAACAGATTCAAAAGAAAAGTATAAAGAAGTAAGTATATTATTTGGGTGCAAATTTGTGAGTTAATATAGTAGTTCTGAGTCACTCACATTCTGTCACATAGAGATGAACCATGAGAAACATTTGTAGGTCACTTTATGCTGACCTTGGACTATGATCTTTAAAGAGCCAGGCTGACTCGTGGCAGTACCTCTGGGAGCTGTGATAACACAATCTAATAGAGTCCATCACTGCTTACTCCACAGCTCAGGCAAGCATTGCCACATTAGCCTTTGTCTTACTACATTGAGCACAGATCATGTCCATTTTGCCACAGGCTTAAGAGAAAGACCAGGTTATTTTGTCTATATAGGCCAACATTCAAAACAAAAAGTATATATTTCTTTTTAAGGTAAAAAATATGTAGGTAATAAAACGGGCCATGCAATCCATGGCATATTCTACTAAACCTTCATTGTTGAGAGAAATAGAGAGAGAGGGTGGAAAGAGACAGAGAGAGAAAGAATGGAAAGGAAGGAAGGGAGGAAAAAGGAAGAATGGATGCTGGAAGGAAGGGTGACCAAAGGAAGGTTGGAGGGAGAAAGGAAAGAAAGTCTTACCATAAAAGCACTAGAAATCATTGACAATGCGGTTCAATATGTATCCACAGAATTCTGAACAGTATTTTTTTCTGGGCAAGCATTGATTATGTATGCAAACACACGTGGGTTCCTGGAAAATTCATGATATATTTTGCCTCTAGATCTTACTATATTTTTATTAGTTCCCCTTGTTTCCTCTGCCTACGGCTCTCTCTCATGATCAATCATATCAAGGTTTGATGCACCTGCACTGGGTTTCCCTGCACCCATCCTGCCCATATACCCTGAGACAGGCCTTGTCCCTCTTGTTCCGTTTTTCCCATCCCCAGAGCATGCATCCGATGTTTGACATGGTACTTCCTGTATGCATGACATAGGCAGGCGTGAATAATCGATATGTGGAGCAGTTCTTTCTTCTTATCCACAACATGGCGTAACATGATGCATCCTGAGTTTCCACATTTAGTCTTCCGTTTTTATTCCTACACCTACTAAATTATCTTCCTCAATCTTTGATTTCTCTCCTGTTACTTGGAAGTTTAGAAATATCTCAAAATTCCTGCATAAATAATATTATACATATGATTCTGAAAGGCCAAACTAATCAAATTATCATCACGTCTAAAACTATATAGAACCCACTTAAGTGAATTGCTTAGAATTCTGATCCAAGATAATCTTTCATGTATTTAATAATCAATAGTCAATATTCAATTAAGTGCTAAGTATGTGTTAATAACTATGGTAGGTGCTAGGAAAAAATCATAAATGAACATGATCTCTCACAATCTAGTGGGATCGACAAAAATATAAATAAATAAATTTAGTCTTATTTCTACATATGAATGCTTTTCCATGTTACATTTGTATGTGAGTTTTGTTTTAAAATAACTTGCAAGGAAGGTTATAACAGTATGATAAATGCTAAATTAAACATTTCCCAAAGCACTGGAGGCAAACTGACAAGATACAGATCCTTGCATAAGCTTCTCTGGAGGCTGAAACTCCCTGGCCCACAGGCCGATGTTTCTGTTATGTGAATATACGAAGTAATGCAGTGAAAATAGTGACGTCTTCTCTGTCTCATTGTCACCGTGTCCTTGTATATCAGGGTTCTGCAGGGCAGCTTGCCTTACTGAAGATGGCACAGTGACTGAAATCCAGTATTGCTGTAGTGGAGCCTCTGTTCATATTTGTGAATGAAAATAGCCAGCCGAGGGGTATCTACTCATCATACAATGAGTTTACAAATCTGCACATCAGTCCAGGAACTAATTCTCCATTAATCAAGAAAATTACTTTGTTGTTTATGTAAGAGTACTTCCAGAAGTTCATGGGAAATATAATTGAAAGAACTTGTGTTGCCAAAATTTTAAAATCCATACATATCTTCAAAAAGTTCATGAAAATACAAGTTATGGGGAAATAAAACTGTGTTGTTGTGGCACAGCAAGAGTGTCTGGTATCAAGTCCTGCCTTCACTGCCAGTCCAACTTTCTGCTGATGGGCACCCTGGCTCAAGTATTTGGGTCCTTGCTTTCCATGTGGGACATGGCTTCAACATGGCCCAGTCCCAGCTCTGATGACATTTCAGAAGTGCACCAGAGGATGGAAGATATTTCCCTCTCTCTCCCTCTCTCCCCCTTCCAAATACAATACAATATATATAATACAATACAATACAACACCTTCTACAATGAAAAAAACTAGGCATCGATTTCAAAAATTTTAGCACCATAATAGACATCTTTTAGTTCTGTTTTTCTACAGACTTTTTGGAAATATTCCCATAATCTTAAATCACTTTGGGGATTACTTCCTCAATTCCAAAAATGTAGTGTGACCCTCCCATTTCCCTTCTCTTTATTATTTTATATAAGCCAGGTAATGTCATACTGCTTTTGAATGGTATCCTTCCATGGTTTCTTGTGTCTTGTGATCTGACTCCTATATCCCCGTTCACACCTCATTTTCTTTTTCTTTTTTTAAATTTTTGACAGGCAGAGTGGACAGTGAGAGAGAGAGAGAGAGAGAGAGAGAGAGAGAGAGAGAAAGGTCTTCCTTTTGCCATTGGTTCACCCTCCAATGGCCGCTGCGGTTGGCGCACTGCGGCCGGCGCACCGCGCTGATCCGATGGCAGGAGCCAGGAGCTTCTCCTGGTCTCCCATGGGGTGCAGGGCCCAAGCACTTGGGCCATCCTCCACTGCACTCCCTGGCCACAGCAGAGAGCTGGCCTGGAAGAGGGGCAACCGGGACAGAATCCGGCGCCCCAACCGGGACTAGAACCTGGTGTGCCAGTGCCGCAAGGGGGAGGATTAGCCTGTTGAGCCACGGTGCCGGCTCACACCTCATTTTCTACAAGGAAGCAATGGCCATCCACTGATCTATTCATTATGGGCTTTGTTGTTTTTCTAAATAAGTTGCCCCTTCCTTGTATTCCCTTATGTTTCAACAGCTTTGATCACCACAGAAATCTTTCTTAGCTTAAATTGGATGCTAGAAGGCACAAGGTACTACAGGAGTAATGAGCATTACTGCTATACAAATTAGATAACATTTGCAGCCACCTTGTACAACATCATTAAATCAAATCAAAGGAGAGAAGTATCTCCAAAATGAGCCCCAACTGTGCATTGTCAGTTCTGTGATCCCCTTAACCTGTCAACTTTCATTACTTCACGGAAGATGAAAACTTATTTAGAATGGCAAGATGAGTATGGTGATACTGTGTTCATAGGTGCACACATTCCCGAAATTGAAACTGACATTTTCCTCTGCACAGTGCTGAACAGAGAGCATCATTGTTCACCTCTGGTCCATCCAAAATTCAAATGAACCATGACTTATGAGCTGTTTTATTTCCAAGACAATGTCACAAAAATATATAAGGCATGCTGTGTTGATAGAGCCAGGGGTTACCTTATGCTGTGTTCTATCTCACATTGTGGCTCAGAAGGTAGGCTGGGTGAAACTCTCTCTCCTAAACCATTAAAAATGTGTCATTAAACAAGCTTATCTTCATGTAACAATTTCTCAGAGTCTGAATGAATAACCCAAAGACATGTAGAAAAACGATTCTAATCATTTTGTTAGTCTAGTCTGCATTTGGAGTTACATTGGATCCAGGAGTATGTCTTCACTGAATTGTGGACCCTTTTTATTTTCCTAAAACCTCTTTCAAACTTCCAGGGATTCTCAAACACCCAAATATTTTATTTAAAATGTGGAGGTCCAGGCTAGCTCCTTTATACTGTTATACATTTTTATCATACTAGTTTCTAGTGATTGTCCATTTCCAATAATTTTACTTTTAAAAATCAGAATTGGTAGAGAAGTATTCTATTTTTTGATGCTGTGAAGTCTCCATGTCGAGTTTACTGAAGCATCAAAGTCCATTGTCGTGTTTTAGATGGTGCACCATTTGATAGCACTGTGAGAGTCACTTGCTTTGTTCTTTGAGCTATAGCAGCTACTATCTTTTTGGGGACTAGATATTTACTGATCTCTCTCCTGAATCACAATAACATTGTAATCCATTTTCTTATAAGTAATGGTTAATAATACAAGATGAGTTTCTTCCTTATTTAGTATTTCACTATCTGGAAGGCTTTTGCATTTCACCTTAAATAAGAATTCTAATAAATGTATTTTTGATGGAATGATCATTTTGTCAGAAATTTTCCTTTTAGGTAATTTGTTGTTGATTTGAGGTAGTTGATTGGCCAAGGATATTTGAAAGTATCATTTTACTGGCATGTTCACTCAGCAAGTATTTCTTGGTATTATCTATGGGAAAATCTCAACCCAGTGCCATGGGCACAGGAAGAAAAAAATCATTTAATTGTACTCCTTTTTTCAAATATTTTATTTATTTATTTGAGAGGCAGAGTTACAGAGTGAAAGTTCTTCCATCTGCTGGCTTACTCCCCAAATGGCAGCAATGGCTGGAGCTGGGTTGATACAAAGCCAGGAGCCAAAACTTCATCCAGGTCTCCCACATGGGTGCAGAGGCCCAAGCACTTCAGCCTTCTTCTATTGCTTTCCTAGGCCTTAAACAGAGAGATTGGAAAAGAAGCAGCCAGGACTTGAACCGGTGCACATATGGGATGCCGGTGCCACAGGAGGAGGCTTAGCCCACTATGCCACAGTGCCAGCTCCAGTTGTACGCCTATTTTACACAGATGCCATTCATGTTATCCAGTGATGGGATGACTGGGGCATAATTCTATTTGTCATGCTGTACAAGAACCAAGCAACAAATCCTTCAAACCTCATGCTTTTTCTTCCTCTGTTTTCAAAAATAAGCTTCTTGAAGTACAGCCGAGGCAAGTCTGAAGACCCCTGGCACTTCAGGAGTGTTAATAATTTATTCTGTTTACCAATAGCAAGCTGAGAGTCTAGGGTTCCACAGGGATCCCTTTGGGATTGCATGCTTGTTATTCTGAACCTGAAGTCATGCATGGTAAGATGGTTTCTTAAATTTTCTTCCAGCTTTCTGACTTTCTCACACAGCCCCTTCAGTCCAGGATCACCTCTGTGTAGGCCTCTCCTACGTGGTGCTCAGAGCACCAGAGCACTGGCCAGGTAAGGGATCCTTCAGCGGCTTTCGCCTTTTGCTGACCATTCTAAGCTCCTTCGTGTGGCCTGGCAGCATCCAGGATTTCTTTCCCACTTTCACCTCCTCCTGCCCGGACTGTTTCTGTACAGCGCTTGAGCTGTGAGATTTACGTTCCCAACACCACACACACTTCCAAAGTATTTTTTTTTAAGATTTTATTTATTTATTTGACAGGCAGAGTTACACACAGTGAGAAGGAGAGACAGAGAGAAGGGTCTTCCTTCCGTTGGTTCACTCCCCAAATGGCCACAACAACCAGAGCTGCGCCCGATGCAAAGCCAAGAGCCAGGTGCCTTCTCATGGTCGCCCATGCGGGTGCAGGGCCCAAGCACCTGGGCCATCCTCCACTGCACTCCTGGGCCACAGCAGAGAGCTGGACTGGTAGAGGAGCAACTGGGACAGAACCGTCACCCATATGGGATGCCGGCGCCGCAGACGGAGGATTAACCAAGTGAGCCACGGCGCCGGCCCCCCGAAGTCTTTTCTCTCTGCCTGCAGTGGCACTCTTCCACGTTGGACTGCTAATCGTTTGTTTTTGCAGTATTAAAATTGAGCTCAGGTGCCTCTCTTCTAGGAAGTCTTTTCTATCTTCTCCCATTGAGGGTGCCTTCAGCTCTGTGCTTCTCAGTAACTCATTTTATCTCTAATTTGGAATTCCCGACAGTTCAGTAGTGATTTTGTTTACGTGCTTTCTTTCCTATAACACTACGGGCTCATCCAAGGCGGGACTGCAATGTTCAGATCTTCATGTTTAATGACTGCCATCATAATATCCTGTCCCCAGAAGATAGTTGCATTAATATTTGTGGGATGAATAAATCATGAGTAAATGCTTGATCCTGGCTGGTAGCACAACCATTTCTTTCTTTTTTTATGCTGTTTTAGCTTCAATATTTAATGTTCTTTATTCTTCTTCTTCTTTTTTTTTTTTTTTTGTGAATGGCAGAGTTATACAGTGAGAGAGAGACAGACAGAGAAAGATCTTCCTTTTTCCATTGGTTCACCACCCAAATGGTTGCTACAGCCAGCCCACTGTGCTGATCCAAAGCCAGGAGCCAGGTGCTTCCTCCTGGTCTCCCATGCCGGTGCAGGGCCCAAGCACTTGGGCCATCCTCCACTGCCTTCCCGGGCCACAGCAGAGAGCTGGACTGGAAGAGGAGCAACCGGGACCAGAACCCAGGGTACCAGCGCCGCAGGCAGAGGATTAGGCTAGTGAGCCGCAGCGCCGGCCAATATTTAATATTTCTTAATATTTTGCCACATTTATTTTGTATGTAAACATTATATACACTTACATACTATTCTTTGCCATGATAAGGATTGTAACGTGGGGAAAGTTGCTTATATTGTCATGTACATGGTATGAGTCAATGAAGTAATAATTCTAACTCTATGCCAACTGATAGGACATCCACAGAAATTTTTACACTTTATGTAATTTGTTTCACACAAAAAGGAGAAAAGGGATGTTTGTCATCCGGAGTCTGGCTTATTTCACTTAGCATAATGATCTCCAGTTCTGTCCATCGTGTTGCAAATGTCAGGATTTCATTCCTTGTTATGACTCAGGACCATTTCTTTACATGTTGTTACTCCCTATTTCTTCCTCCTTTGCAAACCCTCAATGAAAATGTGTGTGCCCTCCTCACCTCCTGGCCACAGGCTACCTTAGTGACTGCTGTTCATGGAGAAGACCCAAAATCTGCCACTGAATTTTAGGTTGTTGCTGCGTGAAAGGGTAAGGAAGCCAATGAAATGGCCACACCATTTGCCTAGGAAAAAAATAATTAACTGTGACACATTTCCCTGAGTTGTACTTATGTTTTGGAAAACAGTTTGCTCATGACCTAACCATTGTTTCTTAAAAGGTCACCAATAAATCTAACAGCATGATATGAAGTATTTTATAAGAGAAACCTTAGCCAATGCAAGCAAAAATTCAACTACCATGAGTTACACATTTTCATGAACTTTGTTCAACCCCAAAATATAAATGCTCATCATTTCAAAACATCCAATATGATGCTGTGTAGGGAGACTTAAGTCCATATTGCCTAACGTCCATTAAACATTGAGGAGCAGGAGATAAGGAGTTTTTATCCCCAAAACTCTTTTACTAAAATCATTTTAAGGAGTTTAATTGACAAATATTTTCTACTTAGATCCAAGATGGACATCCTAGAATACTGGTTTCATATGGATTGTCTCCATGTTGGCATCATTACAAGCTTTCTTTACATCACAATTCAGTTGCTTTCCCTCCTAACTGTTGTGTGGCAGGGCCATTATTGAGTGGATGCAGGGATGTGATACAGTTCAGTTCAAGTTAACCTTGCTTCCCAGCAGTGACATGAGTTAATTTAATTCCTGTCACCAGACTTCACAAGGGTATATTGCATATTATGTCTCCTTATTACAGCCACAAGTCATTATCTCCAAATCACCTCTTGTAAAACCTATATGTGACCCTTCTTACATGCACTCCATACAGATAGAGACAGGCAACATAAGGAACATCCATAGAGAAATACAGCACAAAAATGCACCTTACAGGAAGTTCTTACAAACTTACAAAAAGTTCGCTTAGGAGTTGGCATTATGGCACACCCCATATCGGAGCACCTGTTCAAGTACTGGCTGCTCTGCTTCCGATCCCGCTTCCACCTAATGTATCCTGGGAAGCAATTGCAGATACCTGAAGTATTTGGGCCCCTCTCACCCATATAGGGGACCAGGATGGGGACTGGGACTGTGGTGTAGGGGGTTAAGCCTCCGCCTGTGACGCCAGCATCCCATTTGGGCACCAGTTTGAGTCCTAGCTGCTCTATCTGATCCCGATCCCTGCTAATGTGCCTGGTTAAGCAGTGGAGGATGGTCCAAGTGCTTGGGCCCTTGTACCCACATGGGAGACCTAGATGAAGCTCCAGGCTCCTGGCTTCAACCTGGCTCAGCCCCTGCCACTGAGACCATTTGGGGAGTGAACCAACATATGGAAGATCTCTCTCACACACTTGCTCAGTTGCTCTCCTCTCTCTGTAACTCTGCCTTTCAAGTAAATAAAAATAAATCTTAAAAAAAAAAGGAGACCTGGATGGAGCTTCCAGTTCCTGGCTTCAGTCCAGAGATTTAGCTATGGCAGCCATATGGGAAGTGAACTAGAAGATGAGGTGAAAGGCTTCTCTCTGTCTCTTCTTATCTTGGTGTATCACTCTGCTTTTAAGATTAACACTGAAAAAGTACTTTTTGAGTTCCAGTCCATTTTTCCCTTCCTTCTTTCTTTCCTCCTGGGCTCTCCATGCCTCCCTTCTTGCCTCCCTTCTTGAGGGTTAAGTGGGTGCTTAGTGTGTGCTAACCCTTGTTCTTCTGTTAGTGATTTACCAATGTAAAAATAGACAAGGCCCATGCTCTGTTGAACTTTAATTTTTTTCTCATTATTCATTATCTTCAGTCACAAAATTATTTATTGAATGCCTGTTATGTGTACAATATTCATGAGTAAGCCTCCACTAAATATCTTAATAAAATCTCTTACTGGTAGGGGTGTGCACCTGTGAGCAGGAATACAAAGTCTTGTTGTTTGTTTAGAATGTTGATTGAAAATTACATAACTCGATGTATGCAAATTCTCAAAATATTCCACTGATCAATAATTTGAAAAGTCAAGCAAGCTCTTACAGGGTCTCCTCTTGTCCTAACTTAAAAAATAGCAAGTCGGAGAACCTATGACAGATCTGAATCTTTATGCTGTCATGTTTCAAGCCTTGACACAAGGATCAGGGAACTGTGAACTCTGACAGCCTCCTCCATCCCCACACCATCCTGCTGGACAGAAAGAAACAGCTAAGGTCACCAAAGCCACAGATGAATCTGAGTCCCCTAGGAAAAAGTTGTCATCAGTCATTCCCTCTGCTCTAATCAGAAAGGAAAAAAAAATTGAGGGGGCAGGAAGAGAAGAGAACCTTTCCAGCAATGGTTCCTGGAAGTAATTCCCGGATGTATCATGAGAAATTCACTCCTTTATCTTTGGGAACCAGAATCTTCTCTCCCCATGCAATCTGCATATGCAAGCACAGAATATTTATATATATATATAATATTTATATATTATATTTCTACTTTTATATATTATATTTTTATCTATATATATATTCCCCCCCAAAGACACCTTTTATTTAAGGAATACAGACTTCAGGCATTTCATAAGTACAACTTTAGGAATACAGTGATTCTTCCCACCATACCCACCCTCCCATCCCTCCTCTTCCTCCCTCTCCCCATTCCCAGTCCCATTCTCCACTAAGATCCATTTTCAATTAACTTTATAGACAGAAGACCAACTCTATACTAAGGGTTCAACAAATTGTATGGCAAACAAACAAAAACAAAACAAAACTAAAAAAAAAAAAAAAAAAACAAAAAAACAAAAAAACTGTTCCTCAATAGTCACAAGGGTTGTTCAAAGTCATTGCATGTTGAAGTTAGTTGTACTTTCTTTTTATTTTTTTAGAAACTTAATTAACTTTGAGATTTTTTTATTTATTTTACTTGAAAGTCAGAGTTACACAGAGAGAGAAGGAGAGGCAGAAAGAGTGAGAGAGAGAGAGAGAGAGGTCTTCCATCTGCTGGTTCACTCCCCAGTCGGCTGCAACAGCTGGAGCTGTGCCTATCCGAAGCCAGGAGCCAGGAGCCTCCTCTGAGTTTCCCACGTGGGTGCAGGGACCTAAGGACTTGGGCCATCTTCCACTGCTTTCCCAGGCCACAACAGAGAGCTGGATAGGAAGTGGAACAGCTGGGACTCAAACCAGCACTCACATGGGATATCACCACTGCAGGCAGCGGCCTAACCGGCTATGCCACAGTGCCGGCCCCAACTTAACTTTAAAGAAACACCTAAGACTGATATATCTTTTGTGAGCACTTAGGCATAGTTATAATAAAACTCTTTAAGGACAGAGGTCCTACCCAGGGAGTTAGTGCACAGTGACTCCCGTTGTTTAACAATTTACACTCTTACATATGAGGTCAGTGATCACCCGACATGAGCTGCCTAGGCTATGGAAGCCTTTTGAATCCACAAACTCCATCAGTATTTAGACAAGGCTGTAAGCAAAGTGTCAAGCACAGATTATATGTGCATACAATCAAGACAACCCTATAGACTCAGTAAACAGGAGTGTATCTACAAATCTTTTTCTTTTCTGCTTCTATTTTTTTTATTTTTATTTTTGATTTTTTTGACAGGCAGAGTGGATAGTGAGAGAGAGACAGACAGAAAGGTCTTCTTTTTTGCCGTTGGTTCACCCTCCAATGGCCGCTGCGGCTGGCACATCTTGCTGATCCGAAGCCAGGAGCCAGGTGCTTCTCCTGGTCTCCCATGGGGTGCAGGGCCCAAGTACTTGGGCCATCCTCCACTGCACTCCTGGGCCATAGCAGAGAGCTGGCCTGGAAGAGCAGCAACGGGGACAGAATCTGGCGCCCCGACCGGGACTAGAACCCAGTGTGCCTGCGCCGCAAGGCGTTTGCTTCTATCTTTTCTATCATGTTTTTATGTTTGGATCTTTGGAGCTACTCATGCCTGGCAACATACAATTATTCCAATAAGTATGTGAGTGGCACAAAAGTTTATTTGAAAAGACAAATGAGAGTCAGATGTTGCCACAAGCCTCTGCACTGCTAGAGTAAACAAACTATGGAAGCAGCAGTGATGACATCAGCTGCAATGAGCACAGCAAAATTATTGCAAGAATCAGCAAAATCCCCAATATGACCACAAATAATGAGACTGGCTTGTCATTCATGGTTTATAGATTATTTTAGTTTCCCAGAAGTAAGTAGCAAGGCTGCCTTTTTTCACTCAAATTCTATCTTACAAACAAAATATGCAAAATTCATACCAAAAAGAGTCTGTTCTTTATTGTGTTGATAGTTCTAATTTTTAGAAACATATAGAGGGGCCGGTGCTATGGCAAAGTAGGCTAAGCCTCTGCCTACATTGCCGGCATCCCAAATGGATGCCAGTTCACGTCCAAGCTGCTCTTCTTCTGATCCAGTTCTCTGCTAATGGCCTGGGAAAGCAGTAGAAGATGGCCCAAGTGCTTGGCCCCTGCACCCAAGTGGGAGACCCAGGAGAAGATCCTGGCCCCTGGCTTCAGATAGGCCTAGCTCTGGCTGTTGCAGCCATTTGGGGAGTGAACCAGCAGATGGAAGACTTCTCTTTCTCGCCCCTCTCTCTCTGTAACTCTGGATATGAAATAAATAAATAAATATTTTTTAAAAAAGAAATATATGTATATACCTATAGTGTGTGTGTGTGTGTGTGTAAGGAGTAGGGGATAGAGAGAGAGACTTCTAATATAATCTTAAAATAAGCCTCCTCCTGTGTTGCCAGTGCCCCGGTTGCTCCTCTTCCAATCCAGTTCTTTGCTGTGGCCTGGGAAAGCAGTGGAAAATGGCCCAAGTGCTTGTCCCCTGCACCATGTGGGAGATCTGGAAAAAGCTCCTGGCTCCTGGCCTCAGATCAGCCAAGCTCTGGCTGACGGCCATTTGGGAGGTGAACCAGCAGATGGAAAACTTCTCTCTCTCTCTCTCTCTGTCTCTCCCACTCTCTATAATTCTGCTTTTCAAATAAATAAATAAATCTTTAAAAAAAAGGTTCTACAAAACAAAAGGCCTCAAAAGAGGACACCTTGCAACTCAGCTAGGGTAAAGGAATCAATTATGTCACTGCAATTAATCACTTCTATTGAGTAATATTTAAACATCATACATTTCATTACAGGTGAAAAGTTTACAGTGGAAAAATTATGATATGAAAACATTTTCTAATGAATATTTAATTCAGTTTCAAGGTTACAAAATGAAATCAAATGTCAATTTCTTTATTAATCAAGTACAAATAAAATTTATTTTTAAGCAGAAGAAACCTAATGTTACTTAGAAATTTAATTTACAAATAATGTAAGTATACATCTGGAATTTTATTACTGAGCATTAACTGAGGGAGAGTGTACAAATAGCAAAATTGACATGTAATAAATTTTTTAGATTATTTGTAGGTGTTTAAAATATACTTCTAATTTAATTATTTAACCAAAAAAGTTAATATTTTTAATCTTTATACTTATGAACCATAAACAAAATAATCATTAAATCATTATAAATATAGAAAAATGCAATGGAAAAATAAGATCTGATGACAAAATTCAGTGTATAGATAATTCTATATTATCTTTAATATAATGACATGCAGAAAGGTAAGTCAGAAATAACTTAAAATTTTACCAATCATTATCTTTGGATAGTAAAAAATACATAGTTTATTTAATTTTTAGTTTGAATTTTTAAGTGTTCTTAAGTGAAATTCAACGTGTTCACAATAATTGATCAAACACAAACCCCATAGATAACAAATGTCAGATCTAGGAGCTGATCTAGTTCTAAAATATACTATCTTAGCCTTTACTGTAGCTATTATAAAATTTATTGGATTAAAGAATTTAAAAATAGCAGGGCTGGTGTTGTGATGCAACAGGTTAAGCCACTGCTTGTGATGAAGGCATCCAACATTGCAGCACCAGTTACAATCTTGGATGTTCTGCTTCTGATCCAGCTTCCTGCAGATATGCCTGGCAAGGCAGTAAATGATGATGGCTCAAGTCCCTGAGTCCCTGCAGCTCATGTGGGAGACAAACATGGATTTTAGGCTTTCCTGGCTTTAGCAGCCATTTGGGGAGTGAACCAGCAGATAGAAGACCTCTTTCTCTCTCTCTCCATCTCTTTTTCTGTATGTGTGTTGTCTGAGAGACTCTTTCAAATAAATATATAAATCTTTAAAAAAAAAGCAGCATAGATTAGAGAAAGTACTATCATATCTCAAAACATAATAATATATGCATATTATTCCTGTAGGAGAAATGTAGAAACAGAAAACATGCCAGAAAGAATGTTTGGAAATAAATTATCTTTCAAATAATTGAACCAAGACAAAATCTGTCTAAAAATCAGGAGGTAGATTGGGAAGGATGATACCCATACCTATTACTAGAATTCAGATATTTGGTGTGCATTGAGAAAGGAAGTTATTAATAGGAGCCATAAGACTATTAATATATTTAAGGAGCACTGTTGTCCCAGACATTCTGTTAGGAAGATGGTGTGTGTGTGTGTGTGTGTAATGAAGTTGGGAGCTAGTGGTGGTCTGGTGAGGATTGCCTTGAGTTTTATTGAATAAGAGAGCTTTCATAAATAATTAAAATATAGGGAGCAAGCACGTAGCCCAGTGGTTAAGGTGCTTGCATCTCACATCTGAGTGCCTGTGTTCAAGTCCTGGTTCCAGCTCCCAACTCCAGCTTCTGGCTAATGCAGACCACAGGAGGCTGCAGTGAATGCTCAGTTGGATTTCTACCACCTACATGGAACATATGGACTGCATCTTGCCCCTGGCTTTGATCCCAGCCCTACCCAGCCCATTGCTCTCATTTTGGGGGTGAACCAGTGTATGGACAATCAATTCTCTCGCTCGCTTGCTCGCTCCTGCTCTTTCTTTCTCCCTCTCTCCTTCTCTGTATCTCTGCCTTTCAAATAAATACATAACTCTTTTTTTTTTTGACAGGCAGAGTGGACAGTGAGAGAGAGACAGAGAGAAAGGTCTTCCTTTTGCCATTGGTTCACCCTCCAATGGCCGCTGTGGTAGGCGTGCTGCAGCCAGCGCACCACGCTGATCCGATGGCAGGAGCCAGGTGCTTCTCCTGGTCTCCCATGGGGTGCAGGGCCCAAGCACTTGGGCCATCCTCCACTGCACTCCCTGGCCACAGCAGAGAGCTGGCCTGGAAGAGGGGCAACCGGAACAGAATCCGGTGCCCCGACTGGGACTAGAACCTGGTGTGCCGGCGCCGCAAGGCAGAGGATTAGCCTGTTAAGCCAGGGCGCCGGTCCATAGCTCTTTTAAAAAAGAAAAAAGCAGAATGGATTCTTGATCTTAAACATGTTAGTTGATATTGGCAATGGATTTCTGATATTGGGCTGCATAGTTGGCTCTCTAGTCTTTATGACAGTCATGTGAATATGCTTCGAAAACATGTCTGCCAACACAAGGTATCTGAAGTGTTGAGAACTGCAGAATCTCAGTTCAGTCATTACTCATGTTAGGAAACTGGTGCAGCTTTAGCCAGGTGGCCGCATGGCCCAGCTGCCTGAGCCAGGCTCCACCCCCATCCTAATGGGATTCGCTGCTCCTGCTTCTCTGCCCTTCCCTCAGGCAAAGTTTTAAAAGGGCCTGTTCCTGAACACGTGCTCCCTTGGTTCTTCTTTCCTGGCCCTTCTCTCCTTCGCTCTCTTGGTTCCTCTCTCTAGCCTCCTCCTCTGGTCTCTTGGATCTCTCTCTTGGCTCCTCTCTGCTCTCTTCTCTCCTTGCTAGCTCCTCTCCTCTCTGTTTCTCTCTTATACTGTCTTTCTCTCTCTTTTTCCTTCACCACCCCTTCAGTCTGGTCTGTTGGGTGTTCCCCAGTAAACCCTTTCCCTTACTCCAGTGTTCGGTGTGTTTTGCAATGGCTAACATTAATATATAACAACTCAGGAAACAGAAAGACTTTGACTTCCAGAACCAAGGTTCTCCTAACACCTGGTTTTACTCAAATTCACATCTGTCCTGAGATCACAACTTCTCAGTCCACACGTTCCTGTCCAAATCTCTTACACCTCTGAGCCTAGGGGCAGAAGCTGGCCTTAGCTTGTTCTTCATTCACCAATGTCCTAAGAATATTCAGCATTAATGGAAACAATTAAAAAAAAGACCACAGGAAAACGGTTATTATTTTAAGCAAGACTAATGCATTTTACAGCAATAGTTTCAGCTTCTGGCTGTCATCTGCCATCTGGCAATTTTTCTGTGTCATTCTAGTTCTCCATTTGTTCCTTAAATCTTGCCATCGTTTCTGAATGTTCAGGTCTGCATGATGTATTTACTCTTTGACTCTCAGTTCTGTGATTCCTAAACTCTAATATTCACTGCCATTCAACTCATGTCAGACATGTGTGTGTTAACACATCCACAAAAATACAAAAATACACCCTCACTTTCTTCCTGCTGAACTTCTCAGCAGTCTCCTCTCTTAAAGAAAAGGCCACATCCATTGTGTTTAAGCCTCTTTTAATTCATTTCTCAGTGCACCTCACTGTGGGTTCTGCCGCTGTGTTTGTCTTATCAAGGTCATCAGCGCATTTTAAAAACATGTAAATGTAATCTGTGAGATGACTTCCAGGATAACCACTACAGCAGTGAGGGGCTCAGCTCAACCTGTGTGTCCTCACAGAAATTACAGAACATTTCGAACAGGAGAACATTCGCCATGGAGCTGCAACTCAATGCAGAAGAGGAATAAGAAAAAGTATAGAGACAGCAGTAAAATATCAAGAACTTGTGTAAGTAAGTCCTTATGGTGTGGTCCCTCAATCAACAGTTCAACATCAACTTGGAACTTATTAGAAATTTAAATCCTAAGGATCTATCCCAGACATACTGGGATATCCCAGAATCAGAAAGTTTGGGCTATTGAGCATAGCAAACAGTATTGTAAGAGGCTTTGAAGATTGTTTTGATACATAATAACTTATGAGCCAATTTCTTAAGTGTGTATGTCAGTATGAACATATATCAATCAATTTATACAAAACATATGTGTGTGCATGTGTGCATGTAAACAAAGCGTGGCATTCTATGAAGAAAAATAGCAACGTGCACACATTTGATGTAAAATAATTATTTGAAAGAACAGGAAAAAAAAAAGCAATGGGTCTAGAATGGGTGATCCAGTGAGAAAGTAACAAGATGCTAAGAGGCTGAGCAGATCATGTGCAATCCTGAAGGTAAGGAAAGAGGCTTGGATTTCATTATGTATGGAATCGGAAGACATTGGAAACTTACAAATAAAGAAGTGTCATGACTTGATTGACTTTTAAGTTACTCTTGCTGCTCTGGAGAAAATAGATTGCAAGAGACAGAGTGAGAGTGGAGATACTGGGTAGGACACTTTCACGGTGCTTTGGGAAACAGTTGGTGGTGGCCAGCTCACGGGCCATGGCTGTGATGACCGAGAGACATTCACAGGCACCAACCAGAGGAACTTTGTCAGGAAGTCCTAACTCACTAGTAGGATACCCACCTGGAATTCCTCTTTCTTTTCCTTTCCTAATCCTTATAACAATCTGTACTTTTTCTTCAGAAATGTGATCAAACTTGTCCCTAAAACATTTGTGATTCTGTACTCATAGATGTGTATGTGTGCTGGAGATGAAGCTTGATTTTAACTACAAAGTGCACATCCACTATCCCTGTTTTGCTTTCATTAGCATATTTTATGCTTTTTCATAAAATTTTTAATGAGTTTTTCACATTTAGCTTCATCTAGTTCTCCATTCTATTTGCTGTTATATCCAAATAAGTGTATATAATATTATTTAATGGTTCCCTAAGTTCTGTTTTTATTATTAGTTTTTTCAGCATTGCCAAGGGGTTTTTGTTTTAGTTTGGTTTTCATTGCTTTTTTTTCTTTTGCAAGAAAACAAGTGGTTGAGTATACTGATGGTCTCTGCTTTCTAAATCACTTGGCTCTGCCTTTACCATCTTTATTTCTCTTTTTATTTTGGATTTTACTTTCTTAAAGTTATGAACTGTTTTTCTGAATTCTTGAACTTAGTGCTTAATTCATAGTTTTACATATTTTCCAACTGAAGACCTTAAATTTGCTTCTCTAGTTACCACTGCAGATCTGATTGTTTGATATTTTTGATTGTTATTGTATTCTAAGAGTTTGTTATTTCCATTAAGATGTGTTCCTTAGCCTGTAGAATAATTGTAAGACTCATTTTCAAACTTGTTTGTTATATCTCAATTTGTACTTTAATAAGATTTTTCTGAAATTTAATTTTTTGCACTGAATTTGTTGATCAGAGACACTTTTGTTGATCAATGGATACTTTCTTTTCTTTGTAGGCTAAAATGTAGCTGTGATAACTATGGTTCCATAGATTCTTTGAAAGACTGTATATCCTGCTATGTATAAATTCCTATGCATATTTAAAGGAAGCTTCTTATTTGTAGATCTTAAAGATCTGCAACTTCCCAGAGATATGTCAAGGTGAACATTTTTGAAATAGCATTATGGACAGCAGTTTACATAGAATAATATATTAAACTACAATTATTTCAGCCACCCTTGGAACAGCACTATTGTGTTTATGAATTTATCGTGCGACATGCATGTTCTGTGACATGGTTTTGTGCTGCAGCCTACTCTGGTTTTCATTTTGGCCATGAACTCATCCACAGCAGGAGAGCCCCACCCCACCTATGGTATAGAGACCTGCAGATGGATCAGTTCTTATTTGCCCTGCTAGTACTGTTTAGAGTTTACTGATCTTGAAACGCTTTCAATTTTTTTTTCTGGCTGGATGCTCCTGTATGGGAGGGAGACATATGTGCAACACAGTCTCAGAGTTCTGGGTTTGTTGAAGGTGTTGTATTTCTACTCTTAGGCTTGGCTCCACTCCAACCATGGTTCAGAGAGTAAATATCTTCTGATCTGTTTGGGTTTCTGGATTCTCACATCAAGTCTATGTCAAGCTCCTGTACACATGGTCCCTGAGCATAAAATCACTTCCTTTAATAAGAATTAAATCTCCACATGCCCTAAGGCCTCTATGCATTTGCAGTTCATGTTGCTTTGAGAATATCTATGTACTTAACATGTTTGAGTGGTTTTGTGTATGTTGTGGGGATGAAAGTCAGTTCATTCAGAGGAGTTGCTCCAGCATTTGACCTAACCAGCATTGGATAATTTTTTTTTCAAATTTTCTGATTATCTACAGATTCTGAGCACCTGGGGACTAGGCCCCATATTTTTCTTTTTCTTCTTTTTTTAAGATTTTATTTATTTATTTGAAAGGTAGAGTTACAGACAGTGAGAGGGAGAGACAGAGAAAGATCTTCCATTTGCTGGTTCATTCCCTAAATGGCTGCAACAGCCAGAGCTGGGCCAATACAAAGGCAGGAGCCAGGAGCTTCTTTTTTGGTCTACCACGTGAGTACAGAGGCCCAAGTGCTTAGGCCATCTTCTACTGCTTCCCCAGACAATAGCAGAGAGCTGGATCAGAAGAGGAGCAGGTGGGATTAGAACCAGTGCCCATATGGATGGAGGATTAACCTACTGCACTACAATGCTGGCCCTCCATATTTTTCTTGGATTTCTCTTTTCAGCATGTTGCCCAAAACACAAGTGTTTACTGACTGAATTAATATTTCAATGTAGTCTTATAATTTTCTTCCAAAAACATGAAGACACAAACAATATTCATCCTTCCTTTTCTGACGTTTACTGAGAGAGGATAAAATTTCAAGCCTATTTGAATCATAGCATATCAAGATGGAGTCAGTAAAGGAAAAAAAATATTTAAGAAAACTGTAGATGAAATACCTAAAGCCAAGTTTCATTTCAGGATTCATAACTATCGTCAAGTACATGTGTCAGTATGGGAGAAATTTCACACCTATTATATAAGTGTTTGTGATGATTGTTTTACCTCCAGCTGCAAGATACAATGCCACATGCATTAATAAACAAGGGCAAAATGTCATTGACATACAGAGCGTTAACTTCAAATATAAACACATATATAGGCTAGAAGAAAACAGCAAAGAAGTCATAGAGATTGGCTTATAAAGAAAAAGAGAGTATCTCTTATAATCCTATGTGAATTGTCTCCAAGGTAAATTCACAAAAATTGTGGTCCATAGTGTTCCAAATTATCCAGAAGCTTTATCACTCAATTCTGGTTTGGAATGTGTTTGGAAATTTCTTCTTCCTGTCAGTGACAGTAGAGTTAGCAAGTACATTCCATGCTTTAGACTACAATTTCTCATAGGTTTGAGGGACAGATAATTAACAAATATTTTCTTTGCAGCAACAATCTGCAAAGTTTCATGTCAAGGATCATGTTGAGTTATGCATATAGAACAGTAAAATGTAAGGCGCACAGCTTCAAGATATAAGACAGAACGTGGCATTCAGGTACTCACAGGTGAGCAACCACTTCAGTATCATCAGGAAAAATGGATAAATGGAAATGTAATAATTTTAGGAGTATTAAAAGCAAAAGTATTTTGTGACGATAATAATTTCTATCCTAATTAATGATGGATTTATTTAATAATATCTTTTTTCCATGTTCCAGAGCAACAGAGATTACTGAAACTAAATTCCTGAGTTTTCCAAGTGTATAAGCCGGTAGAGGGAGAGAACCATAAGTTGCACACATTTATAAAGTGTAGCAAGATCTATGCTATTTGGAATCCTGAGAAGTGGAAAGGAGAAATGTGTTCCAGTTTGAATGAGGATAAGGGATGCAGTGGTTAACAAATGTTTTATTTAGAATGAAGTCTTTGAATAGTATGCTGATATAGGACAAAAATAAAAATGCTTGTTCATCAGACTAAAACAGGCAGTCATATGTGATGTGTGTTTCTCTAACTTCAACATGTGAGCAGAGAGTGCAACAGATGCACACAAAGCCACAGCTAGGCCTCTGGGGGAGTGCAAAAGTCTAGATGGGACAAATAGTCTGATGGAAGCGGAAGACCCTTAATCCTGGAGATAGGATTTATAGATACAGTTCCAAGAATATAAGCATATTCCCTTCCTACCTCCCCCCCCCATCCCTCTTTCCTTCAACCCTTCTATATTCTCCCTTTCTTTTAGTTTTGGTTTTTGAGATAACATATTTTAAATTTATATTATAGTAAAAATGTTTAATATTTCACTGAATAAGAAATTAAACAAGTAAAATGCGAATGACCCTAGTTTAGTGGGAATATAGACAATGGCTGTATATAGTAATTGAATGGAGAAATGACGATACAGTACATTTTAAAGTAATCACAGATCATTAGAACTGTAGTAGTGCAGCATTCTTAACCATTGGCTTGACAAAGGTATGACACAAAGTTTAAAAAACTATATTGCAGCAATACTGATACACACAGACATTTCTTTTTTTAGATTTTAGCTCCCCCATATAAGAGAGAATTTTTGGTATTTGTCTTTCTGGGTCTCTCTGGCTCCAGCTTAATTCACTCAATTCCAGTAGCATCTATTTTGCTGCAAATGGTAGAATTTTATTCTTTTTTAATAGCTGGATAATATTCCAATGTGTATATATACCACATTTTCTTTATCCATTCATCTGATGATGGACATCCAAATTTTGGCTATTGTGCACAGTGCTGCCATAAACATGGTGGTGCAGGTATCTCTTTCCTACACTGTGTTCAAGTCTTTTGGGTATATACCCAGTAGTGAGATTGCTGAGTCATATTGCAGGTATATTTATAGTGTTTTAAGAAATCTTCACACTGTTTTCCACAGTGACTGTGCTAATTTACATTCCCACCAATAATGTGTAAATCTTCCCCTTTCTTCACATCCTGGCCAGCATTTGTTGAAGAGACTGAGCCATTTTATCAAACATCAGTTGGCTCTACATACATGGATTAATTTCTGGGCTCTCTATTCTTTTCCATTGATCTATGTATTGGTTTTTATGCCAGTATCATGCTATTTCAGTTACTATAGCTTTGTAGTTTGTTTGAAGTCAAGTATTGTGATGTCTTCAGCTTGATTTTTCTTGTTCAGGATAGTGTTGGCTAGCCTGGGTCTTGTGATCCCATATGAATTGTAGGATCGCTTTTTTTAGTCCAGTTAAAGAATGTCATTGTTATTTTGATAGGGTTTGCATTGAATATATAGATTGCTTTAGAGAGCATAGACATTTTAAGATATTGAAGCAAGGATTATCTTTCCATTTTTTGTCCTTGATGATTTCTTTCACCAATGTTTGATAATTTTCACTGTAGAGATCTTTCACTTCTTTTTTTTTTAAGATTTACTTATTTTTATTTGAAAGTCAGAGTTACACAGAGAGAGGAGAGGCAGAGAGAGAGAGAGAGAGAGAGGTCTTCCATCTGCTGGTTCACTCCCCAGATGGCCGCAGTGGCTGGAGCTGTGCAAATCCCAAGCCAGGAGCCAGGAGCTTCTTCTGGGTCTCCCACACAGGTGCAGGGGCACAAAGATTTGGTCCATCTTCCACTGTTTTCCCAGGCCATAGCAGGGAGCTGGATTGAAAGTGGAGCAGCCGGGTCTCGAACCAGCACCCATATGGGATACTGGCGCTTCAGGCCAGGGTGTTAACTCACAGCGCCACAGCGCCGGCCCTGAGATCTTTCACTTCTTTTGTTAAATGTATTCCTAAATATTTTATTTTTTCACTATTGTGAATGGGACTTCTATCTTCATTTCTCTTTCTGTGATCATTAGCATATAAAAAGCTACTATTTATTGTATATTTATTTTGTAACCTGCAACTTTACTAATTGGTTTATCAATTCCAACAGCCTTTTGGTGGAGTTTTTAAGTTTTTCCATGTACAACATCGAGTCATCTGCAAATGTGGATAATTTAGCTTCCTCTTTTCCAGGTTTTATGCCATTTATTTATTTTTCCTCTCTAATTGCTCTTGCTAAGACTTCCAGTACTACATTGAATAAGAATGACAAAAGTGGACATCCTTGTATGCTTCAGATCTGAAGGGAAATGCTTTATTTTTTCCCATTCATAATGATCTTAGCTGTTGGTTTGTGATATATACCCTTTATAATTTTGAGGCATGTTCCTTCTGTACCGAATTTGTGGATGGTTTTTTATCATGAAAGGGTGCTGAATCCTAGCAATTACTTTTTCTGCATCTATTGAGATGGCCATATGGTTTTTGTTCTTCATTCTACAGGTGTGATTTTTGATGTTTATTGATTTGTGAATGTTGAACCACCCTTGCATTTCTGGGATGAATTCCACTTGATAGTGAAGTATGATCTTTTTATGTGGTTTTGGATTCAATTTTTTAGTATTTTGTTGAGAATCTTTGCATCTATGTTCATTAGGGACATGCATCTGTAGTTGTGTGTGTGTGTGTGTGTGATGTCTTTCACTTTGGTATCAAAGCAATGCTGGTTTCATAAAAGGAGTTTAGCTGAATTCCACCCTTTTCAATATTTTGGAATAGTTTGAAGAGCATTGCATTTAATTCCTCTTCTGTTGTTTGCAGAATTCAGTAGTAAAGACATCCGGTCTTGGGCTTTTCTTTGATGGAAGACTTCGGATTACTGCTTCAATCCCTGCTTAGATTGACTATATCTTCTTGATTTAATCTTGGTGGGTTAGACGATTCCAGGAATTTATCCATTTCTTCAAGTTTTTCTAATATATTAGCATATACTTTTTTCATAGTAGTTTCTTATGGTCATGTGTATTTCTGAGGTGTCAGTTGCAATATCTCCTATTTCATCTCCAACTTTATTTGAATTTGAATTTTGAATTTCAGGTATCTTAGCCTAAGATAAAAGAAAGACAAATGCATAAACAGGAAAGGGGGATCTCAAGCACTGTAGCTGCTCTTCCAGCAAGCTCCTAAAATGTAGCAGGATTTCTTCTTGTTGCCAGTGTCACTCCATGAATTATTCCAGTCTGACACATGGAAGGCCATCAGTAAATGTTTTTTGATTTATATTTTAAATCACAAGTTAATTAAAAGATTACTGAGTTTATAATTGACAAGCACTGAATTGTGTAGATGAGATCTACTTTTAATTTAACATTGGTTTAGCAATGTAAATTAGGATGTATTAGTAAATCCATCAAATTTTCAAAAGTAGAGTGAATAATATTTATAACAATATTTTAGGAAATAAAATTATTATATATTTCTACTTAATGTAGACATTTAAAATAAACCTAATATTTATTGTTGCTTTTGAATCTTCTTTAATATGGCGGTGTTTATTTTCATTTACCTAGTGTTCATTGATTCCATATTAGCTTATTTTTTTCTCATGTGCCACTTTGCAATGTCAAACATTTAGTGTTCGTTGAACATGCTCCAAAATGTGCCACATTAATTATTCGGTTATATGCTTTCCCAGTATTGGGATGCCCCTCCAACCAAATCCTATGTCTACACAAGTCCACCCATCCTTAATACACATCATAAATCCCTGCTTTTTCATAATGTCTTTTCTGATTTATTGGTTAAAATTTGATATCTCACTTTATTGAGTCCCCATCAAACTACTTATGCTTCTTATTATCATGCACTATTTCAAACCACTTAAGTAAAGTCAGTATAGTGTGGTGTGATGTTATAGATCCCTATCAGCTTGTAAGATTCTTAAGAGAAGAAATTGCGTTAGCAATGTTTGCCCTGCCTGAATCCACCAGTACACTGACCTGTACCTAAGAGAGAGCGAGTAATGCACACTTATTTATTACCCACTTTGCTTCAAACCCTATTTGAAAAATAGTTCACCAAATTGTTTAGCTTACTTGAACTGAATTGAAAATAAAGTATCAGGCATAATAATCTGTCCTCTGGAGAACATTATAATTGCCTTTGCAAGTGCTCTAAAAATTTAAATTTCTTTTTAGTCAATTATCTTTTAATAGACATATTTTAGATCCAAAATTTCACAGTTCTTCCTTATGTTAGATTTAAACACCCACCTTTTAGTTGCAGATTTGTTTAAGACACATACAAATACTGTCTTGACACACATGCTGTCATAAAAATAAAATTCGACTTTACGCTGATAACATTAAACACTTGCATTAACATTCCAAGCAGCACCATTGGAAGTGAACACATTAGTTAGCTGCTCTTTTTGAACATCAGGGAAGAAAAGTGATTATAAAACATCAAACTGACTAATCTGTGACACAATGTGGTCTCACATTGAATCTTCAGGCTTATAAAATTCCAAGCATCAATACAGTCCAAGTTGGTCCATGGTGCCAATTTAGTGCCAATGGAGACACCATTTTTTATAGAACATAGTTGTTTTTAGTAAGTATCTTCAGGGACATTTATATCTCCACAAAGGCTGTTCCCATCAGCTACATGTAGGAAGGAGCCTAGGATGCATGGATTTTCATAAAACTCTCCATGTATATTGGATCCTTCATCAAAATTAAGGAAATTATAGATCATCATGTTACCTAGCTCTGTGATAACACTCTGGTCCCAGATATGATAATAGTAGTAGGATGCATGGGAAATAGTTAAAACACATTGCCGCCATCACACAAGTAGTCCTTCTTATCCATGGCTTGACTTTCTGTGATTTCAGTTACTTGTATCAAATCATGGTCCAAAAGTATTAAGTGGAAAATCGCACAATTCTGGTTTATTATGGGGAAGCACAGGAAAAATGCATGGTATGTGTAGAGTATGACACTATTCGGTTTCTGGCATCCCTGGGGCTTGCAGAGTGTATCTCCCCTAGATCATGGGAGTTGACTATACATCTGTTATTAGTTTTGGTGAGCTTGAAAAATCAGTGTGAGATAATTTGAATGATTAAATATTTTGAAAAGATCTTTTCTGTGCTTATGTTTTAGCCAACACCAGAAAGAGAAATAACACCTAGATTTGGCCATTACAAATCCCCCATTGGAGCCGGTGCCACGGCTCACTAGGCTAATCCTCTGCCTTGCGGCGCCGGCACACCAGGTTCTAGTCCCAGTCGGGGCACCGATCCTGTCCCGGTTGCCCCCCTTCCAGGCCAGCTCTCTGCTGTGGCCCGGGAGTGCAGTGGAGGATGGCCCAAGTGCTTGGGCCCTGCACCCCATTGGAGACCAGGATAAGCACCTGGCTCCTGCCATCAGATCAGCACGGTGCGCTGGTCGCAGCGCACCAACCGCGGCGGACATTGGAGGGTGAACCAACGGCAAAAGGAAGACCTTTCTTTCTCTCTCTCTCTGTCTCTCTCTCACTGTCCACTCTGCCTGTCAAAAAATAAAAAAAAAAAAATTAAAAAAAAAAAACCAAAAAACAAATCCCCCATTGGGCCATTTTGTAGATATTCAAGTAAATAACTCAGGGCTTTATACAAGAGTGATCCAGTACATTGATTTTATCTATAGATGGAGAAAAGCCGCCATGGTGCTGTGTGGGAAAGATAATCAGGCGGGTGTGTAAAATATCTCCAAATAATTGTCTCATGTATCTTACAGATATGCATTGTGAAAGCCATATATTTCAGTATTTGTTGACTCCTGCAATTTTTTTCTTGAGTTGCGATGCTTTCCAGAAAATCCACCTTACTTCCTCAGGAAGAATCAGAGTCGACCCTGCAGAACAGCCTCTGTCTGTATCATTATCCATAGACAGTGTGTGCCCCAGGATTTTCCACCCATGACAGTCATTAAATGACTGTGTCCTTCACATAAGGTAATAAAAACATCCATCACATGTTTTGCTTGTTTTGGCTTTTCCTTAAAGTTTCTTGAATTTTTTCTGTCTGAGCATATGGTTCATCTTGGTTTCCATTTAACTACAGTAAACTGGAATCAGCTACTCAGACCACTGACCCTGGGTCTTTATTTCTACCAGTCCTATTGTTTGGGATGTGCATTGCATTCTCTACAGAAACCCTCCTCCACCTTGCACTTACCCACCCATCCCCATCCTGCCAGACCAAGGGTGCTCTTCTTTCCAGACCTCACCACCAGCTGCTCTAACTGGCAGCTCTGGAAATCACCTCTATACTAATCAATTACAGGGAAGTAAAGAATTGTTACACAGAATTATCATGTTAAAGTATTAAACTTTTTGCTTTGGGAAGGAAATCTACATAAATATGGTAAGGATTTTGTGAAAGAACACATTGGCCCCTTAGGGGAGCACTGTTACATTATTTAGGTTTTTAGATTATTTCAGAAATTAGTAAGTAATGACTCTAACAGACTTAAACATAACCAGATAGGTCTCCCTATTTAGTCTGCTTTAATTTAACTGACTCGAATCAAAAGATGCCAGCTTCCAGGGTCTCTACAATATCAAAGCCAAACATCTAAAGCAATGTGAATTCAAAAATCCTATGAAAAGGAAAACAAGTAGGTCAATTTTTATGTAGATAAATGAAGTTCAAAGCAATGATTTATTTCATCAATCAAATCTATTTGTAATGAGAAAGAATCCCCACTATTTCCTATTCGATATAGTTAGTCATCCTACTTGCTATTCTGCTTCAAATGAGTACTCAGGGTTCCCATCTACTTCGGCCCAGACTAGGCTCTTTGAAGAGGAAAATCAGTGATGGTGATTTATGTGTGATATGTACTCACTGAGATCTGCAGCACCAGGTTAAGCTCAGAGCTGGGGCGAATTTTGGCCTAGTTGTTGAATTATCACTTGAGATGCTCATATTCCATATTGGAGTGCATAGGCTGGAGTCCATCTCAGGCTCCTGTTGGCAGCTTTCTGCCTATGTGAGCCCAGAACGGTCTGGGGTGGGCTAGTAGTTGCGTCTTTGTTGCCCACATGAGAGACATGGGTTGAATTAATGGTTCCTGCCCTTGGCCTGGCTCAGTCCCAGTTACTGAGGACATTTGGCCGGGAGGAGGTGGGGAAGGGTGTTAGCCAGTAGATGGAAGATGGAAGCTCATTCTCTCACTTTCTCTCTCTCTCTCTCTCTCTCTCTCTCTCTCTCTCTCTCTCTTTACCTCTCTCAAATATATAAAAATGAGCCAATAAAGCATTTTTAAAAGAAAGCTCAGTGCTTTTGTGGTAGGAATAATGTTGAATAAAGATTGGAACATGGTTTTGTTCTCTTTCCAGTTACTTCCTTGTGTCAATCCTCGTATTTCACAAACACATTTCTATGTTTGTATTTTTGTTCTTGTATCTATTCATTCATTTTCCTTGGGAACTCAGTTCAAAGGCAAAATAAAAACAATTGAAATATATCTAAAATTTTGAGAAACACAAATTAGCCTATTTTTTCATCAAGCATACCAAATTATGTGGAGTCAAATTTTTGTCTCCTTACTCTTAGAAACATAATTGTTATTGAGCAAATATTTATATATGCCAGAACTCAATATATTAATCTTTGAAACACACATTTTCTCAAAATTTTATAAAAATATGAAATACTAAAATTACAATGGGAAAAACTTTTTTTAATTTATTTAATCTATTTGAAAGGCAGAGAGACAGACAATGATATCACATCTATTAATTAACCCCAGAGGATGGAAAATCTCTCTTTCTTCCCCCCCCCCTCTCTCTCCCTCTCTCTCTTTCTCTCCTTCTCTCAAACTGTAACTTTGCTTTTCAAATAAATAAAATAAAAGTCTTTTAAAAACCTATCTTTTGTAAAAGGAACATTGTGTATATGAATGACAGAGGTACACAGGTCTGTGGCACCTGATACTCAGCATCAGAACGGTGGAGAATAGACATCCACTATTCTATTGCTATTCCTCTTTATTGGAGCTGATTCCTTATGAGAAATTGCATAAAAGTTTTCCAAAATCATTAGTAGAGTTCCATGTAGTGGACAATAATATATTTTTTCATAATTGTAAAATAACTGAGCAAATTAGTGGCAGAGCTTGGAATCCAAGATAATTTTGTCTGACAACAAAACTCACACTCTTGATCCTCTTACATTGCTTCTTAGCTGACTTTATCTTTCAGTGGTACTATCACCATTGGTATATAATACATCCTTGACCCTGAAGTGCTCCTTGAGTAAAATATTCAGATTTTATTCACTGTTTTCTTTCCAGAGCCTGGTAGTGGTAGTGTATTAAGAATACTGAATAATCTAACAGGACCATTCATTCTGTGTAAGCTGATGGAAGCAGGTTAGTTTTCTGCAACATTTAAAAAAATATTTCTTGCAGATTTATGTATTTATTTGAAAGGTGGAGGGGCAAAGAGAGAAATCTTCCATTTTCTGGTTTATTTCCCAAATGGCAGCAATGCTCAGAGCTGGGTCAGGCCGTCACAAGGAGCCAGGGACTTCATTGCGATCTCCCACATGGGTGCAGAGGCCCAGCCACTTGGGTCATCTTTTGTTACTTTCCCAGGGGCATTACCAGGGAGCTGGATTGGAATCCAAGCAGCCAGAACTCAAGCTGGTGTTCTTAAGTGGAGTGTCAGTGTTATTAGCATTGCCTTAACCCACTGTGCCACAATGTTGCTCTAGATCTTCTGCAACATTTTAATTTCTTTTATTTACTTTTTGAAAACATTATTAATATAAACAGAATTGATTTCTTGTATATTACAGATATAATTTGAAGAAGATAATCAAACTTCCCTCCTCCTTCCCCTCCCTCAATTTCCTTCCTTTCTTTTATTTTCCTTGAGCTTTCACAATAACATAATTTCAATTTACTTCATAATCACAGGCCTAATACACCAGTAAACATAATGCTCAACAAGTACAAAATAGACCACTGTCGCACAGGATTATAGACAAGGGCTGTAATCAATAATCAAACCGTAAGATGTCAGTTTCATTCTTATACAGTTTTTGAGTTCTATATTAACCTTCAACCTATCATTTAAAATCTGTATTTGTCTTTTGGGTTCTGTTTGTCTTTTGAGTTCTATATTAACCTACAACATATCATAGAAAGATCTGTATTTGTCTTTTGGGGCCTGGCTTATTTCACTAAGCATAATCGTTTCCAGTTGCATCCATTTTGTTACAAAAGACAGGATTTCATTGCTTCCGTATGGCTGAGTAGTACTCGCTAGTGTATATATACATTCTCTTTCTCTAGTGATCTCTTGATGGATATCTGGGTTGATTCCACTTCTCAGCTATTGTGAATTGAACTCCCAAAACCACGGAGTACAAACAACTCTTCAAATGCTGATTTCATCTCATCCTAGGAGTGGGATGGCTTGGTCACATGATATATCTGTTTTCAGATTTCTGAGAAATCTTTATACTGTATTTTATAATGGTTACACAAGTTTACATCCCAACTAACAGTGAACAAGGGTACCTTTTTCTCCACATTCTAATTTCAATGAGAAACTTAGGAAAACAGGGGCCAGTAACCTGGTGCAAAAGGCTAAGCCACTGCCTGCAATGCCTGCATCAGATATGAGTGCTTGTTCAAGTCCCAGCTGCTCCACTTCTGATTCAGCTACCTGCTAATGAACCTGGGAAAACAGTGAAAGATGGTCCAAGTACTTGGACCCCTGGCACTCATGTGGGAGACCTGGATGGAGTTCCAGACTGTTGCCTTCAGCCTAGCCCACCCCTAGCTGCCGTGGACAATTGGAGATTGAACCAATAAATGGAAGCTCGTTTGCTTGCTCTCTCTCTGTCCCCATCTCTCTGTCATTCTGTCTTTCAAATAAATAAACAAATCTTTAAAAAATTAGGAAAACATTGAGAATTAACATCTATTTTGTTAAATTATTTATTTGAGAAGGAAAAAGAAAGAGAGAGAAGAGAGAGAAAGAGAATCTCCCATCTACTGGGTCACTCCCCAAGTGCCCAAAACATTCAGAACTGGGCTGAAGCTGTTGCTTGAAGCTAAGAAATCAATGCAGGTCTCCTACATGGGTAGCAAGAAGTCAATTACCTTGGGCCATTACTGAAGCTGAATTCAGAAGCCTCAGATGGGCACCAAACCCAGGCATTCCTATATGGGACACATGTGTAATTTTACTAACAGCTCCTTGGTAACATTTCTGTTTTTTTAATGCTAAAAGTAAGAAAATATAATTGACATTCTTCAGGTCAACTTACAGTACTACATACAGAGACGTATATATGAAGGAATGAGCAGTTGTCATGTTCCGCCAACATAATATTTGATTTCTCCCTCATCATTAATCCTTCACTCTTCCTTTTGATTTTCTTTGGATCCAAGAAAAATGGTATTTTGATTACCAGATTTTGTGTTTGAATTTCTGCTTGTGTAAAGGCTAGTCATTTTTTGGTGAAAAGTAACAAAACAGTTTATCTCTGATGTCCCCTGCCTGTGTCCTGTGTCCCTTTCTGAAAGATGTGGCCTGATGTGCCTTTCACGGGGATATTCTGCCAGAAGGCATTTTATCTCCTTTTGTGAGGGCATCAAAAACTCAGACTGAAAAATGCTGAAATTGCTTCATTCATCTGTCAGGACATTCAAACCTCTTCAAGGCCAGAAGCCAAAAGAGGTTCTGAAAAAGAAAATGATGTCAGAAATAGATCTGCCAGACAGGACTTGCAACACTAAATCTCTCAGTTGCTGCAGGGAGGTCAAGAGTCTGTGAACCCCTGTGCACAGGAAAGAGCTAGAAAATGCGGATGGCGAGAGCAGTCCGTGAGAAAGCCCATCGGTTGTGTCACTGGAATCAGTAATATCCCTTCTGCTTGCATTTCCTAGGTACACTTATTTCTTTATTATATATCATTAATTGAACCATAGTAACCATACAAGGAAACAATTTTACATTGCTTACTGAGCCATCACCGTACTTTCAGTTTTCACCCAACCTCTTTGATGTGCATCATCTCACCACACCATACAGCTGCAAAGTGAGCATCAGAATAGGCAGTCCTGTCGAGAGAGGGCCCTTCAGCAAGTTAGTCTGCGCCTAACCTCGGAGCTGCTGGAGCTCCTCTGTTAACCAACTACAGCTCGTGAACAATAGTTCCCAAATATCTGTATTCACCTCCAAGTAATTCTATTTTATTATGAGGTATTCTTTTCAAGAGAACTAATTTGCTAGATATATAATCAAAATCCCTTAATTTCTTTTTTTAATTAATTAATTTATTTTTTGACAGGCAGAGTGGACAGTGAGAGAGAGAGAGAGAAAGGTCTTCCTTTTCCGTTGGTTCACCCTCCAATGGCCGCCGCGGCCAGCGCACTGCGCTGAACCGAAGCCAGGAGCCAGGTGTTTCTCCTGGTCTCCCATGCGGGTGCAGGGCCCAAGCACTTGGGCCATCCTCCACTGCACTCCTGAGCCACAGCAGAGAGCTGGACTGGAAGAGGGGCAACCGGGACAGAATCCGGTGCCCCGACTGGGACTAGAACCCGGTGTGCCGGCACCGCAGGTGGAGGATTAGCCTATAGAGCCTCGGCGCCGACCCCAAATCCCTTAATTTCTATATCAGTTGAATCACATTTGAGTAAGATTAGGCAAAGTCAAGGATAAAGTAATTTGGATCTTGTATTTCTGAGTTTTTTTTTTTTGTGAAATCCTTTCCCTCCCGCAGAACTTTGCAAGATTTCTCATGTGATATATTCTCTTAGTCTTATTTGTCTGAAAACTTTATTTCATTTTATATTTTAAAATTATTACCAGGTTTAGAATCCTGGGGAAACAGTTTTTTTTTTTTCTGTTCTTATGGCATTGTGTAGATACTGTTACATTTTCTATTACCTTCTGTTAGTCTCATTATTCTTTTCAAGATAATGTCTTTTTCTTAGACTGCTATTTTTAAAATAAATTTCTACAGTTCTAGTGCCATATACCTAGCAGTGCTTTTTCTCTATTTACCCAGTTTAGAATTTTTTTAGATATTTGCATCAATGCGATCATGTCTTTCATCATTTTTATACAATTTCAGGCATATTTATTTAATTATTTTTTAAATATTTATTTATTTGAAAGAGTTACACACAGAAAGCAGGAGAGGAAGAGAGAGAGAGGGAGAGAGAGAGAGAGAGAGGTCTTCCATCCACTGGTTTACTCCCCAGGTGGCTACAATGGCCAGAGCTGCGCTGATCTGAAGCCTGAAGCCAGGAGCTTCCTCTGGGTCTCCCATGTGGGTGCAGGGCCCAACGACCTGGGCCATCCTCTACTGCTTTCCCAGGCCATAGCAGAGAGCTGGATTGGAACTGGAGCAGCTGGGTCTCGAACCCGCACCCACATGGGATGCCAGCACTGTAGGCGGCTGCTTTACCCACTACACCACAGTGTCGGCCCCAGGCATATTTATTTAAATATCTCTTTTTATCCATTTGCACTTCCTTGTTGATAGCACCTCAATTTGCTGCAACAAAAAATATGGAATCAATATAGATGCAAGACGCAAGTTTCCTTAGGTGCCTTTACTGGTAGGGAGATTCATGGTATTGCTGTTGCTGTTCATGTTTTTAATTAAGAATTGCTGCTGAACTTTCTTCAAAGCTTTCTATGTATCTAGATAATCAGATGTATTTTTTTGTGCTTTACTCTTTGAAAATGCTGAAATATAACTATTAATTTTCAAGGGCTAAACTAAACTTTTTTTCCTTGGATAAACCTTGTGATTATTAGGTACTGTTTTATATATTTACAGCTAGTATGAACTTTGAAAGCATTATGTTTAATAAAAGAAGCCAACCACAAAAGACCACATGCCATAGAATTCCATTTACATGAAATGTTCAGGCTAGACAAATTCAGAATTAGAAAACAGATTCATGCTGTCTGAGATAGGGGTAAGAGGGAATGGGAAGTGATTGCTAATATAATATTCCTTCTTTCCTTCATGTCCTTCTTCTTTGCCATGAATATCCATTTTGTCCATGACACCATGATGTGAGAATAGAAGGGAGAAAGTACATTGTCTTCAGGTTTCAGAAGCCTAGAGCCTAATAAAGTAGTAACCTCTATTAAACTGATAAGAACAGATACTACACTTGATCTTAGCCAAAAGGCCGAGAAGCGATAAAGCAGTAACCTCTACTAACCTTGACCTCGTTAGTTTATTACTTAACCTCCCTACTCCCTTAGATTTGAATGACTTGAATCCTGAGCTTCATAATAATCCCCTGCTAATACTAGATATTTTGTCTAATAGTATATAAGCTATTTAGTCCATCCACAAAGTCTGTTTGTCAATAAGTGTTTTCTCACCTATAACTACCTTTGGTTTTATATAAAATCTATTCAAAATTATTGAATATCTGATAGGACTTAGCATTGTGTTAAAGATGGTGACCTGTATGAGTTATCCAAAGTATATGAGGTAGAAAGACAAATATCTTGAACAGAAGGTATGATTTGCACATAAATATCTCTGCACAAATGTGAACAGAGTTCTACAAGAAATATATTGGTGAGCTATCACTTAAGAGACAAATTCTACCCTCATCATTTAATACCACTTTTCTACTATCTGGCTTCTGTATTATCATTGGTTAAGATTCGATTTGGTAAAAATATTTGCTTAAAATTATAGAAATAGCCCATATTTCAGCAAATCAAGGTAAATAATAATGTAATTCAGAATAAAAAGGGCACTACCTGAACCCTGATCATTTCAGCTTTCTTTTAATAAAATAAGAGTTAAGTAGATATGAAAATGACATTCTGAGAAATAAAATGATAATTATTATTTCCAGGTATTTTCAATAACTTACTACATGTATTCTTTCAAGGACTAATTATGAACTGGAGCAGTCATCATATTGTGTAGGGAATATAAATTAGTAAAAAAGCAAAGTTATTTACTGCCAAGAGCTATTTTCCAGGTACAGAAATGGGAAAAAGCTAGTTTTTGTAGGATGAAAAATTCTCATAAATCCATTGAGGGGAAAAAAGTCATTGTGTGCAGCCAAGTCATTGTGTCTAGCTTTCTAATTTTCTTAGATTGTTACAAGTTACTTCATATGTTATTATTGAAATTCCTTTTGTTCTTTGCTGGTTTGCATAAAAATCCCCACTGTATTGTTTCACAGGACCTGGTGTTTATATTAATCAGGCACATAGTGTTGTAATTGCCAAAGTTAATAATTGTATCTATTACTTGTTATAAAACAAGGGTTCATAATTGTATTCATTAATAAAAAATATTTAAATCACCAAAGAATTATTTTGGGTGGTAAGGCATCATGGACCAATATAGTTTGTAGACTTGTCTTCTTGGATTTCAAACTGGTGAGGAAAATGGATAGAGGTATGTATACACAGATATATACAGAAAAAAAGACTAGGGCGTGGACACTAGCAGCCTGACTGGTGTTGCCAATCTGGATTTATTCAGTGTCTGAATTCAGGCGTGCCCTGTCCCTGTTCTTGGCTCTGTGCTGGGCTCTGGACTTGCTCTTGTAGCACTCCTAGGGCAGAGGGAGAGGCGGGATGAGAGCAGCCATGAGAGAGGTCCTTACTGAAAATTCTAGGGAGTGGTACAGTTGGGAGCAAAAGGCAGGGAGGGAGGTGTCCAGGTGTCCGCCTGGAGGACTGGGGACGACTCTAGCCAAACTGGAACCATGCGGAGAGTCCTGCCGGAAGTGGGAAGGGCTGTGACCGGAAGTGAGAAGGGCTGTGACCGGAAGTGAGAAGGGCTGTGACCGGAAGTGGGAAGGGCTGTGACCGAAAGTGGCAAGGGCTGGTGACCGAAGCGGCCCGAGAGTCCCAGTGACGTCAGACAAGTCGGGATCCTGAGGAGGTAGGGGTTTCGTCTTTCCCAGAACCGAAGAACAAGGGGAGGCTGCTTAAACGTCTGGCCCGGTGAGCCCGGCGCTCAGGTTGACGTGTTTAAGGGGAAGGATTTTTGCTTCCACCTTCGTCGTGCGCTCTGTGGGTGGGTGGCCCGTCGGGGCCTTGAGCATCTTGAACTGTGTTCTTGGCTTCTGGCATCTTCCGTTCAGTTCTCGCGGAGCAGTCCCGGGAACGGCCTCAGAGCAGTCGGGGAAGTTGACGTGAGAGTGGAGCTGTGGTTTGAACTAGACGTGCCAGCTTAGTGCAGTGATGATGTTGAGGGCGTGGGGCTGCCTTCCGAAGGGGGTTCTCAGCGGGGCTTGGTTGTTGGAGCCCAGTTGGACCCCCGTTGCTCTGTAGCTTCCTGGCTCAGCTGCTGTGCAACCCTTCCTCCGCCTGAACTCTGTGCCCTGCCTTGACCCTCAGCACGGCCTGAACCATGGGGCTGCCCAATGCTGGGCTTGATGCAGAGTAAACCTTTTTTCTTCCTGCAGTTAGTTTTCTTTTTAAAGGTTTATTTATTTATTTTAAAGGCAGAGTTACACACACACACAGAGAGAGAGAGAGGGTCTTCCATCCGCTGGTTCACTCCCCAATTGGCTGCAACGGCCGGAGCAGCACCTATCTGAAGCCAGGAGCCAGGAGCTTCTTCCAGGTCTCCCACGTGGGTGCAGAGGCCCGAGGACTTGAGCCATTTTCTGCTGCTTTCCCAGGCCGTAGCAGAGAGCCGGATCAAAAGTGGAACATCTGGGACTCGAACCGGTGCCCATATGGGATGCCGGCCCTGCAGGCAGAGGCTTTACCCACTGCGACACAGCACTGGCCCCCTGAAGTTAGTTTTCTCAGGGATTTTGTTCTAATGATAAAAGCTGGCGAGAACACCTGCTCAGGCCTCTGATTTTCTTCAGGACGTGGTGTATGTAGTAGGTGTGGATGGGTGAGTTGCTGACACTCACCTTGAGGCCATGGGTGTTGCCAGCTATAAACGCCTTTGAGTTCAGTGCTGCCGCAGGCTTAGAGTGGTCTGGGAACTGGTGACATCTTGTTTCCAGAGTCCATTCTCTCCTAGAACAAGAATCTGTCTGAGTGGTTGTAGCCAAATGTTTCTGGCCAAATTTGGGTATAGTTTTCAGAAACTCTGTTTCCAAGTTCATGCAGTGCTCATGTGCTTCGTTTTTGATCCTGTGTCCAGAGATAGCAACCATGTCCAAGAGCAGGTGTTTTGTGGCTTTGATGCGCTGTAGGATGAGCAGGTCATATGTCACCCTCAACTTACTCTATGGGATGCACCCATAATGCTTAGTAGTTGTAATAAAATGAATAAGTAAATAACCGATGTGATTTTTAAAAAGATGTGTTTTATTTATTTGAAAGCAGAGTTACAGAGAGGGGGAGAGAGAGAGAGAGAGAGAGAGAGAGAGAGAGAGATCTTCCATCTGCTGGTTTTTTCTGTGAATGGCCACAACTGCTGGGCTGGGGCAGGCCAAAGCCAGGAGCCTGCAACTCCACCAGGATCTCCCACATGGGTAGCAGGGGCCCAAGTACTTGGACTGTCTTCAGCTGCCTTCCCAGGTGTATTAGCAGGAAGCTAGATCAGAAGTGGAACTGCCAGAACTTGCATGGGTGCTCATATGGGATGCTGGTGTTACAAGCAGTGGATTAACTCTCTGAGTCACAATGCCAGCCCCAATAACAGATGTTAATTTGGATCATCTCATGATATTTAAATATGGTTCAATAATTTTACTTTACATTTCCACATCTCAATCTCTATAATATATAATAGATATAGATCTCTATAATATATAATAGTAATAGCTTCTAATTAGAATATTATGAGTTTCTCAAGGAATTTGTCAAAGCCTTTCTCATGAATGCTCTATGGATGCAACCTTTATATATAAACAGTAGAGTCATGATATTTTAATAACTTTATTTCCCTCAGCTAAATCCAAAGATGCCAAAGAAAGAAGAGATACACAGAAACTGTATCATTTTTATCATGTGTTTGGAAGATCTTTGGTAGGAAGTAACAGATCAGTAAGGATTACAAGAGCGGGCTCGCTGCCATCTCCAGCAAATTCTTCCAGTCAGAAGAAAAGACAACATCAGGTGCGTTCTTGGGCTAGTGGAACTCATTGCTCTGGGGGTCTTGAGACTCTACTCCCACCCTGTGAGACCTGCGTTAACTTTACTCAGCATGACAACACTGGTAATCTCATGTTATTGGAGAAAAAAAATTGTTTTAAAAAATACTCCCAAGTACTAACCATGAATTATAACACTGGGAAAATGAAGGGAAGTGTAACAAAGAAAACAAAATCCTAATGGGACCGTCACAGAATTGAGCACTGATAATGTTTTAGTGAATTCCCTCAGTCACACTTCTCTCCAGTGTTATTAAACATCTTTTGAAACATAATTTTGTGGATGGATACTCTTCCATAATATGGCAATGTGATGATTTGTTTAGTTATTTCTTTGTTGGAATATAGAGAAACAAGTAAGGAAAAGAAAAGAAAAGAAACATCCATATTCTCACATCCCACAAGAGCTGTATGAATATTTTGGCATACACCTGTGCAGTCCTATATTGCCTGTTATTTTTTCTATATGTATTCCATATCTACTAATAGTATAGCTGACTTCTTTCTATATCATTAAATATACAATAAATTCACAATAGTATGTTATTTCCCAAATTTTAAGCAACTTTAATAGAAAAATCGAGCACACACACACACACACAGCAAATTCATACTATTCAGAAAGGTACTTAAAGTGTGAAAAATAACTAACATTTTACCTTCTTCAAAGACCTGGTCCTATTAACTTTGGTGAACATCCTTCCACATACTTCCAGTCTATACCCACTTACTAACATGCACAGCTTTACAGTTTATATAAGGCTTTATACTTTTTTCCCATTAAACAGTGTGCTTTCTAAAACGTTTTATTGCAATGAGTGAAAACTAAACTTTCCCTTTAATATTTGCATAATAGTCCATGTTTATTTTTCTATGTTTCCTTTTTAATCTTTAATATGTGTGTATTATTTTACTGTTATAACCCTAGCACTCTTTTCTGTTCAACCACAGAGATACCCAGTATCTTTCTGTGAGTGTGCTTGCTTTTTTGTTTAACATCATCTCCACAAGGGATTTTGATTGCAAATTCAAATACCAGTGATATGAGTATTAGTCTATTTGTGTTTCTTCCCCTGTGACTTTCTGTTTGATATCCTTTACTACTTGCCATTGTTGTTATTATTTTGCTTATTGACTGCTAAAACCCATGATGAGGGTATTTCAGAAAGTTCGTGAGAGAGTGGACCTTTGGCACAGTACTTAAGTTGCTGCTTGGGATGCCTGCATCCCGTATTGGAGTGCTTGGTTCAAGTTCTGGCTGCTCTGCTCCTCATCCAGCTTCCTGATAGCACACACCCTGGGAGGCAGCAGGTGACGACTCAAACACTGGGGTCCATGCCCCTCAAATAGAAGACCCCAGCCCAGCCCAGCCTTGACTGTTGTGGGCATTTGGGGAGTGGACCAGCAGATGGGAGATCTCTCTTCATCTGTCTATCTTTCTGCCTTTCAAATAAAGTTTAAATTAATAGATATTGAAAAGTTTATGTTCAAATAAAATTAGATAACTATTTCAGTGCAAAAATTTTGAAATCCAAGCATTTTTTAAAATAATATACATTTTGGTGCATTTTTGAAGCCCCCTCTGTATTTGCTAAAAAGACTTTCTTAGTGCTCATTTTGGTGCTTAAAGAAGTGCAGTCGTCGGGCTGTTATCCTGTAGACCGTACTCTGTAAGCATACTTTCTCCTCTTGCATAGGGTGTGCACTCCCCTCGGGAGGGAGCTCGTATCATGTGCTAGTGCTCAGATGTTCTTAGATGGCTTGTATTTCCATACTGGGGGTGGAAGCCTGGGCTAAGTAAAGATGAGCCCTAGAACTGCACAAGAGAGTTAGCCAGAGAATGGCCATGGTGGCATTTCCCATTGCAAGCAGTATTCCAGCTATTGCAATTTTAGATCTGATTTTTGTCTATTCATAACTGCTTTCATCATATCCTGTTCTCTTGGCTACCACTGCACAAGAGTTGTATTTGATTTCTATACAGTGCAATGTGTCACACCCCAGGGAGTTTTTGTAATTGAACCAGTTGGTCTGGTCATATAAAAGATACTTATCCTAATTGGACCTTTGTTGGGTGTTTCTTAGACTCAGCACATTTTGGACTGCCAAAACACTGGCTTTTAGTATAATGGGCTGAGGGATTAACAGCTGAGAAGATAGAGAAAGGGAATAGCCAATTACCATCTTTGTGCATAAAAAAAGATATTTACATTTAATTCTTTGCAACACCAAAGGTCCAATTTGATATCCTTAAGTGCTCTGAATGCTAGTCTGAGATATTAAATATTTCCTTCCAAATACAAAAATTAATCTGGAAACAATTGCTTTTATGTTTATTTAATTTTATTTCTATTTTTAGAAGAAAAATGCAGAAAAACTTATTGAAGAAATTCAAAAGAGACAACTAGCTAAACTAGAGAGAAAGGAGGAAGAGAGATGGAATAATTTGTCTCTCTCTCTATTGAAAAAGAAATTAAAGAGAATCTTCACTCTGGAATCAAAAGACTAGAAGATTTTCTCCAGATATGTGCTGTTAAATCTGTAAAATTTATTGCAGAAATGGTTGGATTGGATGCCTGTTTCAAATTATGGAAAGAATGCTGTCTAAAACCAGGTATATAAGGGCATCAATTTTAGAAGTTTCTTGAAATCAGAGATTAATAAGGACAGCAAAAGAGCTGGCATTGATTCTTCTGTGATTATGGAACTCTTTTGAAGTCTTAGAAATTAGAAGGATTTCCTCTTGTTGGATCCACAGTTGTTTGTGTGTGAAAGGCATTGGTGGAAAGAGTCAATTCAAAAGTCAATGCAGCAGACAGTTCTTCACAGCCAGCCATTGGTCAAATACCATACACACACACACACACACAATTGTTAAATTCTCACAATTCTTTGGGGTAGGCTTCCTATGTTGATATAATACGTAAGGTTCTAGGAGAACCAATTATGTGCCTGAATATCAGTGACACAGCAACATTTTTAATGAAAAGTCTACTTCACTCTATATGCACAAATTGAATAAGTAATAAATTGGGATATAACCACAATGTTGTGGCTGAAGGCCAGAGAATGAGCAATTTTGATTGGAGATAAGATAAAAAATATTTATCTCTTAATTGTGGTCACAGAAACGTAATTATTAGAAGAGTAATAAAAGAGTATAGAATGGTCATGTTAGAAAATTATTGTATCGGCCGCTAAAGGTCCTGCGGCCTGGCCGCCGGCTCCTCCGCAGCGGCCCGCGCCAGGTGAGGGCTCGCGACTCCCGGCTGCGGCGCCCGGCGCGTGTTAGCTGGCTCTGGGCGTGCGCCGCCGACGAGGGCTGGGCCGGCGGTCGGTTAGCGGTCCGTTCGACGCGGGCCGGCACGCCGGGCGCTGCGCGGCCTCGGCGGGCGGCGGTGGCGGCGACGGCGGCCGGGCTCTCGGGTTCTGTGCCCCAGGCCGGCGCTAGTCGGTGCCCCGGCGGAGCGACGGGCACCCGGGCTCCCTGGCCCCGGGCCCCCCCCGGCTGGGGTGGCTGGGGCAAGGGGACGATGTCTGCTCGCGCCCCGGTGCCCGCCGTTCACCCTCGGGAGGAGCCGCCCGCGGCGGCCGCAGAGCGGGAGTCGCGGTTGGCCGCGGCAAGCCGGCAGGCCGAGCAGCCGCCCCCGCCGGCTCGAGACGGGAAGGAGGCGGCGAGGGAGGAGAGGGCCGCGGCCGGCACCAGCGCGGGGGCGCGGGGAGAGCCGTCTCCGGTGCCGGTGCTGGGACACAGCGTGCCCCAGGCGGCCGTGCCCGTGAGGCCCCTGTCCCCGCACCTGGCGCACAAGGCGCGCGGGCCCGGGGGCCCCTTCGGCGGGGAGCCGCTGCCACCGCTGCCACCGCCGCCGCCGCGGGGGCCGCCGGCCGAGGACGCCCGAGCTGAGGCGGCAGCGGCCGGCCCCGAGGAAAAGCTGCCGCCGCCGCCGCCGCCGCCGCTGCCGCCGCCGCCGCCGCCGCTGCCGCCGCCGCCGCCGCCGCCGCCGCCTAAGGAAAACCCCTGGACCAAAAAGCCTCCCCAGCACCTGTCCCCCGCCGGGACGGGCCCGCCGCCGCCCCCGCCGGAGACGCTGGAGGCAGAGCTCAGTTCCCCAAAACCTATAAAAGCTGGAAAACTCAAGACAAAGAAACCCAGTAAGCCTAGTGATTTCAGCGATGTGGCGAACTGGCCAACGCCAAGTGAATTAGTGAACACTGGATGTCAGAGCGTCATCAGTCAAGGGAATAAGAAGCTGCAGAATAGAAAGGAAAAAGAAGAGAAGACTGAGAAGAAAAGTAACAATGAGAGTAAAGAAAACCGGGAAATAAAATTAGATGGCCCTGGTGAAAACGTCAGTGAAGATGAGGCTCAATCAAGTAATCAACGAAAAAGAGCTAATAAGCACAAGTGGGTACCTCTCCACTTGGATGATGTAAGACCAGACAGTCAAGAAAGACCTGGTTCCCGGAACAGCTCAAGATGTCAACCTGAAACAAATAAATCAGCACATACCAATAGAAGAAATGACACACGAAGTTGGAGGCGAGATAGAGAAAAAAGAGAAGACCAAGATGAAGTGTCCAGCGTGAGAAGTGAGGGTGGTAATATCCGAGGTTCCTTTAGAGGCCGAGGAAGAGGACGAGGACGGGGAAGAGGACGGGGAAGAGGAAATCCTCGATTGAACTTTGATTTTTCGTATGGTTATTGAGAACATGGTGAAAGGACTGATCAACCATTTCAGACAGATCTTAATACCAGTATGATGTATTACTATGATGATGGTACAGGCGTACAGGTGTATCCTGTGGAGGAAGCGTTGCTTAAAAAGTATATTAAGCGTCAAATTGAGTATTACTTCAGTATAGAAAATCTAGAACGGGACTTTTTTCTTCGGCGAAAAATGGATGAACAAGGTTTCTTGCCTATTTCCCTGATTGCTGGTTTTCACAGAGTTCAGGCTCTCACCACAAACCTTAATCTCATCTTAGAGGCATTGAAGGATAGCACAGAAGTAGAAATTGTGGATGAGAAAATGAGAAAAAAGATAGAACCAGAAAAATGGCCAATTCCAGGCCCTCCTCCACGTAATGTGCCACAGACAGACTTCTCTCAACTGATTGATTGTCCAGAGTTCGTACCAGGCCAAGCCTTTTGCTCACATACAGAGTCTGCCCCAAATTCTCCAAGAATGGGAAGTCCATTGAGTCCAAAGAAAAATACTGAAACAAGTAATCTTCAAGCAATGTCTAGAGGTTTGTCTACAAGTTTGCCTGACTTGGACTCAGAACCTTGGATAGAAGTAAAAAAGAGACATCGTCCACCCCCAGTGAAATTGAAGGAATCAGTATTTGTAACAGAAGAGGCATCAAATCGACTATATCCTCCTGAAGAACAAGAACAAGCAGAACTTGATTTTTTATTTGATGAAGAGATTGAGCAAATAGAAGGACAAAAAAACACATTTGGTGATTGGTCTGATAATGATTCAGATTATGAAATTGATGACCTGGATTTAAATAAGATTTTGATCATAATTCAGACACCACCTTACATGAGAAAACATCCTGGAGGAGATCTAACAGGCAACCATATGTCTTGGGCAAAAATTACATCTGAACTTGCTAAAGTTATCAATGATGGCTTATATTATTATGAGCAGGATCTGTGGATGCAAGAAGATGAAAATAAACACACAGCCTTAAAGGTAATTATTATGGCCAGCATCTCTCTGCCAATGCTTCATTTTATTATATATGGTTGCTTATTTTTCTTTAAACTTAACAAGGTTTATTTTATGAAATTTTGAATGTAAGTATAATTTATATTTAATTGGAAAAATTCTTCACTGTATTTGATAGTCAGAAGTTGAGGAATGATTTTGTGAAAATAACTAATGAATACTAAAATTACAAAAGCAAAAACAAAAAAAACCCTGATACTGACTAAAAACCCTTGCTTTTTTCGGGTGAAAATAGTAAGAAGGCCCTTTCTCGTATGAAGGAATAAAAATGAAATTATGGACAAGCTTAATTTATATACTCCTTATCTGACTGTAACCCCAGCTGTCTGAGCCAGTGGTTTTAGAGAGGGATTACTTTTGTTACCCCCAGCTCTCTTTAGTTCATGTTGATCTCTCTCAAGTAGAAATGTTCATAGACATTCTTTCCTTGTGTAGCATTACCATGTTACTAGGGGTGCTGTGTGAAACCTTATTCTAACTTTTTATCTTGTAGTTTACACCAGATTCTGACCTGTATCCTAGTTATTAGTAGAAAATATAAGAAGGAGACAGTAGTTTATTGGCTAACTACATTCATTTGATGTGAGTTATAATGATACAGGTAGGGATAAAAAAGGCATTTCTTTTCCTCTATCATTGGGGTTATCAAAAAAGCCTAAAAGTTAAGTATTTGTTTTGGGGATAGAATAATGGGGGAAAGTTATGACATTCTATGCTAAATAGAAAAGGTATCATGGTCAGAAATAGAAGTAAAGTGTGGCCATGTACTGGTTGAATAGAGGAGCTGCCTATCCATGGGATTATCAACAACAGGTGTTCTCCTTGGCCCTTAATTTCTTTCTTTCTGCGGTTTCCATTACTGCTTTCTGCCTCTTCCTTTCTTTAGCCCTGCATCTTTTTGCAGAACCTAAGTCAGGCTATGACTGCTTGTTAGCTGATTTTAAGCCTGAGCAGTTTGCTGCCCATTCTGCCATGGGAAAGAAAGTATGTTTTTATAAAGTTTTTCAGTTAGAAGTCTTTCCTTGTTTAAGCATGTTATTTTATTTGTGATATTTAGATTCTATAAATAGTATCTTCCATAACACTTTTGGAAAGAGCTATAAATTTCTAATAATAGTTTATAATTGTACTGACCCTGTTCATTAAACTTGTACCATGCTTTTGAATAGCATATATCACACACACAAAAAAAGAAAATTATTGTATCATTTTATGTAGATTATTTTGTTTAATCTTGATAATAGCCATGTGAGGTGAGCCCTGTTCTTAATATCTCCATTACAGAGAGAAAGAAAACAAGGCTGAGAGAAGTACTTTGCCATGGTTCTATGTCAGAAACAGGTGCATTAATTTGCATTTCAGGTATGTGATGAATTTTGTGAATATGTGCCCTGTAGTTTTTGTCAAAGCAGGCATCCTGTTTTTTGCTTGCTAAGTCTAGCAGCACTTTTAGAATCTAAGAGCCCACACTTTTAATTGTCATGCAGAACTAGGAGTTAGGAGTTCTTTGATTATTGTGAGTGGTTCATGTGAATATGCTTTCTTTAAAATCTTAAAATTAAGTCAGCGCTGGGGTAGAGTGCAGGTTGTTATCACTCTCTTGCTTCACTTAGGTCGTGCAATTGTTTTACTTCAACAGAAGCAGAATCCAAAGATATAAATGTGGTAATTCAGATGATGAAGAGGATTCACATACTGCACGAGAAATACTCAGAGTTGTTACAGAAAACACACAGGCAAAAATTAGCCAAATATCTAAAATATATCGGTTTTGACAACTTGGCACACACGTTATGTCCTCAGGTAAATGCCACGGAAGATATTACTTGACATTATTGTGAGTGTGTGTGTGTGCGTTTGTGTGTGTCTGTGAAATATTTTATGGGATATATTGAGAATCAATACCTGTCACCAGAACTGTATATTCTGAATATATTGAGAATCAGTATACATTAGATTAAGCTAATAGTTCAGTTAACCATGCATTGTACTGTATAGACACAGGTCTAATGTCTATGACTGTGTATTTTTCTAGGAAACATATTTATCCACACAGCTGACTTCCCATCTTACCCAGGACACCAGGGCTTTACGCGTTGGGTCCCTAGTTACCTGTGTTACTATTTCCAAGTGGATTGTGTTGAGTGCAGAGAACTGCGTTTGCTGCAGAGTTTTGCGGCAGCTGTTTTCAGTAGTTCATCCCCTCAGCTCATAGCCGGGCTGCTGCTTTTCCCTGTGCCTGTGCCAGATGAATGCAACGCTGTGGCGAGTCTTCACTGGAGAACATCCAGTATTGTGTAACCTTTCTTCCACTCTTCTCCCTACCCAGGAAGCCACTAAGACATGTCCTTATTTCTCTCCTTTTTTTTTTTTTAATTTTAAGGTATACAAATTTTGTGTATTTCACATATACAGATTTAGGAACATAGTGATACCATACCCTCCTTCCCACCCATGCTCCAACTGTTCTTCCTCCTCCCTTTCATGTTCCCACTCTCAACTTTTACAATGATATATTTTCAGTTTACTTTAAACTCCTAAGATTAACCCTGCTACACTAAATAGTTCAACAAATAGTATGAAGGAAAAAAAAAAACAAAAAAACTGTCCCTTAACAGTAGAGACAAGGGCTGTAAATTTTGTAAAAAATCTCAAAATGTCAATTTAATTCCAATACATTACATTTTAAGTACTCTATTAGTTACTACAGATCAGGAAAAACATATGGTATCTGTCTTTTTGGGATTGGCTTACTTCACTAAGTGTAATGGTTTCCAGTTGCATCCATTTTGTTGCAAAAGACAAGATTTCATTTTTTTTTATCACTGAGTAGTACTCCATAGTGTATATAAACCATAATTTCTTTATCTAGTCATCAGTTGTTGGACATCTGGGTTGATTTTGTAGCTTGGCTATTGTGAATTGAGCTGCAAAGAACTGGGGTTACAGATAACTCTTTCACATATGTCATTATCTGAATTTTTTTGTTTGTATTTTATTTATATGTTCATTGTTTCAAAAATTTGTGTGCAAATTTCATAGAAGTGGAACACTTTTTGGTCAAGGTTCTTGTCATGCCTTATATTTAGTTAACTTTTAGAAGAGAATAAATCTTCCATACACTGATTCACTCCCATAATAGTTGTAAAGGTAGGCCTGGGCTAAGGTGAAGCCAGGAGCTAGGAACTCTATTCTGGTTTCCAATGTGGATCACAGATTCCTGAATGCTGCCTTCCCAGGTGCAATAGCAGAGAGATGGGACTGGAATATGGATGCTGACCTTGCCGGTGGGTGATTAACCCCTTGAGCCACAATGCTGGCCCCAGAGAAAAATTGTAGGTCAAAATATCTCTTCAAGGGGCCAGTGCTGTGGTATACAGGGTTAAGCCACCACCTGCAGTGCCAGCATCCCATAGGGGCGCTGGTTCAAGACCCGGCTGCTCCACTTTCAATCCAGCTCTCTGGTATGGCCTGGGAAAGCAATGGAAGATGGCCCAAGCTCCTGGGTCCTGGCTTCGGATAAGCACAGCTCTAGCCGTTGTGCCCAGTTTGGGAGTGAACCAGCGGATGGAACACCTCTCTGTCTCTACTTCTGCCTTTCTCTCTCTGTAAGTCTGTCTTTCAAATAAATAAATAAATCTTTTAAAAAAAATCTTCAAGTAATGCCTTCAAAATAGTGTATTTAGAAATTATGAAGACATGCTTGGGGTACTGCCTGGTCTTAGAGTGGAGATATTTCTGTAAGTAGAGAAATACAAGGATGTGGGAAAAGATACCAGCTCAGGGTGAGAAGCCAAAAAGAGGAGACATAGGTAGCTCTCCACTTCCTGTGCCAAATCTCCCCATTTTAGGCTTTCTGACTTTCCTTAGGCTTCATTGGGACCCCCGTCTTTGCTAGGTTAGCCTTGCTGGGAATCTCAGCAGGGCCTGTGACCCCTTCCTTGGTGTATCTTGCTCTGCTCATCTCAGGAATACTTTCAACCAGTCTTTGGTGATTCTGTAGATTCACTAAGGGTTTGAGGTCAGGTTTCCTATCACACAAACATGGAAAGAGCCCTACATCTCTATTCTCCAAGTGCCACAGACAAAATTTAACTATCCCATCTAATAAGGAATACTGACATATAAGTCTTCTATCCGGAAGACTGACATATTTAACAAGGCCTTTGAAGCCATGAGGATAGAGAAACTAATTTCATTGGAGAGAATTATCTTAATGCAGGATGTGAACATCAAGAGTGGAAATTATGAGTCTGTCGCACGAATCTCTTCCTTTGGTTATTCTATTCCTACCTTATGTTGCACAGGTGTAGGGTTTGTCTGAAGGGAGGAGAGCTGTTCCTCACTTCTTTAAGAGACTTGGGGACCTATAAGTGCTAGGAAAGCAACTCTCTCTCTAAAAAAATAAAACAAACAAAAAAAAACCTTGATGGTGATTATCAGAACAGGAATCTAGCTATTTCCAACAGCTGTAGATTTGAAATAGGATATTTGCTTAAACATTGCATGACCAAAACTGCTATTACTTTTTAATTTCTTAAATGAGAAAGTAACTAAATTTTAAAAAGCTTGTTTTTAAACATTTTCAATTAATATTTTTGGCAATTTTTAAATGAAGTCTTCTCTGCTCCAAGCCATCATTGTATCCAAACATGTCTTGGTGTTGATTGACAACCAGAACACTTTGGCACAGAAGTTTTATGTTTTCCATGCATGGCTAATATGATCATAATCCAGTTTTGTCAGAACTCCAAGAATGGAGGCTCAGCCAAGCATGTGAATTTCCTGTGATGTTGAGGCCCTGTAGTAAGAGCTGTTGACCCACGGGGTGGAATTCTCTGAGTAAAATAGTTTGACTTGTAAGATGATAGGTACTTATTATATAGATCTTTACAGAGATATTTATTTTTACCAAAGATGCCTTTTTAAGGTCAGAAAAAAAAATACCTTAAAGGAAATACAGTTTTAGTGTATTTGAGTGTGTGTGTGTAATAATTGTGGAACAGTTATCAAATATTTTACTAATTTGTAACAAAAGATCAATTTCATATTGTCTTTTACTTATATGCCATGGAAAATGATCTTGCCATAAAAATATTTTAAAAAATTATAATGAATATAGCCTCAGTGTTCCCTGTGCCATTGTAATGATATATTAAGTTGAGTGGCACTTTTACCCTCTGGTAACTCCAACATTGGGTTATCCAGTTTTAAGATTTGCAGCTTATTGAAAGAACATGAAACAATAATCTCATTGAGGCAAAGCAAACTACAACAGGATTGGGAATGATTTCTGCACGCCCAGGTTAAGAACTGTAAAGTTGTACAAAGGTCTAATGCACCATACTTGTTTCAGGGGAAGGAGTCAGGTGCTGAGAAGGATATTTATAAATACTCAGTTCACATGGGAGCAGCTCGGTTTCAGTTAACGCACATGGGCCCTTACTTGTTTCGAGAAGAAAGAAGTGATCCAGATCCCCGGCTGCATCATTTTATACCAGACACGTGGCAGGTATTTCTCTAAAAGATCTGTCATATGGAAAGGCAAAGACGCTTTGGTAAACTGTGTGTTCAGATCTCATTGTGTACGACAAATTTTGAAAATGCCTATTGTTCTAGAAAGCGACTTAATGACAAGAAAAGTAAATCGTGTCTTGGCCCAAGAGATAAAGCAATGCAGTGTAGAGTCAGTTGAGTGACAGATACACTGGTTCTCTTAAATGGAGTGTGGGAAGCAATGCATTGAGAAGCAGCGGTTTGACCTGGTTGTGAAGCCATTGGTCAGGACGCCGTGTCTCAAACCATAGTGCTTGGGTGTCACATGCAGCTCCTGACTCCAGCTCTTGCTAACCCACGCCAGGAGGCAGCAGTGAAAGCTCAAGTGATTGGGATCCTGCCATGCACAGGGGAGACCTGGATTGAGTTCCCAGTTTCTAGGCATTTGGGGAGTGAACCAGCAGATAGGACCTGTTGTCTTTGTCTATCTGTGTCTCTGCCCCTCAAATAAAAAAAAACAAAAGCAAAAACAAAACAAACAAGAACCCAGCTATACAATTCTGTGCAGCCACTTAATTCACATAACAAAATAGGTGCCTGATGTATAATTGGCAAAAATATACTGTTTTTTTTTTTTTTAAAGTAGTGTTGCTTTTGGGTTGTCCAATTGTTCAACCACAGAGTCACTCATAATACATCATGATATGTCACGGATCCTATTATGTATTTGCATACATTTTTTGAAAAACTGCCTTTCCACACCTTAATCATTCACTGACCGTAATTAATGAAACATGCAAATAAAAAGAGCAGCAGGTTTTGGTAATTCTGTATCAGCATGAGGTTTCCCTAATCTATGAACTAAAAAGAACTCCAAGAGCTGGGCTACAGACCCGTGGCACTGTCCTCTGCTGTATTAGAGGGTTTTTCATCTAAGTTTCAGTAAGGACTTTCCTGTCTCCAGTGATTTGGGTTATTTGCACATAGCCGGAAGTGGTGATTCCTGCCATCTTGAGCACTAGCAGGTCTCAGAACTGTAAACACTAGTCTAAGAGCTAGTTGAAGCTAACTTAAAAATGGACAGTAAAGGTGCATTTTCCAATGAAAGGTGATTTTTTTTGCCCTTCAGAGGGAACTCCTGGATGTCGTAGATAACAATGAGTCGGCTGTGATTGTTGCTCCAACCTCATCAGGGAAAACCTACGCCTCCTACTACTGCATGGGGAAAGTCCTACAGGAGAGCAATGATGGAGTGGTCGTGTACGTTGCACCCACAAAGGTATCGTGCCCTGCGACACTGCGCTGTTCTAGGGATGTTCCTCTGCTGTAGCTGTGTGTCCCACCTGGTAGTGCCCAGCCTCCAGTGTCACACAGTCGTGGACTTGGGTGCTCATGTGCTGTGTGACCTTGGCCAGTTTCCTGGCATGTTTTCCACCTGCAAGGAGACCCAGCACCACTTACTTTGTGCTGTTGTTCCGAGCATGACCTGAGACGAGGCACACCAAGCATCCAGTGTACTGTCTGGGCATGAATAATGATGCGTAAATGGTGCCATTCACAAGCATTTGTTTATTCGTGTTCTCTCATAAATCTCCCTAGGGCCAGCACTTGTGAAAGACAGGGCTGGACACTTCTGAGTCTTGTCAATGGGAACCATTTGGTGTTGGTGCCAGGCTTGTGTACTTAAGAGAGGACAGACAAGTTCATGAGAGAGAGAGAGACACAGAGAGAGAGAGGGCGAGAGAGAGAGGGAGCAAGAGAGAGAGAGAGAGAGGCGCTTCTCCCCTGTTTTACCAGCTCTGCGGTTGGGCAGGTGCCTGATGGAAGAGCCCTGGATTCTTACAGGGGCCGTGGGTTTCTTCCTTTGCAGCAGCCTGGGTGAAGTAGAGTTAAATGGCTCTTGCTGAAATAAAATATGTTCTTTTTGTCTTGAAAGGGGTTTTGGGGTACGCTCCTTCCTCTCACTTTCCCTAGCAAAATACTTAATTCCCAGGCTTACGGCTGCACTGCGAGGAAGCCAGTGTGGGGAGGGGCCCTGTGTCCCACAAGCCACATCCTTCACTGATGAGGACGTGGAAGTTTAGTGAGCTTCAGCGCTGTACCCATTACTGTGCAGCGTTGTAAAATACAGGCGCCGTCTGATTTTACCTGTGTCAGCACATATCACACTGACGGGACGAGGAACCACTGTTTGTGTTTTTGTTGCTGGCTGTCCCATCAACAGGCACTGCATTGCATTGTGTAACATTTAGAAAACTTAAATGGAATCGGTGGAAGGATTTGCTGTGAGGTATTGCCTTATTAGGACAGAACTGTTACCAGTTCGGTACTGCATTGTTGCGTATCAGTGGTTCAGACGTGGGTTTACTTGAACCAGTTTTTTCAGCGTTGTTGATAATTTACTGAGTAGCCGCTCACTCTGTCTTTTGTGACTCCAGGCTCTGGTTAACCAAGTGGTGGGAACTGTCTACAATTTGTTTACTAAAGCACTGCCGAAAGGCTCAGTGGTGTGTGGAGTTTTCACAAGGGATTACCGCCATGACACCTTGAACTGTCAGGTACGTCACAGCTGTCCGTGTGATGAGTCGTAGTGTGAATGTGGCTCTCTGGGAGACACGGTGGGGTTTTAATGGGGTAACATGAAACCCACAGCTACCCTGATAGATGTATTGGGCTAGATAGTTTGTGTAATTTTTCTTATCTAAGAATTTGATCACTGATGATATTTTAATTCAGTATTAATTATTAAATGTTTACATTACATAAATGATACGTAAAGAGAATGCGTTACTTTTCTGAAATTTTAACCTCAGGAAGCAACTTCCTCTTTAGTAGTGATGGTTACAGGGCATGGTGACTTTTGTATTCCCAGAATACTGTGCCAGAGATATTTCTTTTTTTTTTTTTTAAAGATTTATTTATTTATTTGAAAGAGTTCTACAGAAAGAGAAGGAGAGGCAGAGAGAGAGAGAGAGGTCATCCATCTGCTGGTTTGCTCCCCAACTGGCCGTAATGGCTGGAGCTGTGGTGATCCGAAGCCAGGAGCCAGGAGCTTCTTCCTGGTCTCCCACATGGGTACAGGGGTCCAAGCACTTGGGCCATCTTCTACTGCTTCCCCAAGCCATAGCAGAGAGCTGAATCAGAAGTGGAGCAGCTGGGACTAGAACATGGGATGCTGGTACTGCAGGCAGCGGCTTTACCTGCTACATCACAGCACCAGCCTCAAGAGAATGTTTCTTAATGAAATAAACTTAACTGTTTTTGAGTGTATCAGTGGCAGCATATGTGGGGATCAGTTGTACATATTCATTTTACTTTTACATTAATGAAATATTTTTTTGAACATGGAAATGTAAGATGGGTATAGTGTGTCATAAAATTTCTTATTAATGTTTGGAAATTAAAACAGCTTTTCTTTTTTTTTTTTTTAAAAAAAAACCAGATATTAGTAACAGTGCCTCAGTGTTTGGAAATACTCTTGCTATCACCTCATTATCAGAAATGGACAGAAAGAATACGATATGTCATATTTGATGAGGTATGTTGCTTTTTATTCCTTTTATCTCAACAGAATATTTTATGTCAACCAAGACCACATGTACCGTATGTACTTTAATAAAGATGGCATTCATATGGTTAGTTACTAAAATAAATATAAGTTGTTTATAGAAGGGTTTACCGATAAGATCTGGGAGAGTTGAGGCTGGGTTAAATCTACATGCAGAATATAGGTGGTAGGTGTTGGGTACCGTGATTTGGATGCCACTTGATATGCTTGTCTCATATCAGAGTGCCTGGTTCGAGTCCTCACTCCATTCCGAAGTCCATCTTCCTGCTAAAGCCCCCACCCTACGAGGCAGCTGCTGATGGCTCAGGTACATGGGTCCCTCTCCCTGATGAGAGAGACCTGGATTGAGTTTCAGGCTCCTGGCTTTGGCCTGGCCCAGCTGTGGCTTTTGCAGGCATTTTAGGAGTGAAACAACAGATGGAAGATCACTCTCTCTCTCTCTCCCTTTCAAATTAATAACATAAAGAAATAATTTTTATAAAAGAATATATAATGGTGGCAGAGAAAACTGTTGGACACACCAATAACTAATAGAAAAGACTTTCTGATTTTTTATTAGGCAAAGAAATTTATCTGAGTGAACAAACTACCTTTTTTTAAAAAAAAGGTTTTATTTATTTATTTGAGAGGTACAGTTACAGACAGTGAGAGGGAGAGACAGAGAAAAAGGTCTTCTTTCCATTGGTTCATTCCCAAAATGGCTGCAATGGCTGGAGCTGTGTGATCCGAAGCCAGGAGCCAGGTGCTTCTTCCTGGTCTCCCAGACACGTGCAGGGGCCCAAGCACTTTGGCCATCTTCTACTGCTTTCACAGGCCATAGCAGAGAGCTGAATCAGAAGTGGAGCAGCTGGGACTAGAACTGGCACATATATGGGATGCCAGCACTGCAGGCAGAGGATTAACCTATTGCACTGTGGCACTGGCCCAATAAACTACCTTTTTTTTTTTTAAAAAAAAAGATTTATATATTTGAAAGTCAGAGTTACACAGAGAGAGGAGAGGCAGAGGCAGAGAGAGAGAAGGTCATCCATCCAATGGTTGATTCCCCAATTGGCCGCAATGGCCGGAGATGTGCCAATCTGAAGCCAGGAGCCAGGAGCCTCCTCCGAGTCTCCCACTTGGGTGCAGGGGTCCAAGGACTTGGGCCATCTTCTACTGCTCTCCCAGGCCATAGCAGAGAGTTGGATCAGAAGAGGAGCAGCCGGGACTCAAAGCAGCGCCCATATGGGATGCCAGCGCTTCAGGCCAGGGAGTTAACACTCTGTGCCACAACACTGGCCCCAAACTACCTTTTTAAAGAAAAGATTTACTTGTTTGGCCAGTGCTATGGTGCAGCGGGTTAAGGCCCTGGCCTGAGGTGCCGGCATGCCACGTGGGTGCTGGTTTGAGGCCCAGCTGCTACACTTCTATTCCGGCTCTCTGTTGTGGCTTGGGAAAGTGATGGAAGATGCCCCAAGTCCTTAGGCCCCTTTACTCGCATGGGAAACCTGGAAGAGGCTCCTGGCTCCTGGCTTCAGATTGGCATGGCTCCGGCCATTGCGGCCATTTGGGTGTGAACCATCGAATGGAGGACCTCTCTCTCTGCTTCTCCTCTCTCTGTGTAACTCTGACTTTCAAATAAATAAATAAATCTTAAAAAAAAAGAAAAAAATGAAAAGAAAAGATTTACTTGTTTATTTGACAGGAAGAGTCAGAGAGGGAGCAACAGAGAGATCTTTTATCTGGTTTACTCCCCAAGTAACTGCAAGGCTAGGGCAGGGCCAGGTTGAAGCCTGAACCCAGGAACTCCATCTGGGTCTCCTACATGAGTGGCAAGGGCCCAAGTCCATGGGTCATCTGCTGCTGCCTTCCCAGGCACATTGGCAGTGAGCTGCATTGGAAGCCAAGAGCCAGGACTTGAAGTGGTGCTTTATTGTGGGCTGCCAGTGTCCCAGGTGGTAGCTTAACCCATTGTGCTTCAGTTCTGGCCCCAGAACTAATTTGTTTTGTAGGTACTTTTCTCTTCACCTGTCACCAGGTATGTACAGGGCAAGATTAGTCATATTTGCTCTATTGCCGATTTAACTTCCAGTTAGCACTATTTTGATGCAAACTAATGGGAAGGAAATAAGAAGCAAACTACAAATGGGCAAACCAAACAAGCAAATTTAAAATAGGGAGGCTGCAGAATTAGGAAGATGACTTGTAATTTGAATTCAGTTGTTTTTTTTTTTTTTAACACATGCACAAGCACTGAAGTTTATACATAAAGTACTGCTTTAGGAACCGTTCTTTCTTTTAATAATTCAGTTTAGAATGACTTTTTGTTTTCATCATGATTTATTTTGTGTCTAGGAGTTATCTAGCAACACATTTCTTAATTTCTAAACCTTTTTTTGTTTCAGTATTTAAGTTTTACAAGTTCCATGCATTTCATATATACAGATTTAGCAACATAGCAGCACTTCTCCCTTGCCCCTCCTACCCATCCACTCTTAGTTTTTACAAAGGTCTGTTTGCCGTTTACTTGATGATCATGTAGTTAATTCTACACTAAGTTAAATATTTCACCAAATAGTATGGAGAAAAACAAAAAGAAAAAAAGCCCGAAAAGCACTGTTTCTGAATGGAAGAGACAAGGCTATAAACAATCATCAAGTCTCAAAATGTCTATTTCTCTCTAATACATTACATTTCAGGTGCTCTGTTAGTTACCTCAGATCAGGGAAGACATATAATATCAGTTTTTTGGGACTGCCATATTTCACTAAGTATAGTGGTTCTAGTTGTGTCTACTTTGTTGCAAAAGACAAGATTTCATTTTTTTTTACAGCTGAGTAGTAATCCATAGTGTATGTGTACCATACTTTCTTTATCCAGTCAACAGATGATGGACATCTAGGTTGACTCCATATCTTAGCTATTGTGAATTGTGCTGCAATGAACATGGGGGTACCGATAACTCTTTGATATGCTGATTTTATTTCCCTTAGGTTAATTCTCAAGGGGGATGGCTGGGCCATATGGTAGGTCTATATTTAGATTTATGAGGTATCTCTATACTGTCTTCCACAGTGGCTGCACCAGTTTACATTCCCACCAACAGTGGACCCAGGGTATCTTTTCCCCTACATATTGCCAGCATTTCTTGTTTGTTGATTTCTGTATGAGAGCCATTCTATCCAGGGGTGAGGTGAAGCCTCATTGTGGTTTTGATTTGCCTTTCCCTGATGGCTAGTGATCTTGAGCAGTTTTTCATGTGTCTGTTGGCCATTTGAATTTCCTCTCTTAAAAAATGCCTATTCACATCCTTTCCCATTTCTTAGTTGGATTGTTTTTTTTTAATTGAAATTCTTGAGCTCTTTATAGATTCTGGATGTTAACGCTTTATCAGCTGTGTAGTTTGTAGAAATTTTTTCCGATTCTGTCAGTTGCCTCTTCACTTTGCTGAGTGTTTCTTTTGTAGTGCAGAGGCTTCTCAGTTTGATGTAATCCCATTTGTCAATGTTGGCATTGATTGACTGTGCTTCTGGGTTTTTTCCAAGAACTCTTTGCCTATCCCAATGTCTTGCAGTTTCTCCAGTGCTCTCTAGTAATTTCATGGTATCAGATCTTAGATTTAGGCTTTTGATCCACTTTGAATGGATTTTTGTGTGAGGTAGAAGGTAGAGGTCTAGTTTCCTACTTCTACCTATGGAGATCCAGTTTCCCAAGCACCATTTGTTAAAAGAGACTGTCCTTGCTCCAAGGATTGGTTTTAGCTCCTTTGTCAAAGATAAGTTGGTTGTAGGTGCATGGACTGATTTAGCAAATTTCTATTCTGTTCCATTAGTGTACAAGTCTCGTTTTGTGCAAGTACCAGGCTTTTTTGATTATGTATGTATGTATGTAGTATGTCCTTTTTTTTTTAAGTAGCCAGACCATTTTTTGTACTTGGTACATTTTCTTTTTTCTTTCTTTCTTTCTTTTTTTTTTTTTTTGACAGGCAGAGTTAGACAGTGTGAGAGAGAGAGAGAGACAGAGAGAAAGGTTTTCCTTTTTCTGTTGGTTCAACCCCCAAGTGGCTGCTACAGCTGATGCGTTGTGGCCAGCGTGCTGTGCCGATCCAAAGCCAGGAGCCGGGTACTTCCTCCTGGTCTCCCATGAGGGTGCAGGGCCCAAGCACCTAGGCCATCCTCCACTGCACTCCCAGGCCATAGCAGAGAGCTGGACTGGAAGAGGAGCAACCAGGACTAGTAACTGGTGCCCCAAACAAGACTAGAACCCAGTGTACCAGTGCTGCAGGCAGAGGATTAGCCTAGTGAGCCGTGGCGTCAGCCCTGTAGTATGTCTTATAGTCAGGTATTGTGATGCCTCCAGCTTTTTTTTTTTTTGTATAAGAATGCTGTATTATTTGGGGTCTCTTGTGTATCCATGTGAATTTCAGCATCATTTTTTTCTAGAGCTGCAAAGAATGTCATTGATATTTTGATTGGGATCACAGTGAATCTGTAAATTGCTTTTGGTAGTAAGGAAATTTTGATTATGTTGATTCTTCTAATCCAAGAACATGGAGGATTTTCTCCCCATTTTTATTGTCCTCTTCTATTTCTTTCTTTAGTGTTTTGTAATTTAAATCATAGAGTTCTTTGACAACCTTGGTTAACTTTTTTCCAAGATATTTGATTCTTTTTGGAGGTACTGTGAATGGGACTGATATTAGAAATTCTTTTCCAGCTGTGACATTGCCTGTGTATACAAAGGCTATTGACTTTTTCTTTGGTAAAGCAGCAGGATATAAAATCAGCAAACTCTTTTATGAGTTCCAATAGTCTCTTTGTGGAGTCTTGGATTCCCTATATGTACCATATTTAGGATCATGTCATCAGCAAATAGGGATAATTTGATTTCCTCCTTTCCAATTTGTATCCCTTTGATTTCTTTTTCTTGCCTAGTGCCTCTGGCTAAAATTTCCAGAACTATATTAAGTAGCAGTGGTGAGAGTGAGCATCCTTGTGTGGTTCTGGATCTTCGAGAGAATGCTTCCAGCTTTTCTCTATTCAATAGGATACTGGCCATGGGTTTGTCATAAATTTCCTTGATTGTGTTGAGGATTGTTTTATCTGTACCCGATTTGCTTAAGGTTTTCATCATGAAAGGATGTTGTATACTATCAAATGCTTTCTTTGTGTCTATTGAGATAACTATATGGTTTTTGTTTTCATTTTTTAATGTGATGTATCACATTTATTGACTTGTCAGTGTTGCATACCAGGGATAAATCCCACTTTGTCCGGGTGGATGATGTTTCTGATGTGTGGTTGGATTTGATTGGCTAACATTTTGTTGAGGATTTTTGCATCTATGTTCATCGGTGCTATTGGTCTGTAGTTCTCTTTCTCTGTTGCATCTTATTCTGGCTAAGGAATTAATATGATGCAGGATTCATTGAAGGAGTTGGGAGGATTCCCTCCCTTTCAGTTTTTTTGAATAGCTTAAGAAAATTGGAGTTAGTCCTTTTTAAATGTCTGATAGAATTCAGCAGTGAACCCATCTGGTCCTGCACTTTTCTTTGTTGGGAGGGACTTTATTTCTGATTCAGTTTCTTCTTGGTTATGGGTATGCTTAGGTTCTCTGTGTCTTCATGACTCAATTAGGTAGTTGCATGTGTCCAGGACTCTGTCCATTGCATCTAGGTTTCCCACCATGTTGGCATACAGCTCTTTGTAGTGATTCCTGATTATTCTTTTTATGTCTGTGGTGTCTGTTGTTACATTTCCTTTTTCATCTCTGGTATTTATTGATTTGGGTCTTTTTTTTTTTTTTGGTTAGTTGCACCAATGGTCTATCAACTTTGTTTATTTTTTCAAAAAACAGCTCTTTGTTATGCTGATCTTTTGTATTGTTTTTTGGTTTCATTTTTAAAATTTCTTCTCATTTTTTTCTCTAATTTTAATTATTTGTTTCCTTCTACTAGTTTTAGGTTTGGTTTGCTGTTGTTTTTCTAGATCCTTGAGATGGAATGAAAGTTCATTTATTTGGTGCCTTTCCAGTTTCTTGATGTAGGCACCAATTGCTATCAATTTTCCTGTTAACACTGCTTTTGCTGTATCCCACAAATTTTGGTATGTTGCATTGTTGTCTTCATTTGTTTCCAGAAATTTTGTGATTTCTCTTTTGATTTCTTCTATGACCCACTGTTCATTCAGGAACATGTTGTTCATTCTCCATGTGTTTTCATATAATGTAGAGATTCTTGAGTTGTTGCCTTTCAGTTTCATTGCATTGTGGTCCAAGAAGATGTATGATATGATTTGGTTTGTTTGAATTTGCTGAGACTTGCTTTATGGCCTAGTATGTGGTCAATCCTAGAGGAAGTTCCATGTGCCAGGTAGAATAATATGTACTCTGTGGCTGTAGGGTGGAAGGCTCTGTAGATAGCTAATAGGTCTATTTTGTCTATGGTATTGATTAACTCTGTTATTTCTTTTTTGATATTCTGCCTCATTGATCTGTCCATTGCTCAAAGTGGGGTATTGAAATCCCCCATTACTATTGTATTTGAATCTATATCTCCCTTCACATTTCTTTTAAATAACCAGGTGCCCTGTTATTATGTGCATATACATTTATAATAGTCACATCTTCCTGTTGAATTGATCCTTTAATCATTGTATAGTGCCATTCTTTATCTCTCTTAATAGTTTTTGTGTTAAAGTTTATTTTGTCTGATATTAGGATGGCCACACCAGCTCTTTTTTGGTTTCTGTTAGCGTGGAATTTCTTGTTTCATCCTTTCACTTTCAGTCTGCATGCATCTTTGTTGGAAAGATATATTTCTTATAGGTAGCAAGTAGATGGATTTTCTTTTTTAATCCATTCAGCCAGTCTGTGTCTTTTAATTGGTGAGTTCAGGCCATTTACATTCACCATGAGTATTGTTAAGTACCGACTTTGCCCTGCCATGTTTCCATAAATAGTTCTGTTTTTGTATTTTGTTTGTACTTTTGCTGGGTCATTTTCTGCATTCAACTACTTTTGTAGGGATGTTCCTGTTTCTTGTTTTTGTGTGTAGCACATCATTGAACATCTTTTTAGGGCTGTGCAGGTAGTTAGAAATTCTTTGAATTTCTGTTTGTTGTGGAAGATCCTTATTTTTCCTTCATTCATAAATGAGAGCTTTGCAGGGTACAGTATTCTGGGTTGACAATTTTTTTCCCTTAGGACGTGGAGTATGTCTTCCATTCTCTCCTTGTCTTTAGGGTTTGTGATGAGAAGTTGGAAGTGAGTCTAATTGGGTTTCCTCTGAGTGTGATTTGTCTTTCTCTCCTACAGGAGAGATCTTTTGTTTATGCATTACCGAGGAGAGCTATGCTACAATGTGTCAAGATGCAGATCTTTTCTCTTCCTGTCTGTTGGGAATTCTGTGTACTTCCTGTACTTGGATGTCTCTTTCTCCAGATTGCAGAAGTTCTCTGTTATTATTTCATTAAGAAGGCCTTCTAATTCTTTCTCTCCATGCCTTCTGACAGTCCTAGGATCTGTGTGTTGGGTTGTTTGATAGAATCTTGTATATCTCCTACCATGTTTTTCAGTTTCCTAATTTCTTCTTCTTGTGTTTGGTCTGACCTTATTATTTCCAGAAAACTGTCTTCTAGTCTGATATTCTTTTTTCTGTCTCACTTATTCTATTGTTAAGACTTTCCACTGCATTTTTTATTTGAACTATGGAATTCTTCATTTCTAGTATTTCATTCTAACTTCTCTTTTTTTAAACTTTTATTTAATAAATATAAATTTCCAAAGTACTTCCCTCCCACCTGCAACCCTCCCATTTCCCACTCCCTCTCCCATTCCATTCGCATCAAGATTCATTTTCAATTATCATTATGTACAGAAGATCAATTTAGTATATATTAAGTAAAGATTTTAACAGTTTGCACCCACACAGAAACACAAAATGTAAAGTACTGTTTGAGTACAAGTTATAGCATTAATTTGCATAGTATAATACATTAAGGATAGAGATCCTACATGGGGAGTAAGTGCACAGTGACTCCTGTTGTTGACTTAACAATTGACACTCTTGTTAATGGCATCAGTAATCACCCTAGGCTCTTATCATGGGTTGCCAAGGCTATGGAAGCCTTTGAGTTCACCAACTCCAATCTTATTTAGACAAGGTCATACTGACTTCTCTTTAATATCTCAATTTCTTGGGAACACTTTTCATTTAGATTGTGAGTTTATTTCTGATTGCTTCTAAGTAATCTGGTGATTAATTTTCTGAATTCCATATCTGGCATAACCTCAGTCTCTTCTTCAGCTTCTATTATTGAAGAGTTGTAGTGTTCCTTTGGGGGGGACTCATATTGTCTTCCTTATCCTTATTAAGGTTTTTTCTTTTTCTTTTTTTTTTTTCATTTCTGGTTGCTTTTCTCTTTAATATGTGTCTTGGTGCTTGTGGTGATGTAACCCGTGAATGGCAGGATTCTTGTCTTCATAAGAAAGAATTCAGGCGTGAGACAGAGTAGTGGAAAAGTAAAATAGCAAAGTTTATTAGGGAAGGGACATCCGTAAGAACGGATGGGCACCTCTCCAGACAGGACCTGAGAGAGAGTGCCTAGTCGCTTGGACTGGGGGGGAGGGAACAAGGTTATATTGTTGAGTGGAGAGATTACACCTGGCCAGGCAGGCGGGCGGCTCAGCAGAGAGGCAGAGGGCTGAGCGCACCGTCCGGTGGAGGCTGGGGGTTTTTAACGAGATGAGTATTTGTCTTCACACATCTCCTCCTGAAACAAAGGATTTTATGGATGCAAATATTAAGAAGCTCCTATCTGAGTTTTCCTCTGAAGGTATCAGACAGGAGGCAGCCTAGCTGGCGCCATCCTATCCCAGGATCTGGAGCAGGGTGTTTAAAATGCAGATACTGGGCTGCGATTGTGGAAGATTGTCAGGCAGAAGGGGCGGGGACCCCCACCTGGCAGATTATCGGGTAGGAAGGGGCAGAGTAGGATGCAAACACTGGGCTGCCCCTGAAACGTTATCGGGATGACTTTGAGATGCAGATGCATATGCTGGACATAGATGTCTTCTCTTTAAGCCTTTGTGTCATACACACATAAGCTCATATCTGACTTCCTACCTAACAGTGAGATTTCCCACTGCTATGAGCTGCTATGTGTCTGTGCGTTGCAAATGGAAGCACGCAGGGCCTCCTCCAGGAGTCCTCCTGTTCACTTCTTGATCTTGATGGGGGCAGGTACGAGAGCTCTGATGCACTAAGCCCTGCCTTCTGGGGTTGGGCTTGCTTCTCACTTGTGCATGGAATGAGCCTGAGATTTCGATATTTAGGACTTCTCCTTGTTGTACAGCCTGCTGGTGGTGATGGGGAAATTACTCTGGAATGTTGTGATCCTGTTCCTGGGGTCTTGTGAAGTGGCCCCCCCAATTGATGGGCATGAGCATGAGCAGCAAAGGCAGCAGCCCCCTGCTTACATTTGAAGATGTAAACAAACAATATGGCTTCTCCCAGCAGGCTGCAGGTCTGGTTGTGGGGCAGGGGAGACATGGATGGTAGGGGGTGCCCAACCTCTCCATTTGTTCCCCTGTTCTTCCAGCTTGGAACTTCAAACACAGTTCGCCAGGCTCCTCCGCCCACTTCTACCTGCAGCTCCGTGGACTCGAGACCTCGTGTCTCACCTGGTCTGCTGGGGGTGGGGGTGGTGTCAGTCTCGAGGTTCGGTTTCTCCACTGCTCTTCCACCACTTTTTGCTCCCTCAGTGTGGGCCTGCTCAGTCTCTGTTGGACTCCTGGGCTTCTCTGCAGGAAATTCTCATGGCTCTGTCACCACTGGCTATATCCCCTTTCCTTATTAGCTATTTTGCCCTGTGTGACTCGTCCTGTTGCCTTGGTCTGACACCCCCCCCTTTAGATCCATTAACATTTCTTTAAATAACCAGGTGACCTGTAACTAGGTGCATGTACATTTACAACAGTCACCTCTTCCTGTTGAATTGATCCCTTAATCGTTACATGGTGCCCTTGTTTGTCTTTTTCAGCAGTTTTCACGTTGAAGTTTATTTTGTCTGATATTAGGGTGGTATACCAGTTCTTTTTTGGTTTCTGTTTGCATGGAGTATCTTTTTCCATCCTTTCACTTTCAGTCTGTTTGTATCTTTGTTGGTGAGAGGTGTTTCTTGTAGGCAGCAAATAGATGAGTCTTGTTTTTTAATCCATTCAGCCAGTCTGGTTTTTACTGGAGAAGTGAAGCCATTTACATTCAACATGACTATTGATAAGTAACAACTTGGCTCTGCCATTTTTCCATAATATTCCCATTGTTTACTTTGGATTTCTTTTGTACTTTTACTGGAGGATTTTCTGCCTTTATGTTCTTTCATAATGATGGCTATCTGTCTGTGTTTCTGTGTGTAGCACATCCTTTTTTTTTTTTTTTTTTTTTTTTTTTTTGACAGGCAGAGTGGACAGTGAGAGAGAGAGACAGAAAGGTCTTCCTTTTTGCCGTTGGTTCACCCTCCAATGGCCGCCGCTACTGGCGCGCTGTGGCCGGCGCACCACGCTGATCCGATGGCAGGAGCCAGGTGCTTATCCTGGTCTCCCATAGGGTGCAGAGCCCAAGGACTTGGGCCATCCTCCACTGCACTTCCTGGCCACAGCAGAAGCTGGCCTGGAAGAGGGGCAACCGGGACAGAATCGGTGCCCCAACCAGGACTAGAACCCGGTGTGCCGGTGCCTCAAGGCAGAGGATTAGCCTGTTGAGCCGCGGCGCTGGCTGTAGCACATCCTTAAGGGGGAAAAAGAAAGAGAGAGAGAGAATGAATTTTCCATGTACTGGTTCACTCCCCAAATGGTCACAACAGCCAGGGCTGGGTCAGGCCAAAGCCAGAAGCTAAGAACTCCATCTGGGTCTCCCACTTGAGTGGCAGGGGCCCAAGCACTTGGAACATCTTCTGCTACCTTTCCCAGGTGCATTAGCAGGGAGCTGGACCAGAAATGAAGCAGCTGGGACTCAAACAGTGGCTCATGGGATGCTGGCATCGCAGGACCGGCTGTGCCACAATGCCAGCCCCTCCACAAATGACTTTTTCATAGCATACATTTTCTGTGAACTTTTTGAAGACCCTTGATACACTTCTGAAAAGTAACTCAAGTGAAATACAAGTTAATATCACACTGAGAGGCAGGCGTTTGCCCACACCCCATGGTGAAGAGCCTGGGTTCCATTCCCAACTCAGACTCCTGACTCCAGCTGCCTGTGAATGTGCACCCAGGGAGGCAGCAGGTGATGCCTCAAGTAATTGGGTTCCTGTCATGCATGTGGGAGACCAAGGTTGAGTTCCCAGCTCCTGGCTTTGGCCTGGCCCAGGACATTGTGGATATTTGGGGAGTGAATCAGTCAGTAGGTGCATTCTCTGTCCCTTTCTGCCTTTCTCTGTTTTTCTTCTCAAATAAAGAACTAAAGTAGTTGAAAGTAACCTCTCATTGAGCCATACCCATCACAGTGTGGACAGTTAGAGTGGCAGGTGTTGCAGAAGAGGAGGAGCAACGGCAAGGCACACACATTGTGCTGCTTTGGAAATGGTCTCAACAGAACTGGTGACGGCGACAATACTTCAGGAACAAGGAATTCCACTTGTATATATCCTGAAATAGAAAAGCAGGAGTCACGTTTTCAAGAGTAAGACTGGATCAGGCTAGGATACGTGTATAAAATGTTCATAGATGCATCGTTGGTGGTAGTATCAAACTACAAACAACGGAAATGTCCTCCAGAGTAGGAAAAAATAGAAGGTGGCACAGGCATTTGATAAAATACATAGAGTGAGGAAAGTCAATGAAATGCAGATTAATTAAAAAAAATTTTTTGCCAGGCAGAGTAAGACAGAGAGAGAGACAGAGAGGTCTTCCTTCCCTTGGTTCACCCCTCAAATGGCTGCTATGGCTGGCGCTGTGCCGACCTGAAGCCAGGAGCTGGGTACTTCCTCCGGTTCTCCCATGCGGGTGTAGGGACCCAAGCACTTGGGCCATCCTCCACTGCCCTCCTGGGCCACAGCAGAGAGCTGGACTGGAAGAGGAGCAACCGGGACTAGTAACCGGTACTCCAACCGGGACTAGAACCCAGGGTGCCAGCGCCGCAGGCAGAGGATTAGCCAAGTGAGTCACGGTGCCGGCCGAAATGCAGATTAATTTAAAAATCATGTTGGGCAAAGGAAGTTAGATACAAAGAACACATGCTAAATAATTCCAGTTATACAATGTTTTAAATGAGCAAAATAAATTTCTATGCTTTATATATAAACATACAAGTACATATATACACAAAGACATGTGAAGAAGTAGAATGACCAATGGAATCATAGTTTTTTCAAAAAGTGATATAGTAACTTCCAAAGAGGGAAGGTGTTATAAACTGGACTTCTGAAATGCTAGAGGCATTATTTGTCTTGATTTACAGATGCAGTGACAATGATACTTGGTTTACTTCATTTCCATGGATAATACTTTGTGATCTGAAAAAATCTAAGCTTTATATAATTTATTGAATCTTAGGTTTCACAACAAAATAAAGGTTAGGAAAAGAATACAAGCATTGTATTAATTAATAATTAAGCATATTGTAACTTATGCATTGCTATACAAAATATAATTGCATCATTATTTTAATGTTTACTGTGATTGGCATATATTCTAAATAATTTATAGCAAATTATTTCCTCTTTATAAAATGCCTTTGAAGATAGATACTGTTATCTATCAAGACTGTTTAAAGGTGTTGAGATTAGTGATGTATAAGCAAATGTGGGTTTGTATCAAGATTTTTTTTTTTTTTTTGACAGGCAGAGTGGACAGTGAGAGAGAGAGACAGAGAGAAAGGTCTTCCTTTGCCGTTGGTTCACCCTCCAATGGCCGCCGCGGCTGGCGCACTGTGGCCGGCGCACCGCGCTGATCCGATGGCAGGAGCCAGGTGCTTCTCCTGGTCTCCCATGGGGTGCAGGGCCCAAGCACTTGGGCCATCTTCCACTGCACTCCCTGGCCACAGCAGAGAGCTGGCCTGGAAGAGGGGCAACCAGGACAGAATCCGGAGCCCCGACTGGGACTAGAACCCGGTGTGCTGGCGCCGCAAGGCGGAGGATTATTCAAGATTTATCTTAGTATCTGTTTAGGACAATCTCTGTCATTCAACCAGTGTTTCATTTGTAAATTACATTTAGCATGTGTCCTTTTGTTCTCAGTGTGCTTGATGAGCTTTCACTACCATGGCAGGCAATAGTGTTTGCTTATAGTTCAGTCATCACGATGTGTTACAAAGCAAGTCATTCCTAAATACATTATTGCTAAAGTCTGGAACATACTGTGATTCTAAAAACATATTGGCTTCTTTCACGATCTTTGTCAGTGGATGAATGAATATTACGGAAATGGAGAGTAGAAGGGAAAAGTAGGTCTGGTAGCCAGGTAGTTTATTAACATTAAAAAATAAAACACCTGTCCCCATTCTTATGTTGAGTCTGTTTACACTGACAGGTTCACTGCCTTGGGGGAGAAGTTGGAGCAGAAGTGTGGGAACATCTCCTTGTGATGATTCGTTGTCCCTTTTTGGCCCTTTCTGCTACTATCAGTAACCCTGAGCATCTCACTGAGTGAGTCTGAGATTTATATTCATTCTTTTTTTTTTTTGAAAATTACAGCTTTTCTTGTTTAAAAAATTTGATTTAATTTAAAGTATACAAATTTCATCCATTTCCTGTATGCAGATTCAGGAACGTGTGCAGAGCTCTCTGTGTGCACGGTCCAGCTGCAGTGGTCTGCCCTGGCAACCTAGGAGTTCTGAACGTGTGGCTCTGCACCCAGAACTTACCCAGCACCCGCTACACCCTGCCCCCTCTCACAGTCACAGCACCCTGGGCTTCCCACAGACAAGGACTGCAAGAGAGTGCACTCTGCCCCGCTGGGCTGTCCTGTCCACAGGGAGGCTGTGTGTTTCACCCTGAGCAGACTCAAAGCCCACAGGGGTTTTTCCCCTTGGTAGAATCCCTGGGTTGCAATCAAGCAGAGTACTTGCCATCCGCAGCCCTGCTGCTGGGTGGGTACAGGAGCCCTGAGGGTGGCACTTCCCTTTGGTGGGGATGGCTCCCCCTCCCTGCCCTTTGCCATATGGGTGCAGAGGAGCTGGTGCTTTGGCCTGATGACAGGTGGGGACAGACCCCACCAGTTGATTTGAACTGCTCTGGTTGCCCCTACCAACAGTTCCCACTAGCTGCTGGGTGCGCTCAGAGAAGCTGGAGCCATGGTGAGGGAGGTGCTCCACTTTTCTTCCCCCACTCTGGGTGAGCAGTTGCCCCAACTCCCCTGAGGGTTCTGGGCTGGACTCAGACACTGCGAAGTCTACTAGATTCTTCTTCCAGCTGTACCAGCCGTGGTGGTGGCAAGGGCCGGTGCAGTCTGACCCCACCTAGCTATCCTGGGCTGCTGGTTCCTTTGTTGTGTTCTTGCTCCAGGCTCCAAGCTCCTTGCTGTGTGTCTGTGCCTTCTCCTTAGGTCCAGGCCGTTTCCACTGCTTTTGCAAGATCTCCCACTGCAGTTTTCCCGAAGAATGTAACTTCTCCACTTTTTTTTTCTGCTAAGTTCGCGGAGCCTATAGAAGACCTCTCTGTCACTATTCCACCATTGTGCCTCCCTCCAGTTGTATCTGTTTTTTAACATCTTACTTAAGAATAATTTTAAATTTGCAAGCAAATTGTGAGATACAAAGAGTTACCATATTCCCCTTCACCCGAGTTCTCCTATTATACTTTATGTTGATATCTTTGTCAGAGTTAATGAACCACACCCATCATTTCCGATTTTTCATTTTATCTTTTTAAAATTTTTTTTATTTAAGGTAAACAAATTTCATGTGATTCATATATACAGACTTAGGAACATGTTTTTCTGCAACAATGATTGTTCTCTTTTTGTAACTAGGTGGTTGGCGTTAGTTAAAGGATATTGGCAACGTGTTGAAAGCACAATGGAAAATGCTGATCCATCAAGAAATGCCTTAAAAAGCTCAAAGAGACAACAACGAGCAAGAGTAGGAAAGCCATCGTACAAAGTTAGACTGGGTATGAATTTCTTCACTCGGGAGAAGGGGAGTGCAGAAGTAGCAAGCATACCCCGTGTGCTCGTCACATTTGAGGGCATTCTATATACGCAGAGCAAATTGTTCCTTATTGTAACCATGAAAGGCAGTACATCTTACTTTCACTTACAGAGGAAATGAAATAGATAGGAAACAGCTCTAGGAGGTGATATTCCATGTTGACGTCCACAGAGCTAACTGACTGAACTTGGAGATCAAATTCTTTCCAAATATTGTCTAATTGGTGTCGTGCAAATTCCTTCATGATTTAATGTGATTGATATGGAGTCATAGCCAAGATAAGCATTTCACTCCTGTTCTGTGAGAAAAGACTCAAACAAACCTAGAGGACAGTTCTGGCTCACTGAACAATGACTGTTTCAAAATGTCCTGTTTCACCTGTGGTCCCAGCTTCTGTGCTATCCCCTGTTTCATCCAAGAAATCTTCTCCTTTCAGAACTTTCTTGATAGTTCGGATTATTAATTGTGCAAAATTTGCCTTTGAGTTTCAGTTTTATTTTTTTTTTAGAATGCTCTCCCTGTGTCACTTTCCTCTGTACTTGGCCAAGTTCTGTCTACTCTTCATTTGAAAGATTCTGCCTTGCACCACATCCCGAACACCACCTTGATTTTTGTAGTTCAGGTCCCATAGGATGTCCTATGTTATGCAATTTCCTACCGTCTATGGTAGTTTTTTTTTTTATTTTTTTTTTAATTTTTTTTTTAACTTTTATTTAATGAATATAAATTTCCAGTGTACAGCTTATGGATTACAGTGGCTTCCCCCTCCCATAACTTCCCTCCCACCCGCAACCCTCCCCTCTCCCGCTCCCTCTCCTCTTCCATTTGCATCAAGATTCATTTTCAATTCTCTTCACATACAGAAGATCAATTTAGTATAAAGGTTTCAACAGTTTGCACTCACATAGACACACAAAGTGAAACATACTGTTTGAGTACTAGTTATAGCATCAAATCAAAATGTACAGCACATTAAGGACAGAGATCCCACATGAGGAGCAAGTGCACAGTGGCTCCTGTTATTGATCCAACAAATTGACACTCTAGTTTATGGCGCCAGTAACCACCCTAGGCTCTCGTCATGAGTTGCCAAGGCTATGGAAGCCTTCCAAGTTTGCCGACTCTGATCATATTTAGACAAGGTCATAAAAGACAGAGTGAGGATAGTAACCAATGATCCTAAGAGTGGCATTTACCAGGTTTGAACAATTATACAGCATTAAGTGGGGAAGAGGACCATCAGTACACACAGGTTGGGAGTAGAGCCATTGGTGGTAGAGTAGAGGTTATGATTACAAAGGAATGAGGCCCAAGTACGCTAGACAGGGTCTAGAACAAAGGACAGAGTCATTATTAGAGGAGCTAAGAAAGGTGCTGTCTAAGCTACAATTAAGTTTTCTGATTGAGAGGCAAATAGAACCTGATAGAAGGGGCTTAATAATAATCTGGTGGGCTTTAGGCCTTGTAAGTTAAGAGGCCCAGACCTACCTATCTCTTCACATGGGGTATATCCTAAGGGAGGTGTGAACCTCCTAGGGGAAGGCACTCTGTTGACTTTCATTACTTGGCTGGCCTGGGAGGAGAGCTGGCCAGGTAAAGGCAGGGGGCATCTCTAACAAGAAATTTACAGTTCTGCCTGCAATGTTGCTGACCCTACTTGACCACACCCTCAGCTACAGTGTCACTTTGGAAGTTGGGCTGAGTGAAGGGCTTTTCAGCTTATAGCCAATAAGATCTGTGGCTCTGACCTGGGCATCCTTCGACTCCAGGGCAGGTCCATTTCCAGTGATCCAACTCTTGGCAGAGCTGCCAGGGCTCTTCACAAGCTGACTTCTGCTGAAGCCCAGGCTTACCACATTGAAAGCCACTGCAGTGGACTGGCCTGTTGGGTCTCCTTGAGGGCAGATCACTGTACAGATCAGCCATTCATAGGCCTGCCACCCATTGCTTCTGATGCCTAGCTTTCTTTTCCTCCTGGTTTGTGTTAAAGCAGACCAGAGGATGCAAGTCAAGGGAGTGCCCGTGTCCCATCTCTAATCTTCGGTGGCCTGAACTACAAGTCTATAGTCACAGACATGTTCTGTAGTAGTTTTTCTAAGGTAGACAATGCCCATGAGGAAAATTATATTCTCACTTTAAAACTTTCTTTCCCTTTGGTCTGAAAGGGAGGTTTTTTCTACTTACTGTATACTTTGCTGATGGCGAAGTGAATCTAGCTATGAGATTATTATTTAAGTTCTTATTTTGGCTATGCTATTGCAGAAAAATGTTAGCCATCTCTTTTATAAGGTCTAAAGATTAAATTGTGCATCCTACAGATTCCTTCATAATAGAATTAGTTTCCTACCTTGAAGAGAATAGAGAAATGAAAGAACAAGTTGGGCTTAGAATAGAGAAATGAGGGAGCAAGTCCTAGATCGCTTGCTGACAATAGCAATATCGCATGAATACTTAGCAAACAGTTTCAACCATTAGTTAACAACTTAAGAAAACATTTACCAGAAGGTCCAATGCCTTCTATAAATTTTAAGAATCATGTATTTGAAAACACCTCTTAAATATCTAACATGGTGTAGTTTGTTTAACCAGTAAACTTAAGCACAACCATATAAAATGTTTTTAGTTTCTTTCTACCAACAAGTTTAAAACATATGATACACAGATTCAGGTCCCACAAATTAAAATGTATCTTTGATTGATTTTAGCAGCTTAAATTTATGGACAATCTTATCTATAAGCCATTTAAAATAAACTCAATAAAATTTCCCCATGTGGACATACAATATGTACACACATATAACATAGCATACTAGACCAATATAGCATTTTTAATAATAGCTTTTAAAATCTTTAACTTTTTGTAGATTGCCAATTGATTTGAATTGCTTTTTTAGTAACCTCAGTTAACCATACTTTCTCTCAGTTGGTTCTGCTAATACATTATTGGCTTCATCTGTTTACAGAGCCATCCCAAAGTACTGAATACAATAGAAGTGGCTGGAAAAAGTCCATAGGAACCTATAGGAGGACAGCTAAACACAGAACCCACAACGCTTTAGTTTTATGAGCAGCAAATCATATATAACTGTGGATGACAAAAGACTTTAAGTCATCATGTTTAAAATTATAAACTCATAGACCAAATTTGATCTTGTTACAAGGTGATTATTCAAATCTTTGAAAATAAGCACATATTTACATAACCCATAGCTCTTAATAAAAATTCAGCTGTTTTTGAACAATTAGAATTTAACAGACATCAAGAGAACATAATAGATTACTTTAACACATTGCTTTACAGAGCATCAGAGTTTAATTCTATGTCAAAGAGAAATTGAGCTTCCTGTGATCTTTTGCTGTGAGGTTTCCTTCCTTTACCTTCTTTCATATTGGTGACCATGTTTCTGTGTTTCTGTGTGTAACACATCTTTAAGCATCTTTTGCAGGGCAGGATGAGTGGCAACAAATTCTTTCAGTTTCTGTTTGCTATGAAAAGTCTTAATTTCACCTTCATTCACAAATGAGAGCTTTGCAGGATATAGTATTCTGGGCTGGCAGTTTTTCTCTCTTAGTACCTGGGCTATGTCTCGCCATTCCCTTCTAGCTTGTAGGGTTTCTGATGAGAAGTCAGCTGTGAGTCTAATTGGAGATCCTCTAAGAGTGATCTGACGTTTCTCTCTTGCACCTTTTAGGATCTTTTCTTTATGTTTCACTGTGGTGAGTTTGATTACAACATGTCGTGGTGAGGATCTCTTTTGGTCATGTTTATTAGGGGTTCTATAAGCTTCCTGTACTAAGATGCCTCTGTCCTTCTCCAAACCTGGGAAATTTTCTGCTAGTATCTCACTGAAAATGCCTTCTAATCCTTTCTCCCTCTCCATGCCTTCAGGAACTCCTAGAACTCGAATGTTGGGTTTTTTAATAGTATCCTGTAGATTCCCGACAATATTTTTTAGATTTCTAATTTCCTCTTCTTTTCTTTGGTTTGCCTGTTTCCTTTCCTGTTCTCTGTCTTCTAAGTCCGATATTCTCTCTTCTGCTTCGCCCATTCTGTTTTTAAGGCTCTCTAATGTGTTTGTCATTTGATCTATTGAATTCTTCATTTCATTATGATTTCTTGTCACTATCTCAGTTTCTTGTTTCACTAGTTGTTTCATTTCATTTTGATTCCTCCTTAATATTTCACTTTCACGAGAGAGATTTTCTATCTTGTCCATGAAGGATTTCTGTAGTTCAATAATTTGTTTTTGAGAACTTCTTAATGTTCTTATCAATTGTTTGAGATCCGCTTCTTGCATTTCTTCTATCTCATCATCTTCATAATCTTGCATTGGGGTGTCTTTTTCATTTAGGGGCGTCATAGTTTCTTCCTTATTCTTGTTAGCTTGGTTTTTGCGTTTGTTGTTTGGCATGTTGGAGATATTTGGTTTCTTCACTGTGGTGTTTTTTCTTGTTACACTATGGCTCTATATTAAGTGGACTGTCTGCTTTTGGTGGAGCCTTAGAGGCTTGAGATGAGTGTGGACTGAGAGCTGTGTTTGGTTCCTCAGGGCTGAGGGTGTGTCAAAGATGACACTCCCAGGTTAGGCGTGGTAAATCTCTCTTTCTTTTTTTTTTTTTTTGATTCAAAAGGGAAGTAATTCCACACAGCTGAACGTACTTGGAGGTAGTTAGCAGGCAAATGATATACCCACAGGAGCCAGAGATTGGAAGCTCCTTCCCAAGGACCACACAGGGAATCTGTGCTGCCCTCCGTGTGGGCTCCAACTCTCCTGCAGTCTCCCACTGGGTTGCCAAGCTAGATCCCAATCTCCTGTTATTTCACCCCTCCCCCCAGAGTCAGGTTTTTCTGCTAGGCTCAGGGCTGGTGCAGACCTGAGGTCGCCCTGCTTATGACGTATGTCCAAAATGGCGCCTGCTCTGTCTTGCTCGCCTTTGAGAGGTGAGCGGAGAGAGAGAAACTCGTGTCCGTATCGTTCACTTTTTTTTTTCCTCTCTCTCTTCTAGTTAGCCTGGTGAACTTTTCCCCACGGAGTTTCAAGCCTCGTTCCCTCTAGTCTCCTCTTTCCGCTTGCCCGCCGGTATCTCGGGCTATTGTGGTTCGGCTCACCTCGCGTTCCAGCGCTGGTGCGTTGAGTCTGCCGCTGGTGTCCCGAACTTGGGCTCCCACGCTCTCCACGCAGGTCCACTGTGAATCACTAGTTCCGGAAGAGTTTCCTCTGCTGTTTCTTCCCCTACTCTTCCTTGACCCTGCAGTATCTCCACTTATATTAACGTGTGTCTTGACGAGCTATCAATGTGCTCCCTTCCTATTCCGCCATCTTGCCGCTCTCGGTAGTTATTTTTGTATGTGCCTCTCTTTTCCTTGGAAAATACTGGATATTTGAAATCATATGCTTTTATCCATATCATAATTGTTTTTATTATGTACATACTCTAAATGTTTTACTATTGAATTAACGAGTATTGTTATACCTCATGCATTTGGGACTATTTCGTGAGAATTCTCTGAAGTAGTATAGAATCATGTTTATCTGACTACTTTTTTATTTTTCTTATAACAAGAACAGTTTTCAAACATACAATTTGCAGGACATAATGATACTTCCCACTCTCCCTACCACCCTCCTCCATCCTTTCTTTTTTTCCCTTTCAATTTTTGCAATAACATACTTTCAACTTATTTCACCACAGGCCTAGTCCTCCACTAAATAAAGGATTCCACCCATAGGAAGACCACTATTCTGCAGGGGTGTAGACAGGGCTATAAACAATAATCAAATCTCAGGATGTCAGTGTCACTCATATACGTGACTTTTTGTGTACTCTATATCTTACTTACCACAAATCAGAAAACCTACTATTGTCTTTTTGGTTCTGGCTTATTTCACTAAGTAAATTGGTTTCCAGTTGCATCCATTTTATTGTAGAAGAGGATTTCATTCTCTCTCTCTTTGTTTTTTTTTTTTTTTTTTTTTGGCTGAATAAATTCCATCATGTATGTATACCACATTTTCTTTATCTAGTAATCAGTTGATGGGCATCTAGGTTAATTCCATCTCTTAGCTATTGTGAATTTCAGATTCCTATATGTGACATTCATGCTTTTTAATTTCATTTTTGTTTTAATTTTAATTAATTTTAAGAATCAATATGCTTATAGGTACAAGTCTAAGAACATAATGATATTCCCTTCCTCCCTCCCAATCTCCTTCCTGCTACCTTTCTTTTTTTTTAGGTTTTGAGATAGCATATTTTAAATTCCCATTACTGTAAAAAGGCTTAATACTAAAAAAAGGTTAATACCTTACCTAATAAGAAGTTTAACATGTAAAAAGCAAAACAACCCTAGTTTAGTGGGAATATACACAGCGGCTACAAATAACTGAAGAGAAAAAGTGACCATTTCACCTATACAGTTTTTTAAATGAAGTAGAACCAACGACAATGTAACATTTAAATATTTCCTGTGTGGTTACAGGATAATGATTAAGTTCATTTAGACTTTAAGCCATTTTATCTCAACTTTACACACAAGAATAATTTTGTGTAGATTGCAATGCAAATAATTATACATTACTTTTTGGTACTCTTTTCATTACCACAGATCAGGGAAAACATATGGTATTTGATTTTTTGAACTGGCTTATTTCACTAAGTATAATGATTTCCAGGTACATCCAATTTATTGTGAAAGACAGAATTCTATTTTTTACAGCTGAGTAATATTCCAAAGTGTATGTATTCCACATTTTCTTTGTCCAGTCACCACTTGATGGACACTTGGGTTGATTCCGTATCTGAGCTGTTGGAAATTGAGCTGTAATAAACATGGATGTACAGATAACTCTTTCATATGCTGATTTTATTTTGTTTGGGTAAATTCCCAGGGGTGGGATAACTGGGTCATATGGTATATCTTTTTTCAGCTGTCTGAGGAATCGCCATACTGTCTTCCACAATGGCTGTATTAGTTTGCATTCCCACCAACAGTAGATTAGGGAAACTTAAAAAAAAAAAAGGTTAATTTATTTGAAAGACATAGTGACACAGAAAGGGAAAGATTGTCCATTTGCTGGAACATTCTCTCAATGGCCATAATAGCTGAGAATGGGCCAGGCTGAAGCCAGGAGCCAGGAGCTCCATCTGTCTCTCCTACGTGGTTGGCAGGGGCTGAAGTACTTGGGCCATCATCTGCTTTCTCAGTACAATATCAGGGTGTTGGTGGATGGAAGTGGAGCACCCGGGACCTGACCTGTCACTCTATGGGATGGCAAGGTTGCATACAGAAGCTCAACCAGGTGTGCCACACAGGCCCCATATACATGTTTTCACTTGACAATGTCAAAGTACCTCATCTGTGCCAGTTCCCACACAAGTCCCTAGAGATAGAGCAGGAAACAACTCCTTGCTTTCCTAGAGCTTAATTTTTATGGAGATGGAGGGGTTAAACAATGGGTAAGTAAAATAGATAACATGTTAGGTAGGTAAATGCTAAATTGTCCTAACATTAAGTGACATATTAACAGAGCCCTGTGGCATATTGGATTCCTGGATTTAAAAAATTAGTAAATGACAGAAGAAGACTCATTTTCTCTGGGAGATGGTGATACTGTTCTCAAAGACAGGGAGATGACCCAATAGTAATAGCAGCAGTAACACCCGTGTTTCCTATTGAAATAATTGAATGGGTTGCAGGCCTTTTTATTCAAACCATGTTTCTTATGCAAAAGCATGCTTTCCAAGAATATTTAGAAAAATATACACTAGGAATTACAAGAAGCAAGGATGGACTGTGACTGAAGATTCAGACCAGGAGGGCAGGTAAAACATCTGTGTGCGGTATAGGCACAGAGGCTCCTCCTCCACTGCATGGCCCTGTTGTCGTTTTGTCGACAGAGGCCTCCAGCACAGCTCTCCCTAGGCCTGGCTGTCTTTAGAAAATCGGAATTACATCATTGTTGAGAGAGACAAACCCATCTTAATCCGCATTCTAATTCCACTTTCACAGTGTGGTACAAAGAACGATACAACGATCTAGAAAAGTATGTGTGTTCTCTAAAGGATAACGATTTTGTCATTGCACACTACCACCCGTGCGCTGCGCTCACAGTCAACCATGTAAGTACAAAAGCACTTCGGAAAAGGAGGCGTCTAGGTGGTTAAAATCTGCATATGGGACAGAGATCAATGGCTTTTCATTTTCTGCTTTTTAGATAGAGAAGTATGGAGTCCCTGCAGACCTTCGGTTTTCTCCTCGGGAAAGCATACTTCTGTATGATGCTATGGTACACATTTGGCCAGAACGGTCAAGAATGCAGGTGCGTGTACGAAAGTAAACACTAGGCACTGTTTCTCTCTCTGTGTGTGCGTAAATACGGATAATATACTTACATATGTATATATATTTCAAAAATTAGAGGAAATGGAGTTGTAAGTTTGTTTTGGTGCAAAGTAATTTTGAAATTCATGCAGTTTGTTTCACAGTACACGTTTCCATGAACTTTTTGGAGATTTCTCGTATGTGTGTGTGTGTGTGTGCATTTCGTGTATGTCTGTGTATGTGGTGTTTGTGTGCATGTATATTTGCATGTGCTGTGTGTGTGTGTGTGAATATGGTATATGTATGTGTGTGAATGTGATGTATGTGTATGTGTGAAGGTGGTACATGTGTGCGTGCACGTGGTGTATGTGTTCATGGTGTGTGTGTGTGTATATTGTGTGTGTCTATGTGGTGTATGTGTTCACGGTATGTGTGTGTATGTTGTGGTGTATGCGTGTATTTGTGTGTGTGTGGTGTATGTGTTCATTGTATGTGTGTATGTGTATGTTGTGTGTGGTGTATGTGTGTATGTGCATGTGGTGTATGGTGATATGCATGTCTACATGTGTGTTGTATATGTGCGCATATGTGTCTGTGAATGGTGTATATGTGTGGGTGTGTGTGGGGTATGTGTGTGTGTGTGTGTTTGTGGGTATTCCTTAGCTGGTATCTCTAGTCCTGTGGCATGATAGTCCGTTAAGAATGAACAAATTAGATAATGGTGTTACTCTGATGTAGATGAAGGCGTAGTATTTCATAGTTCAAAGCATAAACTTCAGAGACTCATTTCTCTAGATTTAGAAAAATTAGTTAAAAGAGCTAATAATGCCTATTTTGTAGCATTGTTATTAAGGTAAGCCAAATAATTAAAAGTTCTTAGAATAATACCTTGCTACAGTAAGAATGATATGTCTTTTTTTTTTTTTTTCAAATTGATGGGTTTTGTCCCTGCCTGTAACTGAATGTCAAGCTGAGAAGTTTTTTTCCTACCCCAAAACTGTGCTTAAAAACTCCAGCGCCACGGGCCCCTTCTGGTTTTGCCTCTCTTGGGGCCCCCTACACGCCACTCTGGCTGGAGGCCTCTGGCTCTAATAAATCTTGCTTTTAAATACTTAAAAATATTATGTGTTCAACTCCTCATGTGGTTAACGCTGTTCGTAAACATGGATGCAGTGAACTGAGTGATTTGCCTCATAACCGTGCACGTGTCAAACTTTAGACCAGGTGATAACTGTATTTTCTTTGGTATTTGTGCTTGTTCATTTTCAAGGAGTTAGAACCTGAAGAATTCAGCTGCTTTAAAAATAAAGTAGTCATCATGAGGACAGATGCCAAGAAATATGAAGAGGAACTGAAAAAGGAAATGCTTAGTTGGATGCAGCTGGACCCAGGCAAGGTTGTGACAGACATTTAGGATTTTTTATTTAATATAAAATGAATCTCATTTATTCAGTTACAGTCAAGAGAATCCCCATAGGGCTCTTTAGTATTTGAATATGGAAATCCTATTACTGTACTTTGCCATTCTACCTTAAATTTAGCCAGCTAGATAAAGAAAGATGTAGAGAATCATTACTTCAGTTCCATCTGGGACAACCCACACCTGCTACTACTATATCCTCTTTGGATGTGCACCTCGGTCAGTAAAACTCACTGGGACAGACTACATTGATCTGCAAATGTTAAAACACCTAATGTCCCAAATTGCTATTAAATTCATGAGAGGTTTTCAGCCCTGGCTGCTTATCAGGAATCATCTAGGAAGCCTGATCTCATCTAGAGATTCTGAGCTGATTGACCTCCAGTGGACTGGGGCACGGGAATTTTAAAACAACCTCCTATGTAATTTTTTAAAAAAGATTTATTTATGTATTTGAAAGGCAGAGTTACAGAGATGGGGGGGAGAGATAGAGAGAGAGAGAGAGAGAGAGAGAGGAAGGAAGGAAGGGAGGGAAGGAGGGAGGGAGGGAGGGAGGGAGGGAGGGAGGAAGGAAAAATATCTTCCATCTGCTGTTTTAATCCCTGAAATGGCTGTAATGGCAGGAGCTGGCTGATCTGAAGCCAGGAGCCAGGGTCTCCCATGTGGGCACAGGGGCCCATGCACTTGGGCCATCTTCCAGTGCTTTCCCAGGCCATTAACAGAACAGCCAGGACACGGACCTGCACCCGTATTGGATGCTGGTGCCATAGGAGGAGGCTTAACCTTCTATGCCACAGTGCCACCCCCTCCCCCCACCGTATAAGTTTAATTCTCAGCAGGGTGGAGAATCTTTGGCCCACTATTGCCATTGTCTGGTTCCTAATACACTTGGGTGTAAAGACAGCACTTAGATCAGACTTTCATTGAGTATTTCATTGAGTATTTTTGCCATTTCCTAGGAGGTGGAAAACCTCTAGACCCAATTAATTCCCACATCCCTTCCAGCCATATACTTCATTCCTTTGGAGCCTGAGATGGATGGGTGGATGGGTGGATGGGTGGATAGATAGGTAGGTAGGTAGATAGATAGATAGATAGATAGATAGATAGATATAGAGATCTTCCACCGATTGGTTCACTTCCCTAATGCCTTCAATAGTTGGGGCTAGGCCAGCTGAAGGCAGGAGCCTGGAACTACATCTGGATCTCTCACTTTAGTGGCAGGTGTCCAGGTATTTGGGCCACCACCTGCTACCTCCCAGGGTGTGTATTAGCTTCTGTTGGCTCCAAAGCAGAGCTGGGTCTTGAACCCAGGGACTCTGTTTTGTGATGTCAGCATCCCAGGTGGCACCCTAACCACTGTGCCCAATGCACAGCCCCTACTGAATCTATTACCTTTTCTCTGGTAACTTATACCACGTAAAAATTGTAGCTTAAAAAATAATGAAATATCCTATTAAAATACTATTTGTAGACCATAGATGTATATGTGATATCTATAGATAAGAAAAACTATTTCAGATTTTCTTGCCATTAAATGTTGAAATCATCCTTCGGTAGTCTGTATTTAGTGTTGATCAGCATTAAGTCGTGACAATCCTTTCAGTAAGCACAACACCACAGTATTACATAAACTTGATCACAGTATTGTAGAACTATGTCATTCAAGTTTTCTGAGGTTTTCATTTTATTTAAATGTTTAGTATATGACTGGTTGAATTCCTAATTTTCTACTTAACATTTGTCATTCTGAATATACTGTTCAACTGCAACTTGCTTTTCACCCTCAAATATCTGCGCATCCTGTTGCCTTCCTTTGTGGTCATCAGTACCTTATCTACCTTTTATTTGTGGTAACTTTATTCAGGTGAATCAGCTACTGCAGTACCTTAAGCCTCAAACTTTTGACAGTGCAAGGATTGAAAAGGAACGAATGTTTCCTTGTTTTGTGGAAAAACTTAAAGAAATGGATAGGCTACCAGCAATATTTTTTTCGTAAGTAATTATTTTCTGTGGAAAGCATTATACATTGATTTATATGAATTTGCAGACTATTGAAAAATATAATTAAGGAAGAACTTATAACCTGATATATATTAGAATTTCAGGAATTTGTGAGCATATTGAAGTTATATTTTCTTTTTAAATTTTTAGAATATGGGGAACAGATTTCATGCATTTTATATATACTTCTAAGATAAGCACAATTCCCTCTCTATCTCTCTCAATCCACCTTTCTCCTTTCCTTGATTTTCCTTTAATTTTTGCAATAACATATTTTCTTTTTTAAAAAAGATTTATTTTATTTATTTGAAAGACAGAGTTACAGAGAGAGGTAGAGACACAGAGAGAAGTCTATCCACTGGTTCACTCCCCAGGTGGCCACAATGGCCAGAGCTGCACTGATCCGAAGCTAGGAGCCAAGAGTTTCCTCCAGGTCTCCCAGGTGGGCGCAGGGGCCCAAGGACTTGGGCCATCTTCTACTGCTTTCCTAGGCCACAGCAGAGAGCTAGATGGAAGAGGAGCAGCCAGGACTTGAACTGGCACCCATATGGGATGCCGACGCTTCAGGCCAGGGCTTTAACCTGCTGTGCCACAGCGTCAGCCCCTGCAATAACATATTTTCAATCTATTTTATGACCACAGGATTAACACACCACTAATCATGATGTTCAACAAGTAAAAAGTAGGAAGACCAGTGTTCCACAGGAATATAGAAAAGGGTTATAAACAATAATCAAATCATAAGGTATCAGTTTCATTCTGATATGTTATTTTTATATTCTATATCAACTAGCACATATAAGAGATATTTTCTGTAGCAACTTGGGTATAATACAACAAAAACAAACACTCTCTTACCGAATTTTATTTGAAAATCTAATTGTATGGCTTGGTAGGGTGGAATTTCCTGGGCCATAAGTTAATAGAAAGTTCAACATATTTGTAGAATCAGATATGGTAAAAAGAGTAATGTGTATATGGCAAAACAGAGTACATACATTAACATACACCTATATACACATATGATGGCATATTGAGTGTTTAGTCTGCCATTTTTCTTTTGTGAAGTTTCATTATATATAAGCTCTTTAAGTGGAAAGAAAAGAACTTGAAGAATATTTATGACAATCACTTCAAAGAATTAAAAGAAAAATTAGATAGGGCCTGGTAGCAAGATGATTGAATTAGCAATCATGTTTTCATCAGCTCTTTGTGAGAGATTTATGCATACTATGTATATGTGGACACCCACCGACACATAGTGTATATATATATATATATATATATATAACTTCAAAATTGGAAGGAAATTATGAGGCCAAATTGTCAATTCTTTAAATGTCTGTATAGGAATGTGCATTGATCTTGTAGTAAGTTTGAAAATTTTTGAGAAAAGTGAAGAGAAAAAGGTTAAGCCAAATATGAGGAAGTACAAAAGTATCCCTAGAAATCCAATCCCTAACTCAAACTTCATGTCACAGGTGAAAATGAACTAACTAGGAACAATGACAAGTAGGTGCTGGTCTGTTCTTTACAAAAATTCAGCAGTCTTGATATGGGAACTGTGTCAAATGAGAAAAGAGCAGGTTTTTTTTCCCTAGTAAAGAGCCTTTACCTAACTACTCTTACCATAGTATCAAAATTCACCTTTGTAACTAACTCTGATCTTCTCTTCCATTCACATGAACTCTGATTTAGGAGTTAAATGGGCAAAAATGAACGAATGACAGAGATTGATGTTACCCAAACAGATGTTCCTACATCCAAAAATGGTCTTCATTAATGAATGCAGGGCTGGGCTGGAATGAACATGCAGTTATCCAGTGTTCTCACATCCTTCACTTTAGATTCAACATTCACTCAGTGGAAAGGTCAGCTTCACGCCTTCTTACTAATATGTTGACGAGACAATATACTCATAGTCACAACTCTGAAGGAGAGAAGAACTTAAACAGGAAACTGGAGAAAGCGATTAAGTCTCAAAGGAGAACGTACGCTGCGTGAGTATTTCTGCTGGAATTGCGGAATTCAGTGTGTACTGAAACCTTGAAGTGTGCAATTATTTATAGAATTAAAATCATATTTCACTGCTTTATGTTTTTATGATACACCAACTTAATTTAATTAGAACATCATTTGGGGGGACTTATGTGGGAGAAGATTATTGAGTATTTCAGCAATTATACAATGTTTTACAGTAACTTTCTTCAGTTGATTAGCTTATTTCTAACATTTTCTTAGGTCCACAAAGTTTAAGTTTATGATTAACAACCTAATCATATATTTAAAGTCCCACAACACTCAGTACCATTACAGGGACCAAGCTTCATTATGAGTTCTGGGACAAAATATATTCAAACAATAGCAGGTCCAAAAGCTTCCTACCCACTTATTATTTCATTCTTTTTGTTGGTGTTTCTTTAACTAGATAATTGAAATGGTCTGTCTTTGAATTTGTGGATTCTTTCTTTCACTGGACTAAGTTTGCTATGGAAACTCTTGAATTTTTTGTTTCAATGATTGTGTTCTTCAGCTTCAGAATTCGTGTTTATATATCTTTGTTGAACCCTCATTTTGTTCATGTATTATTTTGCTGATTTTAAAAATATTTTATTTCTATGTTCTCTTATATATTGCTCACTAAACTTCTTTAGGATGATTATCTTGAATTCTTTGTTAGGCAGTTCATAGATCTCCATTTCTTCTATTTTAAAAAGATCTATTTATTTATTTGAAAGACAAAATTAGAGAGAGAGAGAGGGAGAGAGAGATATTTTTCATCTGCTGGTTTATTCCACAAAGAGCTGCGACAGTTGTAGCTGGGCCAGTCTGAAATCAGGAGCCGGAAGATTTTTCTGGGTCTCCCACGGGTGTGCAGGGGCTCAAGAACTTGGGCCATCTTCCACTGCTTTCCCAGGTGTGTTAGGGAGCTGGACTGGAAGTGGAGCAGCTGGGACTTAAACCGGTGTCCATATGGGATGCTGGTACTGCAGGCAGTGGCTTTACCCACTATGCCACAGTGCCAGCCCTAGATCTCCATTTCTTTCTTTCTTTTTTTTTTTTTAAGATTTATTTATTTATTTGAAAGAGTTAGAAGAGAGGTAGAGAGAGAGAGAGAGAGAGAGGGAGGGGGGCCCTCCATCCGATGTTCACATCTCAATTGGCCACAACGGCCAGAGCTGCACTGATCCAGAGCCAGGAGCCCCCTTGGGGTCTCCCACATGGGTGTAGGGGCCCAAGGCCTTGTGCCATCCTTCACTGCTTTCTCAGGCCATAGCAGGATCGGAAATGGAGCATCCGGGCCTCGAACCCGCTCCCACATGGGATGCCGGCACTTTAGGCCAGGGCGTAACCCGCTGAGCCACAGTGCCAGCCCCTAGATCTCCATTTCTTTAAGCTTTGTTATTGGAATCTTATTTTATTCCTTTGGTGATGTCATGTTTCCCTGATTCTTCGATTCTGGTAACTACATGTTGCTCTCTGTGCATTTGAAGAAGCAATCATTTCTTCCAATCTTTATAAACTGGCTTTGGCAGTTTTACCAGTTGGCTTGAATGGAGATTTTAGATGGGCCAGTTAGTGGAGCTTATGGGCTCACTCTCTTGCCAAATCTGGCGACAGACCTGTTGCTGGAATCCACAGGTGAGCAGGCCTCATACCAGAATCTGTAGTCAAGCAGGACCAAGAATGGTTTTTCTGTTTTCTGTTAAGTAGGTATCAATGCATATGTTAAAAATAACAGATGATAAGCAATGAGAATTGAAGTAATTAAGGCCTGGTGAATATCCTTTAATAAGGGCAATCATATTTTGGGTTCAAATTACCAGGCATTCTTTTATGTTGGCACTTACAGACACAATTTCAAATGTTGAAAAGAAGAGGGCATGTTATAATCAATATTCACAATGTTCCTGATTTTTTATATTCAGTTATTTACATTCAAATTCAACTGCTCGAATTCAAAGATTGATTTTATGGGACGCTGAAATAAAGGAAATAAAGAAGAGTCTTAAAAAGAGTAAAGAAGTTCCTCCGGACTGTACTTATGTTGATCGAGCAGGTGTGGATAGCGAGGTAAGAGACGAGAACAGGGTGCATGCCTAGGTGGATGGATTCATTTGCTAAGGCTTTTGCACCAGGGTACCACATGTTAGGAAATTCTTTCTTTTTTTTATTTTTTTATTTTTTTGTTTTATTTTATTTTTTTTTTGACAGGCAGAGTGGACAGTGAGAGAGAGACAGAGAGAAAGGTCTTCCTTTTTGCCGTTGGTTCACCCTCCAATGGCTGCTGCGGTAGCGCGCTGTGGCCGGCGCACTGCGCTGTTCCGAAGGCAGGAGCCGGTGCTTCTCCTGGTCTCCCATGGGGTGCAGAGCCCAAACACTTGGGCCATCCTCCACTGCACTCCCTGGCCACAGCAGAGAGCTGGCCTGGAAGAGGGGCAACCGGGGCAGGATCGGTGCCCCGACCGGGACTAGAACCCGGTGTGCCGGCGCCGCAAGGCGGAGGATTAGCCTGTTGAGCCACGGCGCCGGCCATGGAATTTATTTCTTACCAGTGATGCCTGCTGGAAGTCTGGGACCCAGTAGGATTACTTCCTTCTGAGGTTTCTGAGGGCAGGGTCTGCTGCAGGTCTCTCTCCAGGGCTTACATGCATTACTTTAGAGGGCTCGTGAAAAACAGAATTAAAAAATAAGTTTATTTTGTGCAAAAGGATTTTGAAATCTGCCCACACGAGGCATCTTCCCAGAGGCCATGGAGAATACATGTTATGAGAAAGCTCTGCATGAATTTCTGAAGTTTTTTGCACCAGAATAAACTTAGTTTTTCGATTTGATTTTTCCATGAACTTGTTGCAGTCCTCCCTGCTCTCTGTTACCACCACATCGTGTTTCCTCTGTATGTGTCTGTCCGAAATGCCTCTTACAAAGATAGTAGTCATATTGGATTGCAGCTCACTGTAATGATTCACTTTTAACTTAATTAACTCTGTATCAAGTACTCCAAAGTTCAGTTTTGGTGGTGCACAATCCGGCACATAACCTTAAGTGTGTGTGTGTGTGTGTCTATACTATACTATGCAGTTTATAAAACACAACCTATTTCATCTAAATTGATCTTAATGTAAGGGAAACTGGAGTTGGAGGCTGAAGAAGTTAAGATTATATATGTAAGTTTACACAGCTATTAAAAGTGGTCCAAAGATTCATGACAAGGTATAGCAAGTGCAGGCTTTTTCTTTGTGCAGTCGCCTGCATCTGTTAAAGTTAATGATAATCCTTTATGTAGACAGAAATAGAAAAAGTAAAAGTAGTCACCAAGAGTCACCCTCCAGTAAGTAAAGAATTCAACAAGCAGTCAGCAAAAAACCCACTGTTCCTGAAGAGTATAGACAAGGGCCATGAGCAATAATTGAATCTTGTGACTATAAAGTGAATTCAAAGTATATCATTGTAGAAATTAAAAGAAAGTAAGAAAGGAAGGAGGAAGTGGATGGGAGCAAGGGAGGGAACACGGGAGGGTGGGAAGTATCATCATGATATTTTAAAAAAATATTTATTATTTTGAAAGGCAGAATTACATGAACACACACACACACACACACAGAGAAATCTTCCATTTGCTGGTTCACTCCCCAAATTGCCACATTGGCCAAGACTGGGCCAGGCTGAAGCCAGGAGCCAGGAGCTTCTCCTAGCTCTCCCACATGGGTGCAGAGATCCAAGCACTTTGGCCCTCCTCCACTGCTTTCCCAGGCACATTAGCAGGAGACTGGATAGAAAATGGAACAGCCGGGACTCAAACTGGTGCCCATATAGGATGCTGGCACTGCAGGCAGTAGCTTTATCTGCTGCACCACAGTGGTGGCCCCATCATTATGTTCTTAAAACTGTATATATAAAATACATGAGATGTGTTCTCCTTATATCAATAAAAAATTTAAGAAAAAGAAAAGGTAAATGTTAAATATTTTTTCTGAGCTAAAGCAGCGACTTGCTACCAGGAAATCAAATTCAGATTTGTGTTTCATTTGAAAGCTTCTCCCGTTTTCTGTGCTTCATGTCACCAAATCATCACCACATGCCCAGTTCTACAAACTAGAAACTGTTGCCCTCTTCCCCACTGCTGTGTGTCTCACTCAGAAACTAAGCCCAGAACACTGAGAGACGCCAGATAATGGGTGTGCGACCTGCTGGACCATGTAGTCAGATCAATGGCTATTACTTGTGTATGTTTGCTTTTTTCTTTTAGTGATGGTGCAGGTTGGAAAGGGGGAGGGAAGCAGAATAAAAGTAAAAAAAGAGGGTGGGAAAGAGAAGAAAGAGAAGAAGAGCAGTAGTGACTGACAGAGGTAGAAACTGTTCAGGAAAGACAAAGTGAGTTTCAGAGAAGGAGCTGGAGGACAGAGATGGGGAGAGGGTGTGGAGAGAGAGACAGGAAGTGAGAAACACAGAGGTGCCAGCCTGGAAGCACAGGGAGACACAGACAGACACGGGCTGACCGTGGTCAGATGTGATTGGAGTGAACAGGGTTAGTTTCAAGTCAGCAGCAAAAATAGAGCAAAAGGCAGTTGATAATCAGACTCCGCTGAGAGCTGTGTTGGGGCCAGGGGTGGATTTTGCTGCTTGCCTGGGGGGACGCTGGGCCTGCATGGAGCATCTCCTCTTGGACTTCTTACCGTTGTGCTTCAGTGTTTCCTCAATACCCCAGGATGAGCTGGAGCTGCCTCCAGCATTATGGGAGTGATGTCAGCAGGTACACGAGGGAAAACTGGGCACATGGCTGCTGTGAGGGAGGTGTGTGAAGAAAGGACCAGTGCATTTGAGGTTGGATTGCGTTCTACTTTACCAGGTCTTACGCATGGATGCCACTTAGGACAGAACTGCTCTATTTATGAACTTGAGGTTCTAGCGTAAAACACTGCTGCTCTTCCTAGAAATGCGTCTAACTGCCTGCTAAAGCCTTCTAACACATAAAATCAGGCTTCAGTTAAAGGACATATGCCTTCATTTGATTTTGCAAACTGTATGGGTGTTTCAGACTTTCAGGAAGATTGTATCCAGGCTGAGATGGACAAGAGGAGGCTCCAATCTGATCAGGCTGTTACAGCGGGGCATTGGCTACCACCATGGTTTAATGGAGTACAAACAGAGACAAGTTGTTGAGACCCTTTTCAGACTGAAGCACGTCAAGGTAGGTGAACTCACCACCAAGCACAGCTTTCACTTCGATTGGGTAGAGGAAAGCTGCAGTGGCTATGGGACGGAAGATGCTCTATCTAGCTCTCTCTGTGGAGAGATGTGCCACCTACATTTATCATATTTCCTTCCATACATTTTTACATAGTTAATATGATAATGTGTACACAATTTGGGATCTTGTCTGCCTTGCCTAATATTATTTAAGTATTTTATTAATTAGCATGAGGTAATAAACATGTGTGCAACAGAAAATACACATATTTAATTTACTTAAGCATTATACTAATGTTAATTTTCTGTCAACATAGATCATCATTTTTTTAAAAGATTTATGTATGTATTTGAAAGACAGAGTTACAGAGAAAGAGAGAGAGAGAGAGAGAGAGAGAGAGAGAGAGAGAGATCTTTCATCTGCTGGTTCATTCCCCAAGTAGCTGTAATGGCCGGAGCTGGGACGATCTGAAGCCAGGAGCCAGGAGCTTCTTCTGGGTCTCCCACTGTGGTTGGTGCAGGAGCCCAAGTGCTTGGGCCATTTTCTGCTGCTTTCCCAGGCCATCGCAGAGTTGGAGCAGCCGGGACTTGAACTGGTGCCCATATGGGATGCTGGCACTGCAGGCAGTGGCTTTACCCACTACACCACAGTATTGGCCCCATAGATCATCATTTAAATTATTTATTTAGAATTGATTGATTCTGCTAGTGAAAAAAATGTCTCAGAAGGCAAAGGTAGCAGGCTCTGGAAATACATAGCCAAATTTCTTTCCAGAATGACTCTTTTTAACTTTATTTAGATTTTGAGTATTATGGTTAAAAACTGAAGTTGTTATGATGGTACAGAGAATATCTCATACCACCCAATTTCTCCTTTTATTAACATCTTATACTATTACAACATATTATTGCCACAGATGAATCCATATTGTTACATTTTTATTAAATTAAGTCCATTCTTTTTTTGAAGATGTATTTACTTATTTTAAAGACAGTTACACACACACACACACACAGAGGGGGAAATCTTCCATCTATTGATTCACTCCCCAAATGACCACAATGGCCAGAGTGGGCCAAAGTGAAGCCAGGAACCAGGAACTCCATCTGGGTCTCCCACATGGGTGTCAGGGGCCCAAGTGTTTGGGCCGTTTTCCACTGTTTTCCCAGGCACATTAGCAGGGGGCTGGATAGGCAATGGAACAGCCAGAGCTCAAACTTGCTCTCCTATGGGGTGCAGGCACCTCAGGTGGCAGCTTAACCTGCTGAGCCACAGTCCCAGCCCCTAAAGTCCATTCTTGATTCAGAAAGCCCAATCATTCCCCAGTGATCCAGAAAGATAACTGTATAAACTTCACAGTGTGAAAATTAAGAGTAAATTAATGGGCTAAAGGAGAACTAATAATGGAAATAAGAAAATTTATTTATTTATTTTTAAAGAATTATTTATTCATTTGAAAGTCAGAGTTACACAGAGAGAGAAGGAGAGGCAGAGAGAGAGGTCTTCTATCTGCTGGTTCACTCCCCAGTTGGCTGCACTGGCTGGGGCTGTGCTTATTGAAGCGAGGAGCCAGGAGCTTCTTCTGGGTCTCTCACGTGGGTGCAGGGGCCCAAGTGCTTGGGACATCTTCTACTGCTTTCCCAGGCCATAGCAGAGAGCTGGATTGGAAGAGGAGAGCTGGGACTCGAACCGGCGCCCATATGGGGTGCCAGCACTGCAGGCGGCAGCTTTACCTGCCTTGCCACAGCGCTGGCCCCAGAAAATTTATTTATTTGCTAGGTAAATAAAATGCTGTATAGACAAACTTCTATGATGCAGCTAAACTAGTAGTTGGAGGAAAATGTATAACCTTAACTATGTTTATTTTCAAGAGAAGAAAAGGCTACATGAGAAACAAAAATGTATCTGAGCAACCTTAGGTAGGTTTGCGATAAGACAGTTTCCAGCAATAGATTCACCTTTCTCTAAGAAATGTGAACCTATCGGTATCTGCAGGGGATTGATTCTAGGACTTGTACATATACCAGAATCCATCAGTGCTCTAGTCTTTTATATAAGACAGCATAGCTTTGGCATAGAACCAATGCGTATCCTGTGTCTCTAGGTTACTTACATTACTTAGTGCAATGTATTGTATGTAAGTAGTTCCTACAGTATATTATTTAGAAAATAATGACAGGGAAAAAAAAAGACTGCAAGTGTTCAGTGCACTTTTTTGTCCAAATATTTCCAGTCTTTGGTTGGTTGAATTCAGATACAGATCTCAGGGACATGGAACCCAGTGCATTTTCCTTATCTTCCACATTCAAACAACCAGAATACGTCGGCAAGTGCTTATCAACTCTCTCTCCCTCTCCCTTTCTCTCTTTCTCTCTCCCTCTCTCTTTCTCCCTCTCTCTCTCTCTCTCTCTCACACACACACACACACACGTGCACACACATGCATGTACAGCCCACATCTCTCCACTAGGAATATTTCCTGTTCAATGATGCCATAATATCTTGTCTAGAATAATCTAAAAGCATTCTATCAGACTTCTACTTTTGGTAATCACCTCCTAAAATCATTTCCTCCCAGAGCTGCCAAATCAATCTTGTAATTATTAATTATATCATGTTACCTTTCTTTCGTTTGCGATCTAAACATCTTGGAATGGTTTTGTCATGCTTATTATGACTTGCTTCCTGCTTAGTCTGACTTTTTTCATTTACTATTTTCTGTTCTTGGAAATCTTTTAACGTGAAAATAAACTCCTTGTATAACATATCGCTCTTATTCATGCCAAACACACAGAGACAGTAACACTGAATGCTTACTGAATGGCTTTGATTTTGTATCATTTTGTTACCTGGAAAATGCTGTATAATTGTAATGTTCAGCAAGAATATGAGAATGAATGAACATCCAAGTGGGATGTAGAGCTGTCTATTCCAAAAGCAAGTATAGAGTTTGATGTTTTGCAATACTGTCTTAAAACTGCACTTTTACTCAAGAAAAATAATGTAAGGGGATTTAATCTGGTCAATACTTACTACGTATACATCTGTGTAGGCTACATTAAATATGTTTTCCCAATTTTTTATTTTTTTTGCTTTCCATCATAGGTAGTGACAGCTACGTCATCCCTTGCTTTGGGAATTAATATGCCCTGTAAAACCGTTGTTTTTACAGAAGACTCTGTTTATTTGGATGCTCTGAACTTTCGACAGGTATTTATAATACATGACTTCTGTTACGGTTCTATATACAGGTATCTGAAATGCTCATTCAGTATGCCAGGAAAAGCCATTTGTTCTGAAATATTTGGTGGCCATAAAATATTTGAAACTGAGTTTTTATATATGTGTATTAATGAATATGATTACACTTAAAAAACTTTTAAAATATATTAGGTCAGTAGCTTCGTTTTCCTGAAGATATTCTCAATTTGATAAATATTCTTGAACATAAACAAAAATAATATTGGAGGGAAGTAACTACATCTTTGAGCACCCAATTCATGCCAACCACCAATAATTATATGTTAAGTGTCTATAAGGTTTTGATTTCAGGCTCATTTCTGGAACTACGTTGGTAAATCAGAAATTGTGCCTGCTTTGAAGGCCATGATTTTAATATGATTTTATTTTATAGGCAGAGAGAGAGAAATGAGAGAGGAAGGAAGAAAGAGACAAAGAGGTTTCCCACCCGCTGGTTCACTCCTCAGATGCCTACGGTGGCTGGGGTTAGGCCAGGCTGAAGTCAGCAGTCAGGAATTAGTCTGGATTTCCAGTGTGAATGACAGGAACCTGACTACTTGAGCTGTCACCTGCTGCCTTCCAGGAAGCTGGGATAGGGACCAGAGCTGGTGCTTGAACCCAGGCACTCCAGTATAGGTTTCAGCCATCCCAAGCATCCTACACCAAATGCCTTCCCTAAGGTCATGATCTTTATTTATTTATTTAAAGATTTATTTACTCATTTGAAAGACAGAGTTATAGACAGAGAGAGGCAGAAAGAGAGAGAGGAGTCTTTCATCATTCGGTTCACTCCCCAAATGGACCCAAAGGCTGGAGCTGGGCCAATCTGAAGCCAGGAGCTGGGAGCTTCTTCCATGTTTCCAACATGGGTGCAGGGACCCAAGCACTTGAGCCATCTTCCAGTGCTGTCTCAGGCCATGAGCAGGGAGCTGGATCTGAAGGAGAGCAGCTGGAACTCCAGCTGATGCCCATATGGGATGATGGCACTGCAGGCGGCCCAACCTAGTTAAACCACAGCACCGACCCCAGATCATGATCTTTAAACACAGGAGTTGGTACTCCATTTATTTTTAAAAAAGAGGCAATACTGTCTTAACACTGGACTTTCAAATGTATCTATAAAAATGTATCTATAAAATAAATAATTCTGTAAGATTTGACAACATCAATATAGCAAGAAACAAAATTTTCAAATGTTTAATGTTCCACATGGTATAGGTAAGTGAGACATTATTTACAGTGCCAGGATTTGAACTTGCATAAGTTATGTGGTCATCTCTTTAGATGTCTGGGCGTGCAGGAAGGCGTGGAGAAGATCTTATAGGAAGTGTGATCTTCTATGATATTCCATTACCCAAGATAGATCGGCTCTTGAAGTCTGATGTGCCCAAGCTGAAGGGTCAGTTTCCCCTAAACATCACCTTGGTTCTCAGACTCATGCTGTTGGTTGCCAAAGCAGATGACAAAGAGGATGCCAAAGCAAAGGTACAGTCTCTACCCTCTCTAACAGACATAATCATCTTAGCTCAAGTCTAAAGTAAGCCTCCCCTGTTAGGTATCTTGGAGGGAATAAATCACAATGTGCAGTACGCAAACTCTTAGCAACATTTGATTCTTGTCTTAGTACCTTTCCTTCACACAAGAACATGGTGGTAACTTCTGTACACGTGACAAATTAAGTCCATGATTATAAATACACTCTGCATATATGATAAATTTTTTTCAATAAATATATCTGGCTTAGAACATTTTAAAGGTAAATTTTCAAAGAATTAATGGTTGAAAATGTACTAAATACTGGAATGTTCCTAACTCTTAGTTTTATATATTCATAAGCTTACATTTATTTCTCAGTGGTTATGAGTGAAGTTGTCATTGTTCATCTCTCCCAGTACATTTTTCTTCCTATTATGTTTTATTCATACATAGAGAATGTAAAACTTATGGCATATCTATAATAACTATTCAGAGTATATAATATAACAAAGTCATTAGTGATATCTCAAACTTTATAGCTAGCCTGTCTAACTTTGGTATTTTGACATGTGTGCATAGGCATTGTCGCTGCTCCAGTATTCCCTGATGTCCTTCAAGCAACCAAAGGTCAAGTGCATGTTAAAATTTTACTTCATATATTCTTTGCAGTTCTTGGTCAGAGAGGTAAGATTTAAACCTGTTTTCACTAAAGTGTTCGTACATGTATTTAACTTTACTACCGAAATCTCCTTAATTGATGACTTACCTGTTGGGTATTTCTGAGATCTAGAGACTGAGGGTAAATTGTTAAATTGATTCACAGGGATACCTGAATCAAGAGTGTGTTCCCATTGGATATGCTGGCCTTGTGTCCCACCTGCACTACCACGAACCTTCAAACTTTGCTTTAGTAAGCATGCTGGTGAAAGGTCTGTTTCACAAGCTGTGTGTTCCAGTCATCGTAGATGGTGAGCAGATATCCTTCCCCAACTTCTACCCCTTACATTGTACGTGTGCACACACTGACATCCCGTACAACTGCTTCCCATATACCTGCACGTTCCCCAGAACTACATTTGCTTTTGATGGTGTGCCATCTTTAAAAGATTGAGAGGGAGGGAGGGACAGGGGGAAGAAGGGGGAGAGACAGGGAAGGAGGGAGGGAGGGAGAGATGGGGGGGGGCAGGGAGAGAGCGAGAGGATGAATGAATGAATGAATGAGCGAGTAGACCTAGAGAAATCTTCCACTGATTTGCTTTCCGAATGTCCACAGTAGCTGGTCCTGGGCCAGGTCAAAGTTGGGAGCTGGAAACTCAATCCACGTCTCTCATGTGGGTGGGAAGGACCCAGTCAATCACTTGCGCCATTGCCACTGGTTCCCAGGGTCTGCATTAGCAGGAAGTAAGAGCTGGATCTGAGTATTAAACCTGGGTACCCCGATATGAGATGTAGGCATCCTAATTGCTAGGCTAAGCATGCATCTTGGTAGGCCATTTTCTGATTGCCCATTCTCCTAATGAATCTTGAAGGTTTTTCTTATCATTTTACAAAATTAAATATGTTTATAAAATATTATTAGCATCTGAATTTTGTATGTATAGAGAATCATAATATAAATATGATTCTTAATGATTATTTAATATACTTTTAAATTTTAAGAAATTATAACCTTTAGCTTTGTTAAAGACATTAAGCATTATTCTGAAAAAATTTTGGAAGTTATTTACATAAAACATTGTCATCTGTAATGATTTCCTTTATTATAATTTTAAATTAGTTTTTCCCTTTTCTATAACTGCAACACAATGCTGTAAGGTAAAGAGGGAAATAAAAGCCGGCGCCGCGGCTCACTAGGCTAATCTTCTGCCTTGCGGCGCCAGCACACGGGGTTCTAGTCCCGGTCGGGGCGCTGGATTCTCTCCTGGTTGCCCCTCTTCCAGGCCAGCTCTCTGCTGTGGCCAGGGAGTGCAGTGGAGGATGGCCCAAGTGCTTGGGCCCTGCACCCCATGGGAGACCAGGAGAAGCACCTGGTTCCTGCCTTTGGATCAGCGTGGTGCGCTGGCCGCAGCGCGCTGGCCATGGAAGCCATTGGAGGGTGAACCGATGACAAAAGGAAGACCTTTTTCTCTGTCTCTCTCTCACTGTCCACTCTGCCTGTCAAAAAAAAAAAAAAAAAAAAAAAGGGAAATAGAATGGTGTGATCCAAACACAAATGCAGGCAGCTAAGGCTAGACTATACCCGTTGTTCTATTTTATTTTTGGAAACATCAACTTTTATCAAGATAGTACAGAAATAATTAAGATGATATGGTAGTATATATCTTTTTAAAAATATTTATTTATTTATTTGAAAGTCAGAGTTACACAGAGAGAGGAGAGGCAAAGAGAGAGAGAGAGATCTTCCATCTGCTGGTTCACTCCCCAATTGGCTGCAATGGCCAGAGCTGGGACGATCTGAAGCCAGGAGCCAGGAGCTTCTTCCAGGTCTCCCACGTGGGTGCAGGGGCCGAAGGACCTGGATCATCTTCTACTGCTTTCCCAGGCCATAGCAGAGCTGGATAGGAAGAGGAGCAGCCAGGACTCGAACTGGCGCCCATATGGGATGCCAGCACTTCAGGCCAGGGTGTTAACCCACTATGCCACAGCGCTGGCCCCATGATAGTATATATCTTAACACTACTAATAAATCAAATCATAATCACATAATCACGTGATCCATATGAACCTGTTTTTTTTTTTCAAGAAAGAGTCACGAATTTTACTTATGATATAAATATTGTGTAGAGGGTCTCAGAATGCTAAAGCAATTTGAAAGCTGGGAACAATTTTCACATGATGCTAACAATGTATAGAAATCAAGTTTGAAAGCCTCAGTCTGCACGGCATTTCTCTGACACTGCAAGGCACTTGTAGCCTGTTTCGTAGTCTCTCATGAGTGCCTGTCATTCAGCTCCTTCATCCATCATGCTCCCAGTGGGACCATGGCCCTCTGCAAAATGCTGGAGCAGATCAAATATCGGGAATTTCACATAGGCTTTCCCTCTAGGTGATTAGTCCCTAGTATATTGTGAGGGTTTGGGCATAAGAAAATATGGGGAATAAATATTCCAGGGAAAAAGCAATATTAGCAGCAAAGGCCTGCCAAGAGGAGCAGGTGCGAGTTCTTTCTGTAACGTGCACCAAAGAGAGAGTGGGCGCAGGTTCACGTCACACAGGGCCTGGAAGGGCAGACGAGGAGTTTAGCAAGCAGCTTCGGGCCTTTGTTCCTTGGCAGGGGTTGCACCAAGGTAGAAAAAATGAGTAGAATGGAGACAGAGGAGCAAAGGGAAGACTTGGAGCCAGTGAGGGGATCCCAGGGCAGTTACAGAGCGAGGGTCAACCATCGCTCACTGACCACCAAGCTTCTACAGGTAAGAGTGGGTAGAAGGATGCAAAGCGTTTTGTAGCAAGATGCCATCAGTTAGCCTGCAATATTGTGAAATGCTGGTGTAATTTGTTAAAAAAAAAAGTCACCAAACTCATAGGAAGTAAGTTTTCAGCTGTGTCTTACACATTACGTTTGTTCTCTAAGGTTTTGAAAAATTAAACTTTTTTTTTTAATAAAAAAATACAGGCAAAAAGACATTTTCTGAAGATGTGATGGAAACCTTGGTGGTGGTTTTAGCGCATCTTTTTGGAAAGAGATATCTTCCTCCCTGTGCGAAGAAGTTTAAGAAGCTGTTTTCTCATTCAATGGTAAGAAAATAAAATACTGCAATACTCATACTTTGATGTAACCTCTTTCTGCTTTACTAATAATGAAGTGCAGCAGCATTTTCCCAGTAACAAAATTTTGCCATCATTCACTAGAGTACTTCTTCATGCTCCAGTTAGTCCTTGGGATGCTTGAGTGCAGATTGTTGTATTTGAATGCTTTGTTTTTTACTAATATGCATTCTCTGTGAACTTTTTAAAGAGCCCTTGTATGAGTAGATGTCAGTTTGCTTTGCAGTCAAACTTACCTTTTAATTACAGTCTCCATGAACTTTCTGAAGTGTCATAGTGTAGTGATTGTGGATGAATGGAACTTATTCCTAACAGAGATGAATAGCCAGCTAGTCACTTAATTTCTTATTATATCAAATGTGATTTCAAACACTACCTGCAAGGGCAAAATAATGGCCATGGTAACATTAATATTTAAAAGAAGAAGATAAGAATGATCAATTTACCACCTATCTGGAAATAGTGTTCTGGGAATTCTAATCATTGCCAAATGGAAAGAAAGGAAAATCGGATGATTTTCATCTGATGCAAAGGTGGGCAAGGTGAACAATGAAATACTACAGCGTGTGTTAGAGTAACGTGCTGGGTCAGCCGCCCAGCTCTGCCACCGAACTGATGGCACATTTCTGTACCAGATCTGTTTTCTTATCTGAAAACTGGCAATTGGAATAGCACCCACTTCGAAGAGTTGCCATGAGGATTAAATGAGTGAATACCTGCAAAGTGGGGCCAGCATTGTGGCTCAGCAGGTTAAGCCACCACTTGCAATGCAGGAATCCCCTATCAATGCTGGTTTGAGTCTCAGCTCCTCTGCTTCTGATCCAACTTCTTGCTAATGTGCCTAGGAAGGCAGTGGAAGGTGACATAAATACTTGGGTCCCTGCCACCTACATGGGAGAGACCACGATGGAGGCCCTGGCTCCTGGTTTTGCCCTGGCCTAGACCTGGCTGTTGTGGCCATTTGGGGAGTGAACCAGCAGATGGAAGATCTCTGTCTCTCTCTTTCTTTCTCTCTCTCTCTCTCTGTCTCTTCCCCTTTCTCTGTTGCTCTGCCTTTCAAATCAATCAATCAATCAATCTTTAAAAATACATGCAAAATGCTTAAAACAATGCTTGGCACGTAAAAACACTCAGTAATGTCGGCTCTTATTTTTGTAATTGTTATTTACAGGTAAAATCTCTGGCTACGTAAAAAGCCGAGAAAATCAACAGAAAAATGTTTATAATTTGCGAAAATAATCTATTGAAATGTATAACTTGCCCAATACTAAAGTTACAAAGAAAACAAAATGTAAAATAATCTCAGCTATAATTAAAGGTAGAAATTAATAAAATGCTATGGCTCATCTGAAAATGTGGCAAAGATCGCAATGAAAAGTTACACTGATCTCATAGATCCTTTAAAAACACTCTTTAAGGTGGGCATTTGACTGAGTGGTTCAGGCTGCCAGTTAAGACGCCCATGTTTCATGTTGGAATACCTGGATCAATGCCTGGCGACAGCTCCAGCTCTCTGTTAATATGCACTTTGGGAGAAGGCAGGTGACACTCGAGTACTTTGGTCCCTGCCACCTATGTGGGAGGCCTGGATCACCTTCCTGCTTCCCAGCCCTGATGGTTATTGGCATTTGGGACACAAACCAGCAGATGGGAGCTCTCTGTCTCTCCATTTCTCTGTCTCTCAAATAAGTAAATAAAAATTTAAAACACAACAATTGCAAGAGAAAGTGATTTTTAAAAAGGAAAACTTTACATAAATTCCAAGACTGTTTTACACCAAAATAAGCTTATCTTTTATTTGCATTTTCCATGAACTTTTTGAAGTTTCTCATAGTTAAAATTGTATGCACTTTCTAGTAAATGTTCCAGAAAAGGGAGGTTGGGTGCCTCTTACCAGCTATGCATTGGCTGGAACAAATAGGAAATTGCTGCTGGCCACTATCACTTTAAGTGAGGGTTGCAGGGCTAGAATCACTTAGAGACCCAGCCTCAGGCTGCTAGAAGCCTTGTTAGAGGCTGGTCATGTCTCTTAGTGTGGGATTCGGATGGAGCTGTCCTGTGCCCAGAGTTCTGCAGTGTTGGGAGAGAGGAGCTGGCAGGCTGCAAATATAAGGAAAAGGTAAGGAGGGGTCGGTGCTGTGGCATAGTGGGTAAACGCTCCGCCGGCAATGCTGGCGTCCCATGTGTGCACTAGTTTGTGTCCCAGCTGCTCCACTTCCAATCTAGCTCGCTGCTAAAGGTGTTGGGAAAACAGTGGAAGATTGCCCAAGTGCTTGAGTCCCTGCAACCCACATGAGAGACTTGATGAAGCTCCTGGCTCAGCCTTGGCCATTGCAGCCATTTAGGGAGTGAACCAGTGGATGGAGGATCTCTCTCTCCCTCTGTATTCTGACTTTCAAATAAAGAAATCGTTTTTTTTAAAGGTAAGGAAATGTGGCCGGTGCCGTGGCTTAATAGGCTAATCCTCCGCCTTGCGGCGCCGGCACACCGGGTTCTAGTCCTGGTCGGAGCGCTGGATTCTCTCCTGGTTGCCCCTCTTCCAGGCCAGCTCTCTGCTGTGGCCAGGGAGTGCAGTGGAGGATGGCCCAAGTCCTTGGGCTCTGCACCCCATGGGAGACCAGGAGAAGTACCTGGTTCCTGCCTTCGGATCAGCGTGGTGCGCCGGCCGCAGCACGCTGGCCACGGCGGCCATTGGAGGGTGACCCAATGGCAAAAGGAAGACCTTTTTCTCTGTCTCTCTCTCTCTCACTGTCCACTCTGCCTGTCCAAAAAAAAAAGGAAATGGAAAGGCTAATTACCTCATTGATCTGCTTACATGTGATGAAACAGTATACTGTACCCCATAGAAATGAACAAGTCTTATATGTTCTTCTAAATTTTTTTTTTTTAGTTTTTGAAGTTCTCAGTAGAAGTACGCGATGACCAAGGATTAGTTTCTTAAAGCTGTTCTAATGAAGTGGTACAAACCAGGTAGCTTACATGGCAGAAATGCATTGTCTCAGCCAGCACCGTGGCTCACTAGGCTAATTCCCTGCCTGCGGTGCCGGCACCCCAGGTTCTAGTCCTGGTTGGGGCGCCAGATTCTGTCCTGGCTGCCCCTCTTCCAGGCCAGCTGTCTGCTATGGCCCAGGAGTGCAGTGGAGGATGGCCCAGGTGCTTGGGCCCTGCACCCGCATGGGAGACCAGGAGGAAGCACCTGGTTCCTGGCTTCGGATAGGCACAGTGTGCTGGCTGTAGCAGCTGTTTGAGGGGAGAACCAACGGAAGGAAGACCTTTCTCTGTCTCTCTCTCACTGTCAAACATTGCCTGTCAAAAAAAAAAAAAATGCATTGTCTCACAGCCCTGGAGATGCAGAAGCATGGCAGAGGCGGTCCTTGCTGAGGGCCTCGAGGGAGACTCTGGTCCAGACCTCTCTTCTAGCTTCTGGTGTTGCTGTTGATTTTTGGTGCTCCATGACTTGCAGAAGCAGCCTTCGGGTCTCTGCCTTTGTGTACACATGGTGTGTGTGTGTGTACACGTGTGCAGACTTCTGCCCTTCCCCCCTTTTAAAGATTTGTTTATTTGAAAAGCAGAGTTACAGAGAGGCAGAGAGATCTTCATCCATTGTTTCACTCCCCAAATGGCCGCAACGGCTGGAGCTTGGCCATTCTGAAGCCAGGAGCTGGCACTGGAACCAGCACTCATGTGGGCTGTCAGCGCTGCAGGTGGCAGCTTCACCTGCTACGACACAGCACTGGACTCACCCCCTCATTTTTTTTTTTTTTTTGACAGGCAGAGCTAGACAGAGAGAGAGAGAGAAAGGTCTTCCTTTTCCATTGGTTCAGTCCCCAAATGGCTGCTATAGCTGGCGCGCTGCGCTGATCTGAAGCCAGGAGCCAGGTGCTTCTTCCTGGTCTCCCATGCGGGTGCAGGGCCCAAGCACTTGGGCCATCTTTCACTGCACTCCCGGGCCACAGCAGAGAGCTGGCTTGGAAGAGGAGCAACTGGGACAGAATCTGGCGCCCCAACCGGGACTAGAACCTGGGGTGCTGGTGCCACAGGTGGAGGATTAGCCTAGTGAGCCACGGCGCTGGCTCACCCCCTCATTTAAAAAATTTTATTGATTTATTTGAAAGGCAGAGTTACACACACACACACACACCAACCAACATTTGCTGCTTGGCTTCCCAAATAACTGCAGCAGCTAGAGCTGCACCAGGCAAAAGCCAGGAGCCTGGAACTCTATCCAGATCTTGCAGGTGGGTACAGGGGTCCAAGGGACATCTTCCACTGCCTTTCCTGGCATGTTAACAGGGGCCTGGGTTGGAAGTGGAGCAGCTGGGACATGAGCTGGTGCCCATATGGGATGCCAGCATTGCAGGTGGTGGCTTTATCTGCTTGCAATGCTGACCCCTAAAATTCATCTTTTTAAATGAAGTCTATGACATGGGAAAATGCACCAAATACAATGCTGAGTACGAACATTCTATTGTTAAGCTGAGTACTGCACCCTAGTTAGAAGGTGATTCTAATCACTAAAATCTTTATAAGCTATTTCCCTGAATGGTAGGATTACACATTAGTTTTGACTTTAGTTTATGTATTTGTGTGTCCATGAGTAGAAGAGTTTATATTTAGAAGTACATTTCCATCTATATTTTTAAAATATGCATTTTAAATATGTTTTTATTTCATCTACTTGCAAAGCAGAGAGCAAGTGGAGGGGGGGCGGGGAGAGCGCACACACGGATGAAAATTCTTCCATTTGCTGGTTCATTCTCCAAATGCCCATAACAGTAGGGGCTGGACCAAGAGCCTCAATCCCAGCCTCTCACATAGCTGGCGGAGGTCCAAGTACTTGTGCCGTCATCGGCTGCCTCCCAGGAGGCACTGGCAGCAAGCTGATATGGGGTGAGGATATCCCAGGCAGCAGCTTAATCCGCTGTCCCTAAGAGGATTTTGGCCCCGTGTCTCCCAGACCTTGGCCATCCTCTGCTCCTGGCTGGAGCGGTCAGACCCATCTGTCTCCTTGTTCACAGGTGTTCCTCCGCCCTCTTCCAGAGGACTTCGCTGCCGCAGTGAAGCAGTACAATGCCAGGGTTCGGAAGAACTTTGGTTCCTTCCTCCTGACCGTTTCTAAGCTGGCTGATGGGAGCCAGGAATACCGACTCCCTCTTTCAGAAATAGGTAAGAGGAACAGGATAGAAGGCCCATAAAGTGAAACATATCTAACTATGCAAAGAGAATATACAAAAAAACAAACCCCCTAAAAATCCTTCAGTTTATGCTGTGGAAATTTTACCCTGATAAAAATCTTTTATTGTCTGGAATTAGGTAAGTCACTGTAGATTTCATTGGACACTAAATGCTTAAAATAGTTCTATTTTTTTTTTTTGGCATAATCATGAAGAAGCACCTCATTGCGTGGTCTGAATTTATTATAGAATATTTCTTTACCTGTTGATATTATTATTTGTCCTTTAGTGGATATTGACACTCTCCACTTAGTTCACTATGAGAAGAGGCATGTTGCCATATTTCTTAAGAGCCATCAGTGCATTGTGACTCCCTCAGTACAAAGTGGGCGGCGAGGGAGATAAGGCATCGCCCATCTGATTCAGGAAAGGACAAAACTGCACAAGAAAGAAAATGACAAAAATATAAAGAAACATAATGACTCTGTGCCAAATAAAGGTTGTGGAAGCAGATTATGCACTCAGTGTCCTTAGCAGAGAAGACAGAGAGAGAGCTGAGAAGATGTGGGAATGTGGCAGGATTCTGTTTTCAGTCACTTCCCGTAGAAACAAGGAGAAAACCGTGGTTCTGGCTGGCTGCTTTGGCTTCTTCCTATTTCAGGATCCATGATTATATTGGAATATGGAAGGCTTGTGAGGGACAAGGCAAACATGTTGGCCTTTTCAGCCAGGGGATGAGAAGTTCACCAGCCATGGGTTAGGTTCATGGAAAAGAACCCAGTGGTTCTGAGCCATGGCTGTCATCTAGAATTGGAGGGGTGTGATGGGGCAGTGGCCTCCTTTCCCTCTGGGATGACTTCTGGGGTTGGCAGGGTGAGACCCTTCCCCACCTCCATGGATGTCCGAATCCTCATCTGAGGAGCCTGAATGTTTTGTGGCAAAGGGAGGATGAAGCCTGCAGATCGAATCACATCGTCTGATCTGCTGCTCTTGGCTTGGGGAGACAGGCAGACTGTCTGGGTGGCCCTGATGAAGTTGAAGAGGGAGGCAGGAGCATCAGAGTGAGAGGGAAGTGACATGGGAAGGGTTAACCGACCAGCTGGCTCTGAAGGTGGGGGGAACGAGAGAGACAGCTCTAGGAGCCCTCCCAGGACCCCCAAAAAGAAAAAGTAGAGAGCCTTGCTATGACTGCTTTAGCCCAATGACACCAATTTCAGCCTTCTGACAGATTTGGCTTATGTTACGCCACAAAGGTGGTGTCAGTTTCTTACATCAGCATTAGGAAGCTAATAGAACTTCCAAGAAGAGCCATGTGAATAAGAGAGTGACAAGTAACAGGCAACATTTTTTTTTTTTTTGCTATTGTTGTTGAGGTGAAATTCATGTGGCATACATTAACTTCTTTAAGATGTACAACTCAGAGGCATTTGATACAGTCAGACTGTGCAACCCCTTCCTCAGGTTGCTGTGTGGCCGCAGGATTGGCTTGGTCCAGGTTCTCGCCCCATCACAGGAGGGAATTCAAGGAAGAGACGTAGGTAGAGGCCAACAGACAAGCAAGATTTATTTACGTGAGAAGTGAAAGCATACAGGAAGGAGTGCAGGCAAAGCCAGCAGAGTTGTAATCAACATGGCTTAGGGGCTGTCTTTTTATACCATTTGGAGGCATAGGGGCTGTGGGCCTTAATCAGACATTCAAATTCGTGGAGTTTGGAGTACCACCTACTTCCTTGCCCTTTGAAATCAGAAGTGTCATGCTGTCAGGTGTGTGATGGGAACAGGAGTGTCACCCATGGTAATGTTAGTGACCCTGTGTTGAGCTGAAGATCATCATGGGGGCACAGCCTGCAGCCATATTGAGTATTTCTAGCTGGCACTGGTTCTAAGTTGCAACACTGCAGAACCTGCATTCCTCCGCTACACAGAAGGGGTGGGAAGCTGTGCATGGAAAGGGGATTTGAGTGGTGCAGGGGCAGGCGGTTTGATAAGTGTGGGCCAGATTGTCACAAGGGCTGGGGTTGGCAGACCTCAGTTCCTCTCTGCTCTTGCTACTTCCCTGCCTACATCAAGATGATCATAAATGTTAAACATTAAAGGATTATTCTTTATAGAAAAAATAAATCCAAGTTGTACATTTAATTGTGGAGGCTGAAGGGCCAGGCATTAAGCCTTGGTATTCATAGTCCCCTCCTGACCTTGGGATCGAATGAGCAATTAATGTGGGAGTCCTAGGGATGAGACTGAGCAAGAGAACGTGATTTTCACGTTCAGTGAAATAAAGCAAAGCCCTGAGTAGAAGAACATTTGCCTGTCCCCCAGGTAGAACTACAGTACCTGTCTCTTTTAGATGAACGGAGAAGACAGTAGAATCTATCTCCCTAGTGATAACATGGACCTGAAATACAGAAAGATAAAAGAAAGGCACAGACAGACTGATGGGGGAAGACACAAAGAAGTGTGTGTTAAAAAGTAAAGAAAAAGAGACAAAAGCGATGTGGAGACAATCGGAGAGAGAAAGAGATGAGAAACAAACACAGGAAGATTGTCAGACAGACAGACAGATGGAAATGGAGGTGTAAATAGATAAATACGTGGATATAAAGACAGAAGGAGAGAGACAGGAACACAGAGTACAGAGAAAGCTGTGAGGGAAAGGGAACAGAGGATGGGGTGGGCTTTTGGTGCAGCCATAAAGTCACTGTTTGGGACACAGTGCCTGGTTCAAGTCCCAGCTACTCCACTTCCCATCCAGCTTCCTGCTAATGCACACCCTGGGAGGCAGCAGATGATGGCTCAAGCACTTGGATCCCCGCCACCCACGAGGGAGACCTGATGCAGCTCCAGGCTCCTGGCTTGGATGTGGCCCCGTGCCAACTGTTACAGGCATTTGGGGTGTGACTCAGTAGATGGAAGATTCATGTCTATCTGTCCACCTTTCAAATAAAATAAAAAGAAAGCTTTTAAAAAGAGGAAGAAATGGCTAAAGGGAGGAGCAGAAAGAGGAAGAGAGAAACAGAAGAGAGCGAATCATTCACAGAGGGAGAGCAGGACACATGGGATCCAAGAAATCAGCACACTAGAAGCACGGAAGGAAGACATGGGGATGGTGGAGAGAGAGAGAATGATTTGATTGGACGTTGAGTATCTTCCTCTACCAGATCCACTGTTCAGGCCTGCGGTGAGATGGGTGAGCATCACAGGGACCGGAAGTGTCCCTCTCCACTTTTGCCTCCTGGTGAGGGAAGTGGGACTTCCTTGCCATCTGCGGGTGTATGCACAGTAGAGTTAACACAGGAAAGTAGGTGGCGAAGCCAGCTTTAACTCCATTATGCGAAACTTTGCAGCTGTAACACTCCCCTGCATCTTGAGAGGAATCTGAACATGAAGCCGTTGTAGAGGGTAGGTAGGTGACCCCGGTTTTTGAGCTCAGGTCCTTGGATCCAATAGGGCTCGATGAAGCACCTGCATCCCCCTTAGTAAACGGTGTCCACATAAGTTCCCAGTGGGTGGATGCACGGAGCTGCCACGTGGGACCACTGAGTGGTAGAGCCACTAGCAGATGCTAAAATGAGCTTGGTTTAGGGAGAAGAAAGTCTTCACAGTGGTGATCCAGCAATACAATCCCCAGAGTGTTTGCTTAAAAAAAAAAAAAAACCTCCAATAATTTTTCTGGTAATAATCGTATAAATGAGTTTGATTAGTTTCAAATGGTTTATGTTTCGTTTTCCATTTGCTTCTTCCTAGACTTTTCTGGTACAGAGTGTGAAGACTCTGAGCTGGTCTCTCATCTGATGCCTGGGACTGAGAGCAGATCTGCTGTCTCCCCATTTGCTTGCCTGTCCAATATCACGGATCAGGATTTGTTTGGTGTTCACGTGACAAATGACGTAAGTCCGTTTTGTTGTGACAATTTCTTTCATTCTGTTTATTCATCGATGAGAAATAGCCTTTATCTGATTAGAACACTAGGTCAGTGTCTCATGTCTGAATAGTGAGGCTTCCCAGTGGAGTGGGAAAATACTTTTAAAATAAAAAACACCAGGAAAACAGGAAGGTTTCTCAGTCACCATGGCATTAGTCAGCTTTTCGATACTACAGTGAAATACCAGAGGCAACTCATTCTGTTAAGGAAAAAAGTGTGTTTAGCTCACAGTTTTGGAGGTTCAAGTCTGGGGACCCTGGTGCAGACCCTGGTGAGGTTCTGTACTGTGTGTGCAGGAAAGATCACGTGGTGAGCCAGGAAGCAGAGAGCCTGGGCCCGAGCTCAGGTGTTTGGAACAACCAGCATCACCTGAAGGCCTGCCACTCAGCCCCACCTCCTAAAGGTTTCACCTCCTCCTAATGCCACCACCTTAGGGAACAAGCTTCTACCACGGGGGCCTTTCGGGGACATGCAACATCCAAAGCCATATCCAGACCACAGCAGCTGTATGCACTGCCTCATAAGCCCCTGCTACTCCAGGTGTGAACCAAGGAGACCTGTGCCGTCCATGTCACCTGCTAGCAGTGCAGTCTCGGGAGCCGTCTCTGGGTGTTAAGTCCAGAGTGCACACTGGAATTAGATCCTGCTGTTAGTCATTCAAGGGCAACGTGTTTTGTTTCTTCTTCTTCTTCTTCTTTTTTTATTTTTTTGATGTCTGAACGCATAGAGTGGTGTGTGGTGCAGCATGGAGATGTGAATGGTTCATCATGAGCCAAAGAGGTCACGGCCTCTCCTGTTTGTGGCGTGATCAGATTCCCAGTCCGGGCTGTCCCTGGACAGTTTATTCAGGTAGCAAGTTGACAGGAAATGAGCCCTGATGACTGGGACTGTGTCACTTGCCATGGTCATTGTGTCCTGGAAAGCAGTATAAGAACAGATATTGTGGAGTGAGGGGAAGAACAACACTATCACTGTGTGTTGTTGCCAAGATAAAATTTGGACATTCAGAAATATTTTCTTCAGGGAGAATTAATCTAAGAAATATTTGTAATATGTTTCTGAAGTTGTTAAAAGTGGCCATGTAAATTCTTTTACTTATAGAAAGGCAGAGTTACAGAAAGAGAGAAAGAGAAAGAGAGAGAGAGAGAGAGAGAGAGAGAGAGAGAGGCAGAGAGAGAGATCTCCCATTTGCTGATTACTCCCCAAATGGCCGAAATCGCTGGGGCTGGGCCAGGCCAAAGCCAGGAGCCCAGAGCCTTTCCCAGGTCTCCCATGTGCGTGCAGGGGCCCAAGCACTTGGACTATCCTCCACCACCTTCCCAGGCACTCTAGCAGGGAGCTGGTTTGGAAGTGGAGCAACTGGACCGCGAACAGGTGCCCATATTGGATGCAGGCACTGAAAGCAGTGGCCCAACCTGCTATACCACAACAAAGGCCTGACCATGTAAAATTAATTCTAAATAAATTGGAGCCATCATTTCCATGCTTTCAAAAACAGTTTTGATATTTTAAGTGCTTATTTTATCTGGCCAGTCATATTATAGTTTTGGGAAATTTGGTACACTGTTTACATGTCTGATACTAGTACTAAACATGTATTGAGTAATTGTTTTATTTTTAATGATTTATTTATTTATCTGTAAGGCAGAGTGACAGTGGGGTGGGGTGAGAGATGCTGGCTTATTCTCCAAAAGGCCACAGAAGCTGGGGATGGGCCAGTCAATAGCCAGGAGCCAGGATTCTCTTCTGTGTCTCCCATGTGGTTGCAGGGCCCCAAGCACTTGGGCCATCCTCCACTGCTTTCCCAGGGCACATCAGCAGGGATCTGGATGGGAAGCAGAGCAGGTGGTCTAGAAAAAGCACTTCAATGTGGTAAGCCTCATTGCAGGTGAGACTTAACCTGCTGTACAATGCTGCCTCCTGGGTTATTGTTTTAATTAGCTACTTACAATGAACCATGGTGACCAAATTTTATAATAGATTAAAGCTCACTTTAAGAGAAAAATGTGAGTAACCTGAGGCCTCTGTGTACCCTCAGGCTATATTACGCACACTCAATGTGGATGTAAGCAATATTCCTCTCCTTTGCTTGAACAAATGGGATCAAAGTGGCCGGAAGTATTTTTTGAATGCCTATGCACTGGACTTCTACAAGCATGGTTCCCTGTCCACACTGGCTTCAGACAACTGGTATGACTGCTCCTACTTTAACATCCTCCAGATACGTCTGTGTGTTTGTGTAATGGAGGTTAAGGGGGCTGATGCATTGCTATGGTTTCTGTGGCATTAATTTTAAGATGCAGTGTTTAAGAAGGGTAATGAAGAGGCAGTTTGTTTTGAACAATTACAAGTTTTTTTTTTCCCTAGGATGAAGTCCACATGATATAAAATTAACCATTCTTAAGTGAGTAGTGCTTTAGGTATACTCACAGCATTGTGCAAGCACTGCTGCTATCTAGTGACAAAACGTGTTCATACTCCAAGGGACAGTCCCTGACCTCCGAGGAATAGTTCCTGTCCTCTCTCTGACACTGCCAGTCTGCCCTCTGGCTCCGTGGGTTTGCCTTGGTCTGGGTGTTTACTATGAAGGGAATCGCGTGGCTATGTAACCTTGTGTGTCTGGCTTCTTTCGCTGTAATACTCCAGTGCCCATGCTGGTGCAGGTTTCAGTACTTTGGTCCGTTGTAGGGAGGGGTCTTCCAAATGTTCTTGGCAAATGCATATTATGAAAAGAATGCCTGCCTGGATTTCAAAATATTTTTTGAATGAAAGTAAACGTTTTGTTTTATTTCATTTTTTTTTCCCCGAACACTTTATATTTGTCTTTTATTTGAGAGGCAGAGAGAAGAGACAGAGGGGGATCTTTCATTCACTGATGTACTCCTCAAATGCCAAATATGGCCATGGCAGGGAACTTAGTCCAGGTCTCTCATGTGGGTGGCAGGGACCCCGTAACTTGAGCCATTACCGGTGCCTCCCAGGGTGCACATCAGCAGACAACAGGAATCAGGAATCAGCCAGAACTCGAACCCAGGCACTCTGAGCTGGGATGAGACCATCCCAGGCAGCATTTTCGCTGCTGTGCCAGATGCGTATCACTTTGTTTTATTTTTGCACAGACTTCTTGAAGTGTCCTTGTATGTACATACACAATTCTTTTATGTAGTTGAACATTTGGGTTGTTTCCACCTTTTGGCAATTGTGAACACTGGTGCTATGAACATGCATGCACACGTATTGCTTTGAGTTCCTGTTCTCAATTCTTTTGGATCTGTATGTAGGAATAGAATTGCTGAATCATATTACCTTTCTCTCTGTCTCTCTCTCTCACTATCCACTCTGCCTGTCCAAAAAAAAAAAAAAAAAAGAATTGCTGAGTCATATGCTAACTCAATGTGTACCATTTTGAGAGACTGAAAATTGTTTTCCACAAAAGCAAACCAGGTTCCATGAAAATAAATACTACACCAGCAATGTACAAGGATTTAAATTTCTCCACCATCTACCATGCTTGTTATTTCATTTTTTCCCCTTTATTATAACCATGGTGGTAGGCATCAAGGGGTTTCTCATGGTTCTGATCTAAATTTTCCTAAATACTAACAATGCTGAGCATGTGTTCATACACTTGCATGTCATTTGTACCATGGTGTTAAAATTATCCCCTGTGTTAACGTTCTCCAGAGAAAGAGTATCTGTCTATCATGTCCCTTTGTATCTATCATCCATCTATCATATAATTTTTTATTTAAGGAGTTGGCTCAAATGATTATGGAGACTACGAAGACCCACAGTCTTCCACCTGTAAGCCAGAGACCCAGGGAAGTCAGTGCTATAAATTCTAGCTTGAGTCCCAAAGCCTGAGAACCATGAACACTGATAGTTCAGGTTCTAGCTCAAGAGCGGATCAGCGTCTCAGGCAGTCAGGCCGAGAGAGAACGCATTCTGCCTTCCTCTGCCTTTTTGTTCTGTTGAGACATCATAATGGAGTATTGACAACCGACGAGGAAAAGCTGGAAGAAAGTTTCTTTGAGAATAAAGAGCATACTAAAGCAGTGTGTGCTGGGGGAATTAAAACATGACGACGACCATGGTGACAAGGACAACAACATGTACAAGCCTAAGGCAGAAGGTTTGCTCAGGGAAAGCGTGAGATAAGCCTACACTTTCACCTCTCGCAGGTCTCTAGGAACAGTGCAAGAAGGGAGTCAATTTAAGACAAAGATCAAAAACGGAACCAGACAGACGCAGCAGGTTGTTAGATTGCCTTGCCGTGTTCTCAAGGAGTGCCTGCTGCTCCTCTCTCACTGAGTGCCAGATCAGGCTCTGCAAGGACAAGTGCCTCACCCTCCTTCAGGCGGCCCCTGGACAGCTCAGAACTGACAGGGCGGCTCCGCTGCCCCCGCGACTGGAGAACAAGGGCCCACGCAGCGAGCATGGGCTGCTGTCTTCAGCAGTGCCCCTGAGCTCAAGGGGAGGACAGAGGAGGGGAAGTGAAGATGTCACAGTTTTCCCGCCTTTTTCTTGATTCAGAGTTAAGCCTTTGTTTCCCAGAGTTTGATAAAGCTGACTGATGGTTTTTGCCTGCTCTCTCTCTATTTTATGCTTTTGCTAGGGGATGTGTCCTTACAGCAGCCCACTCTGTCTCTCACTGACTCTCCCATGCTGGACACTGTAATATTAATTCTGGTAATATCAATGCGCTAATATATGAGAGCAGGAAAGTTGTGTCTCTTTTTTTAGCCAAATGATGAGCCTGTTTACCAGGCTACCTGGAGCTGAACTCAGAAGCAAAGCACTGGCCCTGCCGGGGGTAAGCCAGAGACTGCAGCGCTCCCAGAGCTGCGTTGACCGTGTCTCTGGACAGGTCGACAGTGCAGCGTCTGTGGATTACTCCCCCTGCTTCAGGGGGGAGCACACCAGAGCCCACTTCATTCCTTCACGTGTCATTTTACTCTTGTTTATCTGTAGGTTGAACATGGGCGATGCTTTTCACTTAATCAGAGACTTCACACTGACCATTCAGTCCATCAGGTACCGTACACTTCTCAGTGTTGGAAGCCCATAGAACCAGTTAAACGTCTCTAGGCGTGGTTCACAGTGCTAATAAACACTGTGTGTTTTTACACAGAATTTCACTAAGTGAGCTGTGCGGTGATGAGGATGACAATGTTGTGTTAGCACTTCAACAACTGAGTGATGCCTTCAGTAAGAAACTTTGGAAACGAAGATGACGCCGTCTGTGTTAAACCGGGCCCTGGGACCTTCCTGGAAGATGAAGACGGCTAAGAACTCCCTGCGCCTTAGCGCTTCAGGAAGCAGGCTTGCAAATGGCTGTGCAGGAACCACCCTTTCCCATAAGACTCTGATAAGACACCCAGCATTCCCTCGCTTCCCTGTGCCAATGCTTGATTCTCCCTCCAAATTCCCATTCATGTCTCCCAAATAAAGCCAGCTGATGTGTTTTCTTCCCTAAGCAATCTGGACGTAATAGCAGTTACCTTGACCTGCTCCTGCTTGACCTTGACCTGCTCCAACTTTACTCAGGATTCTTCCCTCCTCACAGGGGTCCTGAACCGTGGCCCACACTCAGACTAAGCCCCGCTGAGTGGCCTCTCCTTAAACAGCTCCCCAGTGACATCTCAGATGCTTGTCCCCGAGCAGCTGTCCTTGCACACATCAACTGTGACTTGTAATGTCAGCCCAGGATGTTCCCTGAGCCACTGTTCACCTCACTCTCCCACAGCTGATTCTTTCTAGAAGTAAAATACGCTGCCTAGCTAAAGTATAGGTTGCATAATTATTGAAAGACATCATTGCAAAGAAAGTTTTTTTTTTTAAACACCTGAATTCTCAACAGAAACTAACATTTTCCTTCTATGAGAATTTTAGTATGCAAAAGTAATATATATGCTAAATAGCTCAAACAGTTACTATTTTCAAATTATTTTAATTGTACTTACTTGTGGGATGCAGTGTGAGAATTTGATAGATGTATGCAATTACTATTTTGGCCTTGAAATGTTCAGATCATGAGACTTTAAAACTAGAAGTCAAGCTTGATTTAAAATTATGTGATAACCTAGCCCTTAGAAGGGAGTTGGAATCTTGACATTGACTAATTATTGTTCCAATTATTGATCTAATGATTGTTGAGAGTTCATATTGTACCCAAGTCCTGTAATGTGAGTGCTCCATTTCATTCCTCCTATCAGACACTTAGGCTCTGGGTACGTTCCCCCATCCTCCCCAAGACCAGCAGGAGCAAACACACAGGGACTGGACCATATGCTGTTGAAAAAGTCCCATGTGGGATAAACACAGGTAGAACCCTCACCAGGCCATCTGGCTGGATTGCCTTGCTCAGCCTCACCCACCACTGCTCCCTACTGCCCTGGTGTGTTGTCTGCTCTGGCTGAGCCCGGGAGTCTTCTGAGCTAAACTCACCTGTCCTTGCCTCTGCTTTCCTTCCTGGCTGGACTGTAGCATCAGCTTGTGTTCTCTCCTAAATCTGAGCTGAGTGTATTGCTGACCTGCTGAATTGTGGGATACAGAGGGAATCGGGCTTTACTGATGGCACAAAGCATTCGAGAGTACCCTGAAATCTTTGGTGCCATCTGAAGAAGTGAAGACAAAAACGTGGAGCAATGGATTTCCTCACATTGCTTGGGCAACTGATTGGCATAACACTTGGTGGTTAAGATGCCTGGTGCTGTGGCATAGCAGGTAAAGCTGCTGCCTGCAGTGCCAGCATCCCATATGGACACTGGTTCAAGTTCTGGCTACTCCACTTCCAATCCAGCTCTCTGCTATGGCCTGGGAAAGCCGTGGAAGATGGCTCAGGTCCTTGGGTGCCTGTACCTGCGTGGAGACCTGGAAAAAGCTCCTGGCTCCTGGCTTTGGATCAGCGCAGCTCCGGCTATTGTGGCCAATTGGGGAGTGAACCAGCGGATGGAAGACCTCTCCTTCCCTCTCTCTCTCTGCCTCTCCTTTCTCTGTATAACTCTGACTTCCAAATAAATAAATACATCTTTAAAAGAACAAAAGCCTGTGTCTCACATGGTAGTGCTTTTGTTCAGTGCCTGGCTCTGGCTCCTGATTCCAGCTTCCTGCTAATGTGGACCCTTGGTGGTGGGGGTGTGGGTGGTTGGCGATTGCTTAAGTAGTTAGATCTCTGCCATTCACATGGGAGAACCAAATTTGGTTCCTGTCTCTTGGTTTTTGTCATAGATGGGAGGTCTCAGCCTGTCACTTTCTCTGCTTCTCAAAATAAAAATTAGCTAGAGATAAGTTGTGTTTAATAGAGTGTTGTCAAATATGCATATCTTATTAGGACATCTAAGTCTCTGGTGAACTTGATATGCATACGCCTGGCTGCATTTTGCTGCTTTATATGCATTTTATTTTAAAGACTGCCATAGGAGTTCACTTGAGCTTTATTGTATTTTTACAGCAGTTTGAAAATTCCTCTAAAGAGCATGATCACACAATGCATTTTCCTTGCTGTCCAAAAATGCACTAAGGATGATCTTGAGTAGATTCCTTGTCGTGGGGTACAGATAATTCTCATTTAAATAAAACCCACTCTGGGGCCGGTACAGTGGATTAAGCTGCCACCTGTGACATTAGCATCCCATAAGAACACCCAGCTGCTCTACCTCTGATCCAGTTCCCTGCCAGTATGCCTGGGAAAGCAGACAAAGATGGTTCAAGTGCTTGGGTCCTTGTTCCCACATGGGAGACTTGGATGGAGTTCTGGGTTCCTGGCTGCTTGTGGCCATTTGGGTAGTGAACCACCAGATGGAGGATCTCTTTCATTCTCTATCTCTCCCTCTCTGTAACTCTGCCTTTCAAATGATTAAGTCTTGAAGAAAAACCAAAAAACCCTATTCCATGGCAATATTGTTATTATTCCATAATGTACAAATTAATTCTTTGATGATTAAATAACAGGTGCAAATCCTTGATCATAGATTTTCATTCATAGATTTTGGAATAATTTTAAAGACAGAAGAGAAAATCTGATCTTGTAGTTTGGTGGTGGTGTGAGTGACAACTCATGTGTCACACTCTGCTCTGATGTGTCTGTGAAGAGTGCCCGGTGCTCCCCGTCCTCCCCTCCATGTCAGCAGTCCTCCGTGTCACCAGCACAGATGGCCAGCAGTGCCTTCTTATAGTGCCCTGAAGCAAAGTGCTGAAAAGGAAAGAAAAAAAAAATACAACGTATATGAAATAAAATTGTCAGAGAAACACAGTGTTTCTGAAGTGCAAAATTAGCCTTCCCAAAATTATTCACTTTTTTTTTTCATCTAAAGATTTAATGTTTCTGAGAATGGTTCCCAGTGAAAGCCATTGAAACATAATGCTGTGGGGATAGTCAGCAGTGTGTGGGTGACAGTGCGTTGATTGACGTCTGCTTAGAGCAACAATGACTGCAGTAGAATTCAATCTCCTCAGCTGTAGAAAGAGCTGTCTTACATTATTATTAGTATAGATGAGGGTGGAGCCTGGGGAAAATTGTTGCTACATCTCCAAAGATTTAAAAATGCTCATATTCATGAATGCAGTAATCCTATCTCAGGAGATAGATTTGAAATTATTATTAGTTATGCTATGTATAATAGTGAAAAACTGAAAAGTGGTGTAAAATCATGTGAGGTAGCTTATGTATGTTACAGTTTATAGAGTGGGATACCATGATTCAGTAGAAATATTCCTTTCATTAACAAGACATATCACTAGTTATTTATTTTTAAAAGATAACCCAAAGCAGCCATCTATTCGGGTTGCTATAACAAAATACCATCAAACTGGGATCTTATAAATGACAAGAACTTATTTCTCTTGGATCTGGGTGCTGGGATGGCCAAGATCAAGTTGCTGGCAGATCTGGTGTCTACCCAGGATCCGTGCTCATATGGACAGCTGCCTTCTCACTCTAACCTCATGTGGTGAAGGGGACAGGGGGCTCCCTCACCCCCTTCTATGAAGACATTAATCCCATACAGAGGATTAGGAGACTAGGATTTCCCCATCTGAACTTTGTGGGGTCCTCCAACATTCAGACCATAGCAGCACCTACAACAAAATTTTATTCTGCCGTGGAGAATTAGTGCAGTTTTTATTTTACTTTTTATGGTCTTCTGTAGTTTCTAAATTTCTCTAATCAATGATAGTAATAAATAAATATGATAAAAATTTATCTTTGAGAAAATTAGCTATCGTATTACTGTTCTCTTGCACAGTGTTGTCATGCAATTCTCACTCACTGCTTTGAATGCATCCTGAAGTTGCACTAAGTATGTGAACTCTTAGCAGACTGAGGTGGCTGAGACTCATTATGCTAAGCAGCTAAGACCTAGCCATTCATGTAGAGAAGGAGTTCTGACCTGCATTGCTCCATGGGAAATGTTTAGCGTCCCAAGCGAGTTGAAGGTTTCGGAGGTTTTAGAGGTGGATGTAAGGAGAGCTTTAGCAAAGATAAAGGAATTGGATTCCCTTAACTGCTCCACCAACTTCTTGGAGTCCACTTGGGGTGCAAAGGGCCTGCAAAGTCTTCTGGATTTATGATCTCTGGGTCTTTGGGTTGCTGAATTGATTCTGGATCACTCTTCCAATAAACTAAAGAACTGTTTCTAGCAGTTGAAAATTTCCATTGAAAACACATGAACAAGGATACTGCCCTTAGCTCTGTGCAAATGCAAACTATGACATGTTCTCAGTGCCCCACTGCCAGCATCTTTAGAATTAATTTGAACAAGAGGCCAAGGAGTGTTTATTTTTCACTGGGTCCTAAAAATTACATAGCTGATCTTACATATTCTGATAGCTTTATCAAAACCCACAGTAGAGGTTAGAGGTATTGGGATGAAGAGCTGACTTGTTTCCTTCTGATGTGTAGCGTGTTCTACAACCAGTAGTGCCAAACTTCACAGTGGCCAGTTGATAGCGTCTGGCTGGCTGCTTGCTTTCCACGGCTTGTGAGAGCCCAGCTGGACTGGTTTTAGAATCTCTTCACCATTAATATGATCTTGCTGCAAAAATGTGTTTTTCCTCATCCTGATCACACTTGAGAATTTAGCTCATAAGGTGCAATTCTAGGGCATGGATGTTTTATTTGGTTACATCTGTGATTTACCTTAAGACTAAGAGGAGTCAGCTCTGTCAATTCAGGTGAAGGGGCTGTCTGCGGCTGCACCTGTTGTACTCAAAGGCAACAGTAGTAGTTGCTCGAGTAGTAACCCAGATTGCCCCTATTAGGACTCTACCAAGAAAGTATTCAAATTAAAGCATTTATCACAGTTTCAGAAACGATGAGAAGGGGGTCACATTAATTACACGTAGGAGACTTACTCTGATATCATGAAACAGGGATTTCCCGTATCTCTCTTTGTACCGTGTTCTTATGGTCATCAAGTCTATTTCACTTCTAGCAATGAGGATCCTGATTACGGTTTTATTATGGAAACCAAAGTCCTGAAAGATACAGAAGAGGGGGGAGGTGGGTTGAGGAAATCGTACTTGAGCATCAATCAGTCCAAAAGAGATTGAGCCCTTGGCTGGAGCGATTGCTGTTCTCCTAGTCCTCAAATGCAGGCACTGCTGTCCCATCCCATGGTGCTCAGCCTGACCCCGAGAGCTGCCTCTGTGACTTCTGCCCACTTCAAGCACACTTAGGGTGAGTTACTCTGTTCCACCTGACATCTCGCCTGCCCTGGATCATGGCCTTGACTCTGACCCCTGTCCTTTCTCCCCGACTCTGCAGTAGTTTCTCCCTTTTCCATCCTAGCCAACCTTCATATTGTCTCTGTCACATTTCATGCTGTAAATGGCAAATCTCATTATGCATTCTTTCTAGGTAAATATCCTGGGGAGGAGGGATTCTAACCTTTATTAGTAGAGCATGGATATAAGACAGCAATTACATTGTCATTCTGTAATCTGGTGATTGTTGAAAAATTGTAAAAATAAGAGCCCCAGGTACTTGAAGTACTTTCTGATTTGAATACCCCAGAATACAAGATCAATGGCCACGTACTTCTCACAGATATAATACTGCTTGACAAACGGTTCCAACTCTTTTCAAATGGGGGAATGGTGATCTCTAGTGGCCAGCAAGCATAATGCAATTTTTGATAATTGGGATAATAGATCTCACAATTTGAGGTGATTAAATGAATGATCCAACCAAATTCCCAAATGTAGATTGTAGGTCATTAACTTAGAGTGCCCTGGGGAGAACACAGAAAGATGCTTTGGTGTGTGAATGGGGAAATGGTCTTCTTGACAAATATTTGGCATCTGAGGTCCTCATATATCAGACATTTGATTACCTGACTATGCAGCCCCCCCCCCCCAACCATTTGTGAGCACACACACACCTTCCTTGTTCCCATACAACATATGGACATAAAGGATACTTAGAATAAGTAGCTCTGAATTTAGGCATCAGTGGGATCAGGGTAACTTAGATGATTTTCCATGGTCATTGACTAGTGAAGCTTTCTCTGTTGTTGCAGTGGTTAGCTCTTTGGAGCAAAGACTTGATGAATCATCCCATAGCTTTGCCCAACACGCTGCTCTACTTCAAATACAACTTTAATCAAATCAATCTTTTCTCCTTGGAAGGGTTACTTCCTTTCTATAACTGGAACTTACTTGGGTTCTTGTGCGTAAATAAATACTCAACTCAGAAGATGCATAATAAAGTACCCTTGACTATAAGTATTTTCTTGGCATGCTGGCTGCATTTAAGAAGTTGGTGTGTAAAATTTACTTTGAAGATAAAACTACTAAAATTACTGTGTCATTAAATTTTTTTTAAGTTTTCAAGGTTTTCTCTCTTTCTCTACACACAGGCACACACACAGATGCATATGCAATCTTCAAATATATTTCACGCACATTATGGATAAAGTGTACACAAGAGGGCTTCAGAAAGTTTATGGAAAAATTGAATTAAAAATTAAGTTTATTTTGGTGCAAAAATGTTTAAAATTTATGTGTAGTTTTGTTTTTATAGTATGAATTTTATATTCTTTTTTTTTTTTTTTGACAAGCAGAGTGGATAGTGAGAGAGAGAGAGACAGAGAGAAAGGTCTTCCTTTTTGCCGTTGGTTCACCCTCCAATGGCCGCTGCGGCCTGCACATCATGCTGATCTGAAGCCAGGAGTCAGGTGCTTATCCTGGAGGGCCCAAGGACTTGGGCCATCCTCCACTGCCTTCCCAGGCCATAGCAGAGAGCTGGCCTGGAAGAGGGGCAACCGGGATAGAATCCGGCGCCCCAACCAGAACTAGAACCCGGTGTGCTGGCGCCACAAGGTGGAGGATTAGCCTGTTAAGCCACGGCGCCGGCCTGAATTTTATATTCTTAAAGACTGCATAAATGCATGGATTTCAAAATTTGGGCACCAAAACAAATTTATCTTTTAAATCCATTTCCATGAACTTTTTGAAGTCCCCTCATATTATCTGGTGTACCTGTTTGTTTCCCTAAACACAAATGCTCCAAAGAATGTGATTGTCATAATAAAATGTGAAAACAATCTCAATTGTAAATAGCTTAGAATTTATCACTGTCTAGCCATTTCTTTAAGTATATTTGGAAAACAACACCTCATGTTTAAAAATAACCATTGGCATTATTTGTGTTTTTAAACTTCAGGAAAGTAGCAATTCCTTGCCAAGAGTGTAATTTTTTGACATGTTCTTCTTGGTGCCACATATTTTGTGTTTGCGTAAGATGATGTGGGGTCTTTGGAAATAAAAAGCATTTGAATTTGCCAGTCTCTGTGGCTGCTGAGACTCCAAAGGACATGGGGGACAAGGACCACAAAGAACCACACTTCTTAGGTACCTAAATCTATACAGAGAGCAGAGCACTACTTTTCTTTGATGAGTCTTATTTCTGTTGCATAACATGATTTTTTTCCCCACTTGGACATATATTTTTTTTACCTGTTTACATACAAGTTCAAGAATGGAAATCAATATTTAAATAATCGAGATAAAAATAGCTATTGGAGAAAACAGATTCCATTTCTGAAGAAATTTTGAAAACGTGTGGGTCTTACGTACATGGATGGCACCGTGCAGTCGATAAGCAAAGTAGGCTGGTTTATCTCGAACACAGAGCACTAGGAGAAATCAGAATGAAAAGGAGGAGTGCTGGGTGTGACAACGTTTGAGAAACAATGAGATGCTTTTTTCTTGCTGTTACAATCCTCGTGTTGAATGGTGATTTCAACACATAGAGTAATGATCACACTTGTGGCAGTTTATGACACCAAGATGAGATCATTCTTGTCATCTCTAGACAGAATTAGGGCTGGGAAGTAATGCAGGAATGGCTCATGTCTGCCTGTCTGGGATAACAACTTTGTCAAGATCCCCAAAGTGATTCTTTCTCTTCTACAAGCACTCCATGCTTAGCACTACTCAGACCTGCAGGTATCTACCGATTTCAGGAACAAGGCTGATCTTGAACACTGTTTAAGATTGCAACTATTCAGACAAGATGCCCTAGAGAGAACACTTGTCCAGCAATGAACCAACAGCAATGAACTCATGTCAACTCCTGCCTTGGGTCTCCAAGAATAAAGAACTTTGTATCCAAGTCCTTGCATAAATTTCTTCCTTTCTTCCCTTTGCCTAGACCTCCTTGAACCCTCCCATAGTTTACTAAAACACTCATATCCCCTTCACAATGCTCTGTCATTGTCAAATACATGTCTTTCTTTACTCTTTGGAGACTCTATTCTCTGATTGTCATTTAGACTGATACACCACAACTCTTAGAAAACATATGAAGCAGCAATGTTGTAATGATTCATTCAGAATTTCATTTAATCTCTATCTTGCTCTTGAAACTCTGTTGGTTCCTGGTAAAGCAGTTTGTCATCTTTGAAAAGGAACTAAGTAGGGCTTCCAAAAGGCCCAGTTTATCAGCATTGTTACTGAAGCTTTGCTATTGTGGGATTCACCAAGACATAGCCCCCATGCAGTTCGTTCATCTTCCCAAATGCTACCTTTAGTCCCTGATAGATTTGTGGATAGATCTGAAGTCACTTAAGCAGAACGTGTAAGGGCCATAACTAGTCTAGGCCAGTTTTAGGAGTCACCCACTCAAAACTGCCATAGCATTAGAACAGCCTAGAGCCTTGGTCAACAACTATCCTGGATGGAATCCAGTTGATGACTGTAGCACTCAACAGAGTAAGTGGATGAACCCGTGACTGAGTGATTAATGTGTGAGAGGTTATGACATAGAATAACTGTAGAATAAGAGCATCTCAACAACATTTTTTCTGTCGTTCAAGTAATTGCTTTAGGTTGTGAACCCACATCTTCCTTCCTCTCCTGAACAGTGAACTCAGTAATCGCCCTTGAGTCCCTTCTGGAATGTGAGCTCCTTGAAGGACGAGGACTTTCGCTGTTTCTGTTGATGCTTTCCTCTTCCGTCTGCAGTGCCTACATCAAAGGTCAGTAGTGTTCACTGAGTGAGTTAATGACTCAAGTTAAGATGTTTTATGGTGTTTCTGATACCCACTGCGGCCTCTCTCATGTCTGTGCTTTGTGCCAATGATCTACATTGGAAAGAATGCTGGCAAGGTTCAGATGACGTGAGCTCTCCTTGTAACTTTGTCGCTCGTTAGCTGATAGACTTTGGAAAAGTCACTTAACCTCCTTTGGCCTTGTTTGTAAATGGCGGGGTTTTGATGTGATGTATGGTTACTAGATTTTGTTGAGAATTTTCTAGAACATATGTACCTTATTGTCAGAAAAATACAAAGATGTAAGCAGTCATATACTCTTTCAGGGGTTTTGTAAACTCCACAAGACCATTTTCATAGAAACTTAAATTAAAACGCCTTTACTAGATAAACTAGGAGAATACTATTCTCACTCTGCTCCATGTTCATGCAGGTATATGCTATTCTATGCATAGAAAATCAAAATGCTCATTGATTTTGCTCATATCCAAGTAATTCCTGCGTACCTACTATGGGGATATTTCACAATGACCTGTCTTTTATAGTCATTGAACTATATGCTGTCAAGTCACAACCCAGGACAAGAAAAGCAAGGGTGACTTATGGTTGATTTTGTAGATAACTACCACTGTTTCTCTCTGTGGAAGGTAGTGTTTTTCTACCTAGGAAGCAGAGGGAAGTGTGCAGAAATCACGACTAAATAACAACTCAGTAAATCTCTTTTAGGTAGGATTTACTCTTTTTTTTTTTTTTTTTGGATTTACTCTTAAACTTTTTGGAGAAGGTGACCAACTCTTCTCCACCTCCCTACCAACCCAAACAAAAAACTAAAACCCCTTTTCTTCTTGGAGGAAAAGAAGCCACGTGGCTGGCCTTGATCTGCTCTTGAACAAGGGATCAGGAATCAGAAAATGTGACATGGATTTGACAGTGTGAGAACCATTCCTGAGAGACAGCATCCGAGAGTGCTGTGTTTGTTAGTCAGAAAGTTGACACAGATGTTGGGAAGAGCACTCAGTTCTTCAGTAAAGTCATCAGCTTGGCCGTATAGTACATTCTGTCTCCTGATGTCCTTTCTCTATGTAGGGTTTATATCTCCTTTAAATAATTATTCAGTGGAGAACACCCAGGCCAGGCAAGAGCTCACTCATGCACCTGTAATTCACTCTGGCACACACAGGTCTGCTGAACCTCATATTTATGCTCACTCACCAATGGCAACCAGCAGCTGCTGGAAGTATCCGTCGTAACAATCATTGATGGCATCTACTATGTCTTGCCCAGAGATATTTTGAAATTCCTGGAAAACTTCAACAAATTGGTAGAATTCAAAGGAGTTTTTTTGTATCATAACAATTGCTAATTACTGTACATAATGAAGGTGAACATTTTATGTAAAGCAATGGACAGTACTGCTATTGGTTGTGTAAGTGGAATCAGCAAAGATCTTGGACTTCAAAGAGCTACTATTCTCTTCTGGGGAATGATCGCTACTTCTCGATCACTACTTCCTGGGGACTCACTGCTGATTTACATCGACAGGAGGCACATGTCTAGCTGTTATTTATGGGCCTTTTGTTTAGGACATACACTCAGCCGTACTTAGATCAATAGCAAACTTCTTCTAGAGCTTAGATATTAGAATAAATAAGTGTTAAAATTCTTTGAGTCGGGCCGGCGCTGTGGCGCAGTGAGTTAACACCCTGGTCTGAAGCACCAGCATCCCATATGGGCACCAGTTCTAGTCCCGGCTGCTCCTCCTCTGATCCAGCTCTCTGCTGTGGCCTGGGAAAGCAGTAGAAGATGGCCCAAGTCCTTGGGCCCCTGCACCCATGTGGGAGACCTGCAAGAAGCTCCTGGCTCCTGGCTTCAGATCAGTGCAGCTCCAGCCATTCGGCCAATTGGGGAGTGAACCATCAGATGGAAGACCTCTCTCTCTACCTCTCCTCTCTCTATGTAACTCTGCCTTTCAAATAAGTAAATAAGTCTTTAAAAAAATTCTTTGAGTGATGATTAAATTGTGATCATACAGTCTAGGAAGAGGTGCAGGTGTTCAGCCTAGCAGTTAAGATGCCATGTCTCATCCCAAATCAGAGTGCCTGGGGTTGATTCACAGCTCTACTCCCAATACCAGCTTCCTGATAATAAAAACTCTGGGAGGCAGCAGGTGATGGCTCATGTAATTGGGTTCCTGCCACTCAAGTTGGGAGACCTGGATTGAGTTACCAGCTCCCCACTCTGACCTTGGCCTAGTCATTGAGGATATTTGGGGAGTGAACCAATGGATGGGAGTTCTCTGTCTCTATGCCTATCAAGTAAAAGATAATATGTTAAAAAAGAATCTATGTGGGCTGGCGTTGTAGTGTAGCAGGTAAAGCTACTGCCTGTGATGCTGCCATCCCCTGTGGGCATCAGTCTGAGACCTGGCTGCTCCACTTCCACTGTCCCACTGCTAATGCATCTGGGAAAACAGTGAAAGGTGGCCCAAGTGCTTAGGCCTTTGCCACCCACTTCGGAGACCTGGAAGAAGCTCCTGGCCCCTGGCTTTGGCCTGGTCCAGTCCTGACCATTGTGGCCATTTAGGGAGTGAACCAGTGAATGGAAGCTCTCTCTTTTTGTATCTCTACCTCTCTCTCTATAATTCTGCCTTTCAAATAAATAAGTAAATCTTAAAACACAATCTATGAGGAGTTTTATGAAGACTATGAGATCTCTATTAGGGGCATAGGGTGGAGTTTACTCAGCCAATTTTGCTAAATTAAGCTTCCTATTTCAAGAACTTACTTACCTGGCTTTAACACAGGAAACTTTCAGTTTTCATTCATTCTTACAGCAAATTGGAAGTGAGGAAGTATCTTTCTACTATGATTTCTAATTAACATATAGAGTAGTAGGGAGTAGATCTCTCAAACTCTTATAGACTTTGGTGCTTTATGTAGAAAAAACCCAAAAATATTTTCCACTTTTAACATTTTAAAAACATATGTAAGTACTGTACATGTTTAAGTGGTACCATGTGATGGTTCATGGTGTTCAAATCAGGGTAAATATCTCTATCTCCTCAAACACTTATCATGGTGAAAACATTCAAAATCCTTTCTTCCAGCTTATTTTGCGAAAAATACAAAGGTCGTTATGTTATCTGTATTTGCCCTATTGGGCAGGAGAATTCAGAGCTGCCTGCTCCTATCCAGTGTAACTTAAGCACCTGTTAGCCAGCCTTTTCCCAGCCTCCCCCCTGCCTTCTCTCCCCAGCCTCTGGATTCTACTCTCAGCTTCTCTGAGGTCAACTTACAAAGTTGATGCTTTTGTTTCTAAGTAAGGGAATAAGGCACTGACATTTGGGGAAAGTCAGACTAATGTGAGCGTCCTTCTGAGGCCACTGAGACACTCCCGCTGCCACACAGATTGTGTCAGGAGCAGTGACCCTGGCTGTTACGGGCTCGCTGAACCATGCTCATCAGCCAGTTTTCAAGGAAACATACAGTGTAACTGACAGGAAATAGCTAATTTTTGGAGTAAGTTCTTCATCAAAAAACAGATATCAATTTTAAAAGGTTCAGTATTTGTAAGTTTATGCAATTTAGTAAACACAAAAAATAAAAGTATAGAGAACACTTTATTCCCTAGTAATGTCCTGAGGTGAAGCAAATCCATACCAACAGGATTCAAAATAAGTAGCTTTGAAGTAAGCGGACTTTCCTTTGTTGCACTCTTTTTTTTTTTTTTTTAACTACTTAGCTACTTGCTTTTTAAAAAAGTTATATTTGTTTGAAAAGAGTTGTGGTGGTGGGGGGTGAGAGAGGAATTGATCTTCAGTTCTCTGGTTACTTCTCAATGGGCCAGCTCGAAGCCAGGAGTCAGGAGCTCATCAGGGCCTCCCGCATGGGGGGCAGGGACTCAGCTACTTGGGCCATCACCTGCTGCCTTCCCAGTGCATTAGCAGGGAGCTGGAACACGAGCAGAGGACACGGGACTGCAGCTGGCGCTTGATATGGCATGGGATGTGGGATGTGGGAGTCACAGGTGGTGGCTTAACCCGTGTCCCAGCCCCTGCCCCAGCCCCATGAACGTTCTGTTTTCTGTGTCATAATCGGTGGAGGAGCTGGAAAGAGCCCCCACTCATCCTCACCCAGCCACAGCTGCTGGTAGCTCTTGTTGCACAGAATCATCTGGAGCATGGTTTTGTGCGCCCCGGTCTTCTGCTGGCAGGCCTCCCACAGCACCTGGAACAGCACACAGCCCGCAGGTGCGTCAGACCCACCCAGCCGCTCCCACACAGGCTGCACGCATTCGGGACCAGTGCGGGCTCTAGTTACCATTGCATCCTGGGCGGCCATGGCGGGGTCCGTGTAGCCCTCCTGTCTGGTTCCCTGTAGAATAAGCACAGGTTTTCCTTGTAAGTGACTCAGTAGACATTGACAAAAATCCTGGAACCATCAAACACTCAGGTCATTCCTGAACAAATTCTATCACTATTTGGAGTAAGTCTGTTTCTTGACCACTTCGTCTTCATCCTGTGTGATCCATGGTAGCAGGATCTGGGGCAACCACGCTGTGCTCTCCTTGCTGCGCGCCCCTTGCTCAGCTCACAGGATCGGGCACTCTCTCTGTCTTTCCTTCTTTCTCACTGGTTACTCCTCCTCCTGTGAATTGGTTCCTCTTACTTTCCGGTAAGTCCCAGTACTTAGTCACTGACCGTCTTCTCTGTATTTACACTGCTTCTCTTGGTACTCTGATCTATACCTGTGGCTCTGGATTCCATCTATGTGGTCTCGCCCGAATAGTGTGCTGGTACCCAGATTTACATCTGTCATCTGAACCTCTGATGTGTCTATTCCAGTTGCCAACTCAGTTCTCCACTTGATTCTCCATTATATATACCAAATTCCTTGTTCAAAATCCAACTCCTGGTCTCGCACCACCACAGGCACTCCTTAAACTCCTGTCTTCCACATCTCTTGCTTACCACTCCCCACTCCCTGCTCAGACTAAAAAACTGAGAGTCACATTCAGGTCCTTCTTTCCCTCGTATCCCACGTCCAGTTTCTCAGGAAACACCAACAGACTTGACCTCCGCAGTACATCCAGAATCTGGGCACCTTTCACTCCTGCCGCTGCTCCCATAAGGGGCTGTGTAGATGCTCTATCACGGCTTTACTGAAGATACAGCCCTCTGCAGCCTGCTGTTTGACTCCTGTCTCCCTCTAGTATTTTCACAATATGGCATCTACTGTGAGCATTTGTAAAGCCAAAGATCACATCGTTCCTTTACTCAGACTCAGCGCGGAGGGACTTCTCCCCCATTTCACTCAGAATAAGAGGTGCGGTCCTTACAGTGGCCGCAGGGTCAGAGATCATCTCACCACTTGCGACGTCTCTGACTCCATCTATTCACCCACCACTCCCATCCATTTCGCTGGCTGTCTTATATGGCACCAACTGGCCTCCTTGCTACTCCTCAAACCCATCGGCTATCTTCTTAGACTTTTTTCTGGAGTTGTACACTTTGCTGCGACAGCCTGTCACGTCTGTTCATTTTTTGACTGACTGTTTCATTCACCTCTTTCCTCACATTTCACCTTCTCAAGGAGACCTACTCCGATCAACCTATATCATATTGTAACCTGCCTACAACACCTGTCTCCCTCACCCTGCTCTGCTGTGTCTTTCGTCAACTTCTAAAATTCTATGTAAGCTGCCTGTTTTGTAGACTTATGTTGAATTGTGCATTCTCCCTTGCTAGAATGTAAACAACTTAAGGGGCTGGGAACTTTGTTTCTGTTGTTCACTGATAATTCCCCGAGTGTCTAAAATTATGCCCAGCACACACTGCGGGCATTCCAGAAATTGCCATTGGAAAGGTAAGAAACTTTCAGACAGCTGCCTTCAAAGATCAGTTGGTAGATGTGGGGAGATTTTTCTGGATCATTGACGTTTCCTCAGTGACCTCCAGTGTCCCTAGACAGCTTAGTACACTCTGACCCTGGCAAAATTGGTGAGAAAAATAATTCCCTGAAGCTCTACATCTCTGACACATCATTTGGAAAGATAGTATTTTTGGACATTTAACTTGAAATGGTGTCCATCTGCTTATTTTCCTATGCAGTCAATTGCCAAAGACACTTAGATATGATGGATTGAGAAATGCGAATAACTAAGTTTGTGATTTTACTCTTTCAATAAAGTCAGACAAGGGTGACTTGGTCGTGTAAAGATCCCAAGATAGTCACTTGATATATTTAATAGGTACCAGAGAAATGGCAAAAAAAGAGTACAGGACTTAAAGAAGGGACAAGATAAAAATGTGGAGGGAAGAAACTGAGGGGAGTAACATTTGGTTGAGAATTGTTGGGGCTAATAATTCGTAGATGAAAGCTCCCGGTAATAACATCTCTGGAGGCCTCACTGCCAAGTTTGAGAGGTGATACCATGAGCAGTCCTGGGAGCCAGAGAGGAGTACGCATGCAACTGGAGAGCTTCCATTACTTTCTCTCCTCATGTTCTTTTCTCAGCATTGGCTTTCCTTTTTTTTTTTTTTATTTCAGTATTCCCAATTCAAAATTAACAGCACACATGTGCACACAGACACATGCACACAGAATAAAGAATTAAATCCATGTGGCTTGGCACTATGACTTTGTATTCTAGCCTGACATGCATATTTATTAATTCTTCAACTGAATCCTATAAACATATGTGCACTACAATATGAAGTTGTAACCATGATTAGATACACATTAAAGGAGACCACAGCCTCTGTGTTGGACGTGTTCGTCCACCCCAAATGAGGAAAATGGAGGGATGATAGAAGAAAAGGAAGTAACGTTGAAGAGTAGGTTCCTTGAGATGTCTTAAGGGAAATGATTACCTCCCTCCCTCCTAGCCTCTTTTAAATTTGCTTGTTTTGTTCCTTGTTAGAACAACTCAGCAAAATAAACAAAAATAATACAGACACACATGGGACTAAATTGTGTTTGCACATACTGTATGGCAAAAGTAAAATAGAAGGAATTAAAGACTACAAGTTAGCTTCATCTTTGGCTTTTTATTCATCTCAAAGAAACTATTCCTGGTAGGATGAATTACATAGAAAAATATATCTGGTATATTCAGATTAAAATGAGATACTTTTGCCCTTTATATGATATTTCCTCTTTGATGATATGATAAATATCATTAATCTACATAAAAGATGGGAAGCAGAACCAAGAAACTTATATGCTGGGTCTCCTAAAAGGTCATTTGAAAGTATGTGCAAAAAACATAAAGCATGGATAAGAATCCAAAGATATTTTCCTTTTAAAAGTACTTTTAGGAGAGAATGCCCAGCATTTTTGTTTGGTTATACACACTACCCTTTTAGAACTTCTTGTGCCTAAGGTAGTCACCCTTATGCGTTTTCTCTGACTGGCATATTCTTCTCCACTTTACCATCTTCTGGGGCCCATTTTCCTTTCCTGGTTGTAGAGTTCATTTCTCTTTACAGTTTCCATGCACGCTGCAGGCTGATTGCCAAACGTGCTTCACTTTCCTTCAAGACAAACAGCTGCACTGTGTTTTGCCCCCCTGATAGAACACAAGGCTTATTTGAGGGTTGGCCAGTGAAATTTAGGCAAGACTACATGCATCACAGTGAAGCCTGTAAAGGCTCCCATTGCCTTTCTACTTCTGCGTGTTGATGACACGCTTGGGGAGCATGCAAACCAGGTGCTGCAGTAGATGGAGACTGAGACTGGAGCTTGCTTCTTGGAGGAGAGCTCCTCTATGATCACAGCAACCTGGTCTGGTCCTCATGTGAGCTTTTCAAATGACATTTCCTTTATGATTTTAACTGTGTATTGCAAGAAAGAGATGAGCTCATGGCATAAGGGACTGGCTTGCAAGCAGAAATAAAAGTGAAGAGAAAGTTTAGACATTTGGTGCCTCTAAGAGAATATGAAACACTGATTTCAAGCTGTTCGAGCTGAAACTCAAAGAGGCTTTGAAAGGCAAAGTGCCTGTTTAGGTGGCCCCAAAGCAGTGCCAGCCAATTTTCCTGTCTGACAGAGCCCTCAAGGAATTGTCTTTAGATTGTGGGAAAAAAAGAGGCGTGGTGGTGGAGTTGCCGGCTGCAAAGATACCAACAAGTAAGCCATATTTGAGAACTAGATCATGGGAAGAGCTTTGGCTAGGTGGTATGCAGAACTCCCTGGAAGCAGGTGGATCACAGCTCTGCTGGGCTTTCTGATGTGGGACGTGAACAGCCCACATGGTCCCTCACAAATGCCTGCCCCTGTTCCTCCATGAAAGCAATGGAATCTTTTCTTAATTTTCCATTCTCATGTACAAAATTCTGTCTGTCTGTGGCTTTTAGTGCAATTATTTGCTAACTACTCAGTAATGTTTTTGATATAGAAAGGAAAGGTTTGGATATTTATATACCTTTGTTTCATTTCAAGTACACATATGTGCATACACACACCCACCCCTTACACACAAAACAAAAAACCTAAATCCTGGCTTGAAAGACATTTTTTTTTTTCCCAATTGTGGGCTTCATGTGTTTGCTAAATCAGGCGACAAGCACATTCGAGAAAATACATAAAACAAATGATAATTCTATCTTTAAAATAGTATTCTGACTATAAAGCTAGTAAGATGAACACCTTAAGAAATATATGAGGGCCGGTGCCACGGCTCACTAGGCTAATCCTCCTCCTGTGGCGCTGGCACCCTGAGTTCTAGTCCTGGTTGGGGTGCTGGAGTCTGTCCCAGTTGCTCCTCTTCCAGTCCATCTCTCTGCTGTGGCCTGGGAGTGCAGTGGAGGATGGCCCAGGTGCTTGGGCCCTGCACCCGCATGGAGACCAGGAGGAAGCACCTGGCTCTTGGCTTCAGATTGGCACAGTGCGCTGGCCACAGCGTGCCAGCCGTAGTGGCCACTTGGGGGGTGAGCCAACGGAAAAAGGAAGACCTTTCTCTCTGTCTCTCTCTCTCTGTCTAACTCTGCCTGTCCAAAAAAAAAAAAAAAAAAAAAAAAAAAGGAAAGAAAAAAAAATATTATCTGAATGGAAGCAATTACATACAATTTAGTTGATATAGAAAAATAAAGTAAATGACAAAATCTAACTTAAAGTTGAAGTCATCTTCCTTTCATGATAGGATTTTTTGTAGGTAGCCCCGGGCATGCTACACAGTCACATGGGGTCTGTTGGATTCAATTAAACAATGGATGTCCATCTATTAACTCCGTAGACCACCAGTGGATAGAAGCTTATACTTTTTGATTCTGTTTCATCATTTCTAATGTGCTTATGGGAATATCCATGTTGCAATGCTTTGGTGTTATGAATGAAATGGGTTTCTCATATACTGTGTCTGAGGCTCAGAAAAACTTATAAGCCCTCCATTCATTTAGCAGTCTTAAAAATGAAATTAATTTCTAATAGAATAATGAATTTTCACTGTAATATTTCTAATCTTTTCTATTTTCTTAGAATGTATCAGATGTGTGTGTGTGTGTGTGTATTCCCTGTAAGTATGATCGATTTTAATTATTTGAGAATAACACTTGTGTTTTATTTGTGCTTGTCTCTCTACCAAGTCAAGTTTCTGAGAGCCTTGAACACAGCTGATACTCAGGAAGGGCTATTGTGTAGCATTAACTGTTGACCTCTAGTATACCGCAGCTCTCTGACCTGGTTTTTGGAAATAGCACGTGTCTGTCTGTCACAGAGCAGAGTGGTGTGAGTTGTGCAATGCCATACCTGGACCAGGTTCATGAGGGTGTCTCTGAAGTGTCCCGAGGTCTCTGAATGAATGTCCTCTTGGAGGTTGTTGTTGTATTCTGACAAGAAAACAGCCACATTACAGTACACCTGTCTACAGCACCATACATCAGTGTGCTCTGAGCTACTTCCTGCTACTGCCCAAGCTGTGATTGAAAGTCCTAGAAAGACAGTCAACCTGCCAACACTTTTCTGTCAATAAACTGCCCACCACTGAAATCAGTCACCCAATGACTACAAAGCTATAGGCTTCTTGTCTTAAAAAATTATCTTTATGGGAGCGGTGCTTTGCTGTAGTAGGTTAAGCTTCTGCCTGCAGTGCCGGCATCCCATATGGGTTCTGGTTCGAGTCCTGGCTGCTTCAGTTCCAATCCGGCTCCCTGCTAATGTGCCTGGCAAAGCAGCAGAAGATGG